>NC_134457.1:120135817-120484984 GCF_047948215.1 Lycorma delicatula | reverse complement strand
GACTTACTTTACTAACAGTGTCCAAAAACTTCATAACTGAGAAGTTGGAATCAGCACCTAACAAGTGTTTGGAATTTTAAATTTAATAAAAATTTTTGTAAAAATTAAGAATATATAACGGTTATCACCTCCTTAAATTATGTTTGAGGCTATTTCTTTGTTTACCGGTTTTTATTTTCATATCTCTGTAAGATAAATTTTAATTTCAAATCCTATAAAACAAGATACGAGTATGTATCTTGCGGTATGCAATACGAGTTACAATTTTCTCTAGTTTACTCTCATCTTACCCCCACAGCCCACCACTGGAGCTTGTTTTTATACCAGAACTATATTCAATGTTCCTCTGTTACTTTTACTGATTTTAATACGATTTTCCTGAGAAGATTTGTTATTCTCTATCAAAACCGTTCAGGTTTAGAAGATTCAGAAAATTTTAGTTATTTACAAAACCAAAATTATGTACTGCTTTTGAATTAGATCTTACAGTTATTAAATTTTGATGAGAGCGCTTCCTTTCGAGCTGGTGGCCAGCGCTGGCCGGTAGGCTACGCATAACCAACTCATACTGTAAGGGTTGGGCGGGAAGTCCCTTTACAATGTAATAAATCCAGTTTAATCGGACTCTACTGCTGGCCAATTCTCACCGCTGATATCATTCACTACTGCTACTGGAAAAGGTTGAGAGGATAAGCCGTGGTGGAGATCATCCGGTGTGTTCATTCGCGGTGGGATGACGTTAGTCGTAGTCGAGTGTAGAACAATGTCAGATACGAATGTGTTCACTGACGAAGAACGTTTGTTAGCTTGTGTGTGAGCCTACGGAAGTCCACATAAAACATTGGAGAACATTATGAATGACTTCTTTGTGCGCGTTTTGGGAAATCGTCTCATCACGGCAAACGTTACAGACATGGGAGAAGAAGGCTTTTGCAACGGGAGGCCTTGGTACGCCGTGCGTGGGAGGCCGAGCACTCGAGCTGAGACGAAGTGCTTCTGTGGAGGCATCTATTCAACGATCACCTATAAAATCAACGCGCAAATGTTCCGCAGAGTTGGGCAATCCAAATCGACGACGCGAGACAATATGCGGAAGGTCTAGAAAGTTAAATGTTTTCGTTCAGCCACAGTTAATGAGACGGGTGACAATCATCTTGATCGATGTTTATGCTTGTCAGTTATTGCTTGAACGCTTTCCCAGAGAAAACAATAAAAAGAACGTTATGTTCCAAGACGAGTGTGCGATTTATCGAAGCTCTCGTAACCGAAATGTTTTTTTTTCTGAGTGAAAGACAATCCTCGCATTTCTGAAGAAATCAAACACTATCCCCTTCATGTTATGATTTGGGCTAGGATGACAGCTGAATATCTGCTTCGTTCTTAGTTTTTCGACGGCACAGTTAATCGACACAGTTATCTGAGAATGATCGACGAGTGATTGCTTCCAGAATTAACGGCAAAAGGGATCGCTGACATTATTACGTTTCAGCAAGACGGTGCTCCAACGCATTTTTGCTTTGAAATGTCCGCCGACGCGTGACTGAAATTCTTTTGAATCGCTGGATCGGATGCGGGTCAAATGAATTACCGGCTTCATTGTCTTGACCAGCAAAAATCCAGGGCTTCTTTCTACCGTATCTGACAATGCACTTTGGGGTTTTGTATAAGAAGAGATCCGAAAACGCAGATACGTCAACAAGGAACAGATCCAAGACGCTGATCGGTCAGCATTTGAAATGATCACTCCTAATATGCTGAAGCGAATGAACAACCGGTCATGGAGGCGTATACAGCTGTGTTTTGAACATGATGGAAGCCACACAGACGTTTTAGATCCATATAAGGTAAGCTGCAGCTATCCTAATAATGCCATAACTAGCATAAAGGGACTTCCCGCCCGCCCCGTATGTAACAATATCTTTAACGTCAGGGGTTTTTAATTTTTCTTACTAAGCCAACTTTCCGTTATCAACTGGGATTGTCTAAAATATTACTTCATATCGTTTTGTCATTGGTTATTTTTATTTTACACACAGGTAGAAAACCTTTTTTTACTATATTTATCGCTTATTTACTTTTAATTTTCCTCAGTATCTACTGATAATAATAAATTAAAGGTCAAGATCGCTAGCTAGTTTTAGATTTTAAAAAAGGTTTTTGAACATTTTCTAAATTCGAATTTATTTCAATAATCATTTACTATTTATTTGTTTATGTAATAATGATGCTACAAAATCGAATGAATAAATAGACAAACATCATACCTTTGCAAAGAATTTCATTGAAGTCGGTTTAACGGTAAAAACAAAATAAGTAAACATAACTTAATTTGAGAATTTTTTTTATTCAAAATTTAAAAAAAATTTAATCTAAATACAATGAATTATTAAGCGAAAAACAAAAATATTACGATTCATAAAATATTGAGTTTAAAAACCATTATTTTGTGCGAGGTGAAAAAAGTATCTGCTGCTGTTTTTTTTTTTTTTTTTTTTTATACACAGGCCAAGATAAAGATAAAATATGCATCTGCGTTACGCCACTTTATATTACTGACAGTGTTTTGTTTTTTCACTTTTGTCTGAGAGTATTTCACGCTATTTTTCATAGAAAAAAAAAACACAAAATTGATTTGATCCTGCATCTGACGTTAAATCAACTCTCTTTATCATCATAAACAATTTTGATAGTTCAGAAAAATAAAGAAAAAGGATGAGAAATACACATATTTTTTTTTATGTAAATCAATATTACTCATATTTGTTATTGACTGAAGAAGACGCAATATTTTGATACTGATCTCTCTATTCTACAAGAAAAAATGAATTACGGTAGGAATATTTTTATCCTCTTTAGTTGTACATTTGCTAGGAAAAATAGATTATTAATTGCGATCCAACGTGATCATAGAAATTTCAACAAAATTACTTAATATTGTTAATATTGTGACAGTGATTTCCAAACTTTTTCGCAATGAAAGCCCTTTTAATGCTCTAAACGTCTTTATTCAGCCCCCTGTGTAAGGGAAATCGGTAGCTAAACATTAATTTATTTTTAAACAAAGAATATGCTAAATTCCATAATCGGCACAGTTTAGGGCAAACTAAACGAACTAGAAGTCAATCCCGAAAACGACATAACCAATCTCATGAATACAAATTCCTAACTTACCAGGGAAAGCGAAGTTGTGAAGTAGTTTCTCGTTGCCTTTTTTACCCAATCAAATATACTGTTGCATATCAATATCTCAACGCCAATGAATATCTCACGCGAAGAGGTGGTTGTCTGCTAATGGATTGTGTCTGGCTAATGACAAAGTAAAGGCAGTAGTTATGACTGGGCATCGAAGATTAAGTTCAATTTAATTCCGGGTGGGTGAAGTAACTACGAACCCTAGCCCAGCGGCAAAATATCTGGGGGTGTAAATGGACGGACACCGGTCCTTCAAAATCCATGTAGAAGAAACTGCCAGGAAGGGCGAGAGAATTGTCCAGGTTTTGGCGAGGTTGATGAGCAATCAGGGCGGCCTCCGAACTGCGAAGAGGAGGCTACTGGCTGAGTATACGCCTCGACGGTGCTTTTTGGGATAAATGTCTGGGTGTGTGCCCTGGACAGAGCCCGCAACAGCAAGAGATTGCTGAGTCAGCAGAGAAGACTCAATTTAAGGATTACCACCGGGTACAGGACGATAAGTACAGAAGCGGCGGCAGTAATAGCCGGGATACCCCCAACAGATCTGCTGGCGAAAATGAGACATTCCATCGCAATGGGATGTGGCAGGAAAGCGGCTGTTGATGCGATGTTCTGAGCCTGGAATAACAGACGGGAGGAAACAGCTACAGGAAGAGGGATACAACGGCTCATCCGCAATGTGAAAAGCTGAGTGAAGAGGAAGCACGGGAACATCAGTCACGAGCTCAACTATTCTTCCGAGACTATTTACGTAGAATAAACAGGAGCAATACAGGGACCTGCCATGACTGTGGTGAGCGGAAAAAAAAAACAAGAAAAAAAAAAAATACCGCTGATCATATAATATCCTCGTGCGTAAGATGGAGGGGTCTTAGGGCCGATATACTGGAGCAAGGCCAAGTAAATGCAGATAACATCATCAGCATAATGTTAAGAGACAAGGTTTCCTGAAGTAGAATAGCGACTGCGGTATCTACCATAGTTAGATCTAAGAGAGGAGAAGAACTAAGAAGGCAAGCCGGAAGAAGGTAGTCAATCCGAGGCAGAATAGCCGTTTCCGGATGGTTGTGGGCGGTCAGCCGCGGGGGCCGGGCGGCGGAGGCTCTCCGGAGTCGTTGTCTGTCAATCGCCCCTTGGGGACGCTGCCTGGGCTATCCCAAGGCGGCAATCAGAGAGCGCGGGAGATCGCACAGGAGCTGTTTGCATTCCATATGGATTAGGTCCGGCCCCTGCGCGACTAGAGGGAGAGGTTTTTTAGCGAGTGAGAGCACCGCACTGACGTCAGAACGGACCTGGCGGTGGCTGGCAAAGCTTTTTCCTCCCCCTACGGAAAACAACAGAAAAAATCCATTGAAATTCAGGTAACCTACATTATTAAAAGTTACACGTTCACGCTTTTTCCAAGGACTAACTGTATAATAAACATCATTACTCTCAGAAAAAGCAATTTTGGCTGATGCCCTAATTTTGAAACAATAGATACATACAGACATAAGAAATTTTGCGTAAGAAATGCATATCGTTTAATACACAGCTACAAATTAATAATAGCTCACAGCTGTGAAATAATGAATTACGTACGCTACTTCAGCTAAGCGATGAATTAATTAAAGAAATAATGTTACAAACTTATCAAATAGGTACGAAATCCTAGCGTTTACCGAATCTATGCCGTTTTTCAATAAAAAGCGTTTTACGTTTTCGAGCTTATTTCAATAACGGTTTGGTAAATCTTTGTATTTTACATATAAATTATACATAAACTGACCTTTTTCTTAAATACTAGTCAGTTACATTTTTTAACAAAAATGATCGACATGCAAATATACCCGTTCTTGCCATTTGAGATTCACTTTTCTCATATATTCTAAGAATTGCATAGGTTGTACAATCTTCTTTTTTTAGGGTTTTAAACTCAGATGTGTAAGATTTGACAGGATTTTAACAGTTGGTACCCTTCTTGACGCTATTACATGGTTACAGTAAATCATTAAAAAGTTCAGAAAAAAATAGGTTATTTATGATAAAGGGAAATAAATTATGGTAAATAAGAAGTGACTACATTCAATTACTTAATTTAGGTATTTATTAGAATTTTTGGCATTAGTGTGGTGGGGAATTCCTTCATTCCTCAAAGCGGGCGAGAAAATACGGTGCGGAAGATGGCAAACAGCGGATAGAAAAAACGCAGATTTAAACGGGAGCCGAAGTGATCTTAAACGAACAATTAAAAGAAATTTTTAATATTTGTATTCCTTGGTACTTGTGATAATTTATTCAGTTTGTACTTTAAAAAAAAGTATTAAACGTATTTAAACGATTGTAAAAGTTCAGTATCTAAACAATAACCCACCGGGTTGGTCTAATGGTGAACTCGTCATTGCAAATCAGTAGATTTCGAAGTCGGGGGCTCTAAGGATCAAATCCTAGTAAAGGCAGTTACTTTTTTACGGATCTGAATACTAGAGCGTGGATACCGGTTTCTTTGGTGGTTGTGTTTCAATTAACCACACATCTCAGGATTGGTCGACCTGAGACTGTTTACAAGACTACACTTCATTTACATTCATACATATCATCCTCTGTAGTAATACCTTACGGTGGTTCCGGAGGCTAAACAGAAAAAAGAGAGAATATCTAAACAGTGTGAACTTTTCACCTTGCTTTATTCATAACAAACGGTATTCATAACCAATTCAATTCAACAAGCTATTATATATCACTACAGCTATTATATATCAGCTATTATATATAGCTATTATATATCACTACATAATGCATAAATAAATAAAATATAGCTATTTTGAAGGTTAACATTACGTATTATTAATGAGTAATTTTAAAAATAAAGTAACAGTAAAATAGAGGAGCTGAAATTAAGTGTTAAATCAAGAGTCTAATGCGAACAGTTCTTGAGATTAAAATGACTCTGAAGGTGGTTTTATTTCTGGCCTATTATAAGACTAAATTTTGGCGGGGAAGAAGGGAAAAATCGAAAATGGTAAAAGGGAAGAAGGGGAAATGGAAAAGAAAAAGAAAAAGGGGAAACGGGGGAAAGGAAATGGAAAGGGAAAAGAAAAAAAATAAAGAGTAAGGGTAAAGGAAATGGGGAAGAGGAAAGCGATTAAGTAAATTTAATTAAAATTAAATAAAATAATATTATTAAATTTAAAATAAATAAATAATTAAATTAAAATGTAATTAAAAAATTAGAATATGTTAAGTAAATAATTAAAGAGGTAAGATGCAAAAAAAATTGGTTGCGATTCAAAGCGTAGGTAAAGTATGGAAATAAAGTAATTCATTACATCTGTCAAGTAATATTAATACATCGTGTGCGCGCGCAGAGCAACAGAATGAGTGTGTGAGTGCTCCAGAAGAATGCCGTTAAATTTTACAGCTGTATTTCTCTCTTTAAAATAATGAAGAAAGTTCATAATAAACATGTGCCCAGAAAAAGCTTTGTTTTTAAATTAGGAATAACAAAGAATTTTACCATGATTTCTGCTTAGCCGCAAAATGAACCTATATCGAAGTTCATCGAAAACCAACTGGAATCAAAAACCGGGAAGGGGAAAATGGAAAAAAGAAAAAATGAGAAAACGGGTAAAAGAAAAGGGGGAAAAGGGGATTCGGGAAATGAGGGAAGAGGAAGGGGAAAGGGAAGTAAAGGAAAGAGAAACGGGAGAAGGAAAGGGAAACGGGAAAAAACGGGAAGAGAGAGCGAAGCGAGCCATGATCCTCTGATCGTGACGGGAAACGCAAGTAACCATAGAGCAAGGGCGATACCGAGATGGGGATGCTAGATTTGGGATTGTAATAAATTTTTTGTTTATCTTTATTGGACTTTTATATTGAATGAAATATTTTAATTCATTCATAAAATGGATTGGTCTAACAAATATTGTTCAATTTTCTTATCTCACTTTTTTGTTTTCCTTTATTTACGTTTCGGGCAACAATTCATTGTTTATCGTATATTCCTTCAGTATTTTTCATAAAAATTTTTATTTACAGTTTTATCAGGATTTAATGAAAACAGAAATATAATATTGTTTATTAAATATTTTTTTATTTATAAAAAAATAAGTTTGCTATTAAAAAAGCATTGCGAGTGAAGCTACATCTATATTGTGGGCAAAGTCGTGACGAGGTACGCTAGTAATACATATACCGTGTGTTTCAATTTCGCTACAATCGCCAAAACAATTTTTTTAACTTTTTAATTAATTTTTTTGCCTGCCACAAAAAGGATTCCTGATATTCAGCCTAATAGTTAAACTGTATGTCCTAATAGTTTCCACTAATGCGTTTTATTTTTTAAATATCATATGAGATTCTTTAACAGTAAAATTCAAGAATATGATTAAAAAAAAAAAATAATGAAAGTTAACTTAAAAGTTAATAATGAATATGACAAAAAAACAAAAATTATATTTACACAAATAATCAACAACAATATTTCATAATTTTTATTGTGTAATGTAACTTTCAGTTATACGAGTCTGATGGTGAGACATTTTTCTCCACCTCGTTAATTAAACTTTCTGTGTGCGTGTCAGGTATTCGTCATTTATATATATATATATATATATATATATATATACACACACACACACACACACACACACATATATATATATATATATATATATATATATACACACACATATATATATATACACACACACACACACACACACACGCATTGAATAATATACAATTGCTCCTAATTGTTTTGAAATTCTATCTACATCAATTTTTCTTTACTTTTTGCACTGAGTGAGAAGGATCTGTTTATTATTTCCTACAGGAAAAACGTATTAATTAGTGAAATACACTGTCTCAATGTTTTTATTTTACACCGCTTCACAGCTTCTTATAGCTGTAAAACACCTTAGATTTGCATCAAATGAAAAATTTAAACCAAGATCAAAATTCATACAGGCTACAACGATTAAAGCTAAATTTTCTAAGAATACTGATGTTCTTCACATAGCCAGTCCCTGTAGTAAACATAGTGAAAGTCTCAACTTGTTTTTTGAAGCGTGTTAATGTGTAGCAATACGTTCAGAATAGTGAAGAAAACAAATTGGGAAACCACTTCACTTCTCACTTTTCCTAGATAGCTTGACGTGAGATTTGTCATTGTTGCAATCGGTTGTGCCGTTTTCGTGAGCGACTAATCTCTCCCGTTAGAAAAACTATAACCATTCGTTAACGGCAACTCAGTATACATAAACATTCCCGGTAAATATCAACGTTCCTCTACATTTTTTAACAAGAATACGAACTAATCATTGTCAGTAATACAATTTTTTTTATATATACCTCACCAGATATTTGTAAATAATTTTTAAAACTTCGTCTGCCCGTTCGAAAATTTATTTCCAGAGATTCTTAGATTACTAATTAGCAAAAACTGAAAGACTGGGCAACAATTAAAATTAAAGCGCTACCATTAAATTTATCTTTAAAAAAAACTAGAATAAAATTGATTGCGGACAATCTGTAAAAATAAGTTTTTTTCTTACGATAAAGCAAATGTGGATTTAAAAGCGTTCTCGAAAGTAGCTCTTTTTCAATTTTTTTTTTAAAAATCAGGGCAACAGTACTAACTGTTGCCCTGATTGAAATCATATATAATACCTTTTGTAACTATCAATCCGACGCGATCTGGTTTTGAGGATGAAATGGACTTATACTTGTCTTACAATTCATATGACAGTGAATAATCTTATATGTAATAGCAGATTCTTTTAAAAATTGTTTTTATCTTACATGTAACTGATGACGAACAAAAATTTTTAGATAGCGCTTCAATCATTGTAGTGAAAACAGCAAGATTACAAATTAAATACAGCAATAATCATCCGCTTTTACAAGTGCCAAAAATAATAATCTAAACCTATAAACTACAAGTAAAAACATTTTCTACAATTCTATTCAAATGTAATGCTTTAATAATCTACCATATATTTCTTGCTTTCCCCCACGACCTACTTATAAGGTTTGCTTAGTTTACATCTAAACATAACTTGGAGACTTGTTTTTTTCAGGAAATGAAATAAGTAATTTTAAACGTTAAGCTATCACCGTTATAAATTTCTGCATTTTTGAGAAAAGCTACGATCTTTTATAAACAACAATTCATTTTAATGAAAGAGCAATGAAACGGGGACGCTGTGTGTTTATATTCGTACTATAATTGTATCGTTAATTCACTCACACAAGCATATTGTTATATACAAACAAAGAATACGCTTCGCATTAAGAATTTTCGCATTCCGGAATGAGGATAATTATGTTTAGCTAAACTATGGTACTGTAATTTTGTATGATTATAGCGGTCTATCTCTACCCAGGCAGACACAGTAGAACTTCTTAATGTTCATACAACAATGTAATTCAAATTCATGTAAGATGCAAATACAAACTTTAATTTCTTAAAGTTTATCACTTTGTTACTTTGATAACGTTTTATCATAACATAACATTATTATTATTGTCTGATATTAATATGCACACATAAACTTAGACTTGATGAATAAACAGTATAAGCTTTTAACACCATCGCTTAAATGATGATTTCATTAGTTCTAATTTACTAAACCCGCAACTATATTTACAAATTTATTATCTAAGTTTAGGCTATATTATTATTAAAAATCAAACTATTACGTAATTGTTAAGAATGAGTCAACCACTTCTGAAAAAAAACCAAATGAAAGAACTCAATCTATAATAAAAAAACGAACGGGGTGTCCTTCAGCTATAAAAACTGTGATAATCAAATATTAATATAAAATAATGGAAGCGGCATTATATAAGCATCACCTCTTACGGTTTTTTAGTACATCCAAATCTATAGGAAAGAATAAAATGATGGAATTTACCCTTACGTACTACATATCGATTTTTTTAAGTTTTCCGCTAATGTTTCTTAGTGTTATACAGTCTCGCTAGGTTTTGAACCAAAACCTTTCACACTGAACCCAAGAACGTTATCGCGTGGACAAACCGACTGAACGAGAAAAGAAGTGAATTTATATATCTTAGCCTATTATTGGACAGTTTTTTAGAATCGTATTTAGCAGTATTTTTAGGCTAAATTTGTGAAGGTTGTAACGCTTAGTATGGAAAAAGTAACGGTACAACGTAATACTTTCATATTAAGGCCTAGATTCCTAGATAAAACATAATACAGAACATATATACTACTCGTACTCAATTCATCCCGACGTTATACTACTCCTCGAAAATATTCTCATCGACCTCTCCAATGAAATAGTATCCCCCAGTTTTTCCATCCAATTTATTAACTACCTGAAAAACAAAAACCTATCGCAAATAATAGCTCCAGTCAATCATGGTATTATCATTTATCTCTAATTTCCGTTCACAAAACGAAACTGAGCTAACTTCATGACTCCATAGATATACAAAATTTAAAAATTTTCATAAACGGAAGACGTGAATTAAACAATCAGTTATCAGCCCGTATTCCCCGAGAAGTTTTAAAAAATTTACATACCAAAACTTAACTTCACTACATGGCATCGCATTGTCTATTTTCGTGTAAAATACCGCGCTGTTGCAGAAACTTCGTCGCGGATATCTCATCGCGACAAATTTCGCACAAACGATCGTAATTTAACGCCACATCTATAAAACAACAACCACAAAGAACAAAACTACTAACTAAATAAACATCGAACTTCCGATTACAAACTGATAATCTACAACATAATATGCTTCAAAACAACCGATAACAAACAAATATACGTAAATACTATAAAAGAATATCAATAAAATATTTAATCTATTAATTAAAAATAGATTACATGAAATTACCGTAGAAGTAAAATAAGGAATAAGACCCAAAATTTTAAAGACTTCTTTGATATTTCCCTTTTCAACATCCTCATATTACAGCTTTTTTATATATGCCTAACATTATTAACAGAACTTTTTTTAATTAAAACAGATAATGCTTGGTGGCGCATGACTAGAAAAACGTCAGACATACCTTCCTTCCCCACTTTAGTTTTATGTTCCTATAGTATAACAAAACACACAAATTAACCATTATTTATGATAAGATTATGATTTTGCCAATTTTCGGTTTTGGGATAATCGACAACAAAGCGATAAAAAATATAACCAATCCCCTCGAAGATTCATAACCTTAATGAGGATAGTTAGTGGAAAATCTTTGATTCAGTAATTCGAAACATTTTTTTTCTTTTTTAAATACGTAATAAATTCTATTGAGGATTGCAATGTAAATATAAGGAAAGATACGAGGTTGAGACAGGACAGTCGATAAAACCTCGGTATAACAGCTCACAACAAGGGAAAGAGACGATTAAAGAAATTACAAATCAAAATTCTCCTTCTCTTTGAACGTTTAAAAAGTTTAAAAGTTTCAGCCAATTTAAGAATTTATAGAAATTAATAAGACGACTAAAAGAAAAACATTAATTTTCAGTAGAATTTTAATATTAAAAATTATTTTTAAAACTACTTGTAAAAAATCTTTCACAAATATGTTTGTCTTAAAAGAAAGGATAATTAAAATAAAGTTATATAAAAACTGGTAACTCTATTTTAAAATTTAGATTTTAGAAACGGTATAAAATGTTACTAATTAAGAAAAAAAATGAAATACAATGATTGGTGTATTATGTAAAGTAAAAATAAAGTCAATTTTATGTAACATAAAGACAGGGAAGGTGCTTTCGAGTTACTTTTTTATACACTTTTGATCACCGTGCAGATCACCATCAAGGCTGCAAGGATGTGATGCTGGATCGTTAAGTAAATCTTTACACGAGCGTTAATTATTACCGTTTAGTTCGAAATATATTTCTTGGTATACGATTACATATTAGAAAAAAGAATTAAAAATCAGTTATATGTTTTTTAACAGTGTTATTTGTTTTTTTTTTAATTTACAGAAATAAAATAATCAAAAAAAAAAAACAAGCCCAATAAAAATTTATTAAAGTATAACTTAATACTGTCGCCTTCATCGTTGATGTGCAACTCCTGTAAGCCATTCAGTGCCTTCATGTAGAGTACAATTCATGTACGGATAAAAGTATATGATAAAAGTAGCCGATAAAGTAACTGATAAAAGTTACCGTGGATTTCCAATATCCACGGTTGTTTTATATGTTTTAATCTTCAGTTCTACATAACTACATAATTATATAACAACACTTGTGCGCCCAGAAAAAAATATTACATTAAGAACCATCTTCATATCATAAAGGAATTATTATAAGAAACGTTTATACTGGAAAGAACACCTATATTATGATATTATTATAAATACTATGTTTAGGAAATTAGACAGATGATAAGTCGTTGTAGTAGTTGAAAGATTACGACTGCAATAGTTATTCGCCTCTGTTATTGGCCTGAGGATATGAATACTGTAAAAATGATTTTTAACGTAAAGAAACAGTGAACCGATAAATTAAATATTACTTTTAATATTAATATTATTTTATAAATAATACTCTTCAAATTAAATAATAAAAATACTACGTATAAATTAAGCATTACTTTATAAATAATCCTTTAATATTATAAAATGAAAGTATTAAACGTAATATCTATATTAAGTGTAACATGTAATATAAATATTACTGAAAGTTTTGATTTAGATTTTTTCGTTTTATGAGTTATAGAGTTATGCGGCGAGCTCTATTACTTAATATTACTTTACATCATTTATTTACAATTTTTTTAATAAATTTATATAAAGCATAATACGTACAGCTAACATATATTCCATTTTTAATACAGATCTACTTTAATTCTTACGGGATATTATTAAAAAAATATACAACTAACCGGAACATTTTTAAAAATTGTATTACATTATTTGGGCTGCAAGGAATGTTTTCGGGAGACTGTGAAAAACAATAATTTAATGCTAATGGAATACAGAAATGGAACTGCATGCAAGGTAAAAGGTAATAATTATACAAAAAGCAAATAGAGAATCTAAAAACGTTCGCGGAGAATAATAAAAAAGTTCTTAGGAAAAAAACCACCGCATAATTTAGCTCACACAAACATACGTAAACAACATTTACACACACCCACACACACACATCACACACCACACACACACACACACATACCTATATATAGGCACACATATTTCGTTGTAGTAAAATAAAAAATAGAATAAGAAATTAAAATTTTACTAACACAATAGATACAAGTCGATTAACTCAAAATAAATTGTTTCACCCGTATTTTTTTTTAATAAAAATCATCTATCATCGGTGTAACAATGAACTTTATTATTTTTAAATTTATTTCCCGAAGTCTGTTCCCCTTGTAGAAGTACAAGGATGATGAGGGAGGTAGTTTACATCTTTTTTTAATCTTTTTTTTTTTTTTTTTTTTTTTTTTTGTCTTCAGTCATTTGACTGGTTTGATGCAGCTCTCCAAGATTCCCTATCTAGTGCTAGTCGTTTCATTTCAGTATATCCTCTACATCCTACATCCCCAACAATTTGTTTTACATACTCCAAATGTGGCCTGCCTACACAATTTTTTCCTTCTACCTGTCCTTCCAATATTAAAGTGACTATTCCAGGATGCCTTAGTATGTGGCCTATAAGTCTGTCTCTTCTTTTAACTATATTTTTCCAAATGCTTCTTTCTTCATCTATTTGCCGCAATACCTCTTCATTTGTCACTTTATCCACCCATCTGATTTTTAACATTCTCCTATAGCACCACATTTCAAAAGCTTCTAATCTTTTCTTCTCAGATACTCCGATTGTCCAAGTTTCACTTCCATATAAAGCGACACTCCAAACATACACTTTCAAAAATCTTTTCCTGACATTTAAATTAATTTTTGATGTAAACAAATTATATTTCTTACTGAAGGCTCGTTTAGCTTGTGCTATTCGGCATTTTATATCGCTCCTGCTTCGTCCATCTTTAGTAATTTTACTTCCCAAATAACAAAATTCTTCTACCTCCATAATCTTTTCTCCTCCTATTTTCACATTCAGCGGTCCATCTTTGTTATTTCTACTACATTTCATTACTTTTGTTTTGTTCTTGTTTATTTTCATGCGATAGTTCTTGCGTAGGACTTCATCTATGCCGTTCATTGTTTCTTCTAAATCCTTTTTACTCTCGGCTAAATTACTATATCATCAGCAAATCGTAGCATCTTTATCTTTTCACCTTGTACTGTTACTCCGAATCTAAATTGTTCTTTAACATCATTAACTGCTAGTTCCATGTAAAGATTAAAAAGTAACGGAGATAGGGAACATCCTTGTCGGACTCCCTTTCTTATTAGGGCTTCTTTCTTATGTTCTTCAATTGTTATTGTTGCTGTTTGGTTCCTGTACATGTTAGCAATTGTTCTTCTATCTCTGTATTTGAACCCTAATTTTTTTAAAATACTGAACATTTTATTCCAGTCTACGTTATCAAAAGCCTTTTCTAGGTCTATAAACGCCAAGTATGTTGGTTTGTTTTTCTTTAATCTTCCTTCTACTATTAATCTGAGGCCTAAAATTGCTTCCCTTGTCCCTATACTTTTCCTGAAACCAAATTGGTCTTCTCCTAACACTTCTTCCACTCTCCTCTCAATTCTTCTGTATAAAATTCTAGTTAAGATTTTTGATGCATGACTAATTAAACTAATTGTTCTGTATTCTTCACATTTATCTGCCCCTACTTTCTTTGGTATCATAACTATAACACTTTTTTTGAAGTCTGATGGAAATTCCCCATTTTCATAAATATTACACACCAGTTTGTATAATCTATCAATCGCTTCCTCACCTGCACTGCGCAGTAATTCTACAGGTATTCCGTCTATTCCAGGAGTCTTTCTGCCATTTAAATCTTTTAATGCTCTCTTAAATTCAGATCTCAGTATTGCTTCTCCCATTTCATCCTCTTCAACTTCCTCTTCTTCCTCTATAACACCATTTTCTAATTCATTTCCTCCATATAACTCTTCAATATATTCCACCCATCTATCGACTTTACCTTTCGTATTATATATTGGTGTACCATCTTTGTTTAACACATTATTAGATTTTAATTTATGTACCCCAAAATTTTCCTTAACTTTCCTGTATGCTCCATCTATTTTACCAATGTTCATTTCTCTTTCCACTTCTGAACACTTTTCTTTAATCCACTCTTCTTTCACCAGTTTGCACTTCCTGTTTATAGCGTTTCTTAATTTCCGATAGTTCCTTTTACTTTCTTCATCACTAGCATTCTTATATTTTCTACGTTCATCCATCAGCTGCAATATATCGTCTGAAACCCAAGGTTTTCTACCGGTTCTCTTTATTCCGCCTAAGTTTGCTTCTGCTGATTTAAGAATTTCCTTTTTAACATTTTCCCATTCTTCTTCTACATTTTCTACCTTATCTTTTTTACTCAGACCTCTTGCGATGTCCTCCTCAAAAATCTTCTTTACCTCCTCTTCCTCAAGCTTCTCTAAATTCCACCGATTCATCTGACACCTTTTCTTCAGGTTTTTAAACCCCAATCTACATTTCATTATCACCAAATTATGGTCGCTATCAATGTCTGCTCCAGGGTAAGTTTTGCAGTCAACGAGTTGATTTCTAAATCTTTGCTTAACCATGATATAATCTATCTGATACCTTCCAGTATCGCCTGGCTTTTTCCAAGTGTATATTCTTCTATTATGATTTTTAAATTGGGTGTTGGCAATTACTAAATTATACTTCGTGCAAAATTCTATAAGTCGGTCCCCTCTTTCATTCCTTTTGCCCAGCCCGTATTCACCCACTATATTTCCTTCCTTGCCTTTTCCAATGCTTGCATTCCAATCTCCAACTATTATTAAATTTTCATCTCCTTTTACGTGTTTAATTGCTTCATCAATCTCTTCGTATACACACTCTACCTCATCATCATCATGGGTGCTTGTAGGCATATAGACGTTAACAATCGTTGTCGGTTTAGGTTTTGATTTTATCCTTATTACAATGATTCTATCGCTATGCGTTTTGAAATACTCCACTCTCCTCCCTATCTTCTTGTTCATCACGAAACCTACTCCTGCCTGCCCATTATTTGACGCTGAGTTAATTACTCTAAAATCACCTGACCAAAAGTCGCCTTCTTCTTCCCACCGAACCTCACTAATTCCTACTATATCCACATTTGTCCTACCCATTTCCCTTTTTAAATTTTCTAGCCTACCAACCTTTTTCAAGCTTCTAACATTCCACGCTCCGACTCGTAGAATGTTATTTTTTAATTTTCTGGTGACCCCTTCCTTAGTAGTCCCCACCCGGAGATCCGAACGGGGACTATTTTACCTCCGGAATATTTTACCAAGGAAGGCGCCTCCATTATTGCTATGTGAAAATGCAGAGAGCCACATTTTCTTGGAAAAAAAGCAGCTGTAGTTTTCCATTGCTTTCAGCTGCGCAGTACTCAGAGGACTGAGTGATGTTGATACGGCCGTTTAAGTCGTCCTGACTCACGCCCCTAACAACTACTGAAAGAGCTGCTGCCCTCTTTCAGGAATCATTCCTTAGTCTGGCTCTCAACAGATACCTCTCCGATATGGTTGCACCTTCGGTCCAGCTACTCTGTATCCCTGAGCACTCAAGCCCCCTCACCAACGGCAAGGTCTCATGATTCATAGAGGAGGTTTTTAATCTTAACGGTACACAACGGGGCGATGTATCTAGACCATACCCGACTACCATCACCTTCTAAGTAAATCTGAAATACGTCAGGATGGCGGGAAAGTGATCCCATGTAATAAAATTTTTAGCCGGATACAAATCAATAATAATTCTTTAGAAAGCTTACCATTTTCCTATCCAGCAATCACCGGCTGTAAGAAGCTCTCTGAGGATTTCTGGGTAGCATTTTGGTGCCTGAAACTGCAAAAAAGAAACTCTTATACAAATAACATGCAACACCTCTTTCAAAATGAAATGCAGTATATTTAGTGGTATACTATTACCAAAACCAGATTTTTTAAGAATATTTTTATTGTTTGATTTTCAATAGAAATTAAATTTTTAAATTCTATTCCGTTTTATTAATTTTAATTAATCAATTTTCTCAGAATTCATTCTTCACAATTTTTTTGAGGTTTTATTTGGTTATAAGCAATTTAACAAGATTAATTACGCCAAATTTAAAAAGCGTGCTTTCCGAAAAGCGTGTTTTTTCTTTTACAACAATCTTCTAGGAATTTTTATAAAAATAAATTTCTGACTCGTTTTTTCCAATGTTTAACGTAAGATTCCATATAAAATAATTAGTTTTTCTCGATAATTTCCATCTTTAGAGTTTTCATACAACATTATTTGACTTAGAACAGAAATCTGGAGAAATCTTCCCCTAGCCGTAACTCGACAATAAAAGCGTTTCCAGACCTATGCTCGACTTCGCTTTCGACTTCGAAAATCAGCTGTCAAACAACTGATTTTCGATGAGTTAACCATTAAACCAGCCCGGTGGGCTAAAACCTTCAAAGTCGAAGGTTCTGAGCTTCAAATTATAGTAAACGTTAGTTGCTTTTATAAGGATTTGAATACTAGGCAGTGGATACCGGTATACTCTGGTGGTTGGGGTTCAATTAACTTTACGTCTCAAAAAAGATCAGCCTGTGTCTGTAAAAGACTACACCTCATTTACATGTCATCTAATTGTTCCGTGGAGGGGTTGCTTATTGTTCACTAGTTGTGCAGATTGCAACGTGCACATTAAAAATTAAACAAATAAAAATTAAAGAAAATAAAAAAATCAAATTTACGCAAATATATCCAGTTACACTACGCTGGATTAGGTAGTTGTAGAAAAAAAATAAGATAACTTTTACGATCTTTCAGGCGTATTTTTAAACACGGAGAAATGGTTGCAACCTGGCGGGATAGAGTATTCGTATTAGCCCTGCACTCTAACAGCAAAGTTCCAGACTCTAAAACATCTTCCGATAAAAAAAATGTTCACTCATTTAATTTCCTACATATTTTTCTAGTCCCGTTTGTTCTACCGAATTGCGTACTTTAACAAAGAACTTTTTTTAATTATTATCTTCATTTTTTCGCTAATTCAGGATAAGGTTTTCATAACAATGTACTTATCTTCCGCTTCATTACTATAGTGTATTTTTTTTAAATCGACCACTTTTTAATTTAAATAAAGTATCAAATTTTAGGCGACACTTGGTGATAAAAATAATAAACAAGAAAACAGTAAAAGCAGTATATGATATTAAATGAGAATTGAATTACAGAAGGCCTGCCGTGATATAATCACCCAAGACTCCTGAAATGCACCCAAGACTGAGGTACATATAAATGAAATTTGACTTATATGCAAATTTACGTTGCTTCCTAATCCGAACTAAAAACTCTTTATTTCTGTGTAGTAAATTCAGCTGGATCATGAGCTCCATTGTAAATGGTAATGATTTTCAAAATTAGAAGAGGCAGAAAACTGTTAACAGAACTGCCCTTTATAGTCTAAAACATTGTAAAACTAAGAAGATAACAGAATAAAAAAATAAAAAAACACGGAAATAGTGTAAAGAGTAGCTAGGGAAAAAAAAGCAAAAACGTAACTTGTAAATATCAATTAAAAGATAATTTTATTGCTTATATCATTACACTTTAATAATACAATATATAGAAAATCCTTTATTTTTATTTTTAAATAAAACGTAAACGTTTTAAAAGGTATGCACATAAAAAGAAATTAATTTAAGATAATCGGCAGTCATTTTATTTTTTCACCTGCTCGCATAACATTATTTTAAGCTTCAATAATGGGAATCGTTGTCGACAAATATTTCCTCTGAAAAGGTTGGAGGTGAATTTTCATACGAGCATAATGATACGCAAGGGAGAAGAATATCCTTCAGCCGTTAGAATTTCCATCCCTAATCGACTAATCTTATTTTATGTACTCATAAATTTAAGAAAATTGGGTATATACAAGTATCTTAATATCGCTTCATAAACTACCAAAAATTCTCAACGAAAAAAAACAGAAATATTTGTATAACAATATAAAAATATATATTCCAAAAAATTACAAAATAAATCCGATAGGTTAATACAAGTTTATGACAGCGTATTGAAGCAATTTTAATTTCCATACTTAAACGTTTCTCATAATGAGGTAGCTCAACATTACCTCTCTCTTTTTTCCTGTTTAGCCTTCGGGAATTACAGTTCAGGTGATTACTTCAGAGGATGAATGAGGATGATATGTATGAGTGTAAATGAGGTGTAGTCTTGTACAGTCTCAGTTCGACCATTCCTGAGTGTGTGGTTAATTGAAACCCAACCACCAAAGAACACCGGTATCCACGATCTAGTATTCAAATCTGTATAAAAGTAACTGCTTTTATTAGGACTTAACGCTGGAACTCTCGACTTCCAAATCAGCTGATTTGGTAAGATGCGTTCACCACTAGACCAGCCCAGATGGTTTTTTTTTAACCTCTGGATTCACGTTAGGCATTCCTTAGAGGATGAAGATGAATGATTTGTAGCGTGTGTGAAAATGCCATGCCTGACCGGGATTCGAATCTGGGACCCGATGGGTTAGCTCAACACTACCTAACTGTAAGATTTAAACACACAAAATCCGACAAATAAAGTTGCCATTTTAAGTTTTTTTTGTTTTTTTTTTTTTTTTTGTAAAAACTTAGGATAGATTGTTTCATCACTACAAACTTTCAAATTTTAGCTTAATAAAATGGGAAGTAACTTTCTGATGAGCATATATTAAATCCACCAAATTTTATTCAACTTTATATTATGAACTTTATAGATTTTCTGATAACTGTTATGCAATCTCACCCAGCAAGATTTCAATCATTACTCCCTACCACCACAAAAACTGATTCGCATAAAAACTAACTCACAAAACCCACCGGATCAAATAGTTACCGTCCGACATCTTTAACTTCTTTCACCAATAACAGCATCATTACAACGTGATTTTTTCGATAGTCATCCTCTTGGTATAAAATTTTAACTGACCTTAACTGTAGTTAAATCAACAACCTTTGATTTGACAGAAAACCAGAACCCTATCACTAACTTATCCTGACCCCTACATTATAAACATACGTTAATAAAAAATATACTAGCTGAAACTGGTTTTTACTTCTTCAAGACAACAGAACACGGCTCTGCATGTTTTTTTTTTCAAAGTAAATTTATTTTTTTGTGGTGAAACGTCTTTAAAATCACACCGAAACATACGGGTACAAGAACAGAAATTTGTAGCGTACCGAAAAGGTCTATATCTCCTACCTTAATAACTTCCTTAACTATTAGTCTCAGAGACGTAACTGCAGTGTCATTTTATAACTTACATGGTCAGCTCACCGATAAGACTTTGCGTTTGCATCACCGGCAAGCGGGTTGGCGGGGAGGGGACACAGCGCAGATCGGCTAAAACTGGCGCTCTCGCTCATTTACATTCAGTGTTGCTCACAACTTAGAGGGATAGCGCGGTGATTTGTATGCTTGTGTTTAGAATTTGTCGAGATAGATCGATTTAAGTAGTAATAAGTGTATTTTGGACAATATTTATGTATAAAACATTAAAGTAAACATGTAAAGAAGTATAAAAATTTAATATGTCAGCCTCAGCCCGTGCAAAAGCCAGCCGGAAATATAAATTACGTATATCGTTGGAAAGAGAAGGTGCATTGGGCCACGCACTGGTACCCCAATGTCCGATAACGAGCGCGCGAGACTGTTTCGGGAGAGTCGCAAAGCTGGCACGGTGCGCTCAGTGAACGACGCCGACGGCGCGAGCACCTCTACCGCTGCTTATTATGCCTTATGTCTCTTACTTCTCATATCATAAACCAATGTTGCACAAAACTGTCGTCGAATATTACGCGAATTAAATATCATGTACCACTTAGTGTCTGTTTTATGTTAAAATTAAATTTAGTACTCAATGTCTCGTTTTTATTTCAATCCAATACACTAAAAGTGACTCGCTGACATACAGACCGATCAATTTATCTTTAGAGTTGGCCAAATGAAGGAACTAAAATTTTCCGTTGAGACTTTCAGTTTTGTTCAAAAAGATATGATGGTGGCTGTCCCACTTAACTCTACAGATAAGTTGATCGTAACGTTTCACGTTAAACCAACGGCCGTGCGCCCCGACACAGCCCCACCCGATTTTTTAATATATCTGTGACTGATAAAAGTATATTTTATATCGAGATCAGATAAGCGTAACAGATAATACATATTAAATGTCCACTAATTTTTAAAACAAGAAAATGTTTTTAAATAAGTTTTTTTTTTTTGTTGACTTATCAAAGTAAAATAAACCAGCCAGTTGTGTAATTTTTATTTTTACTTTAAATTTAGGATCCACATGATGTAAAAATAGATTCACAGACTAAGTTACTTACATAACTTTAGGAAGCCTCGCTTAACTTTTTTATGACATTGAGAAAATCAAATGCTGAAATAAAACAGAAAAAATATGTCTGTACGAACTTTTAGATTAGCTCAGATGCGCTATACATCTAATCAACATTCTTTCTGAACCTCAAATTAAAACTTACCTTAAAACTTTTTTTTTAATTACCCTACAAAACTAGCACAAACTGGATTGTTCAATTCGGTACTGAAGGTCTGTTATCAAAATTAAAAAATGCAAGCATTAACACGAGAATTTTAAATTTTAAAATTAAATATTGTACACGTTTACAAAAGCGCGTTAGTTGTCTCCTGCTTTACAAATATATACACCTATGTGTTGAATCGTACGTTAGTACAGTAATATAAACCTCAAGTGCAATATATATTTGCACAATTACATCCGAATTCAAATTAAATCCGTTTTGTTCTGTAACCTCCGATTACAATAATTTTCCGGGTGATAATCATTTACGCGGTTATTTTTTTTTTTTTTCACCCGTTAAAAACTAAAAAGAATTTAAAGTATTAACAGAAACTCTATTTATAGCTAAATAAACAAATTCTGTCCCCCAAATTTTACATGTAAATTTTATTGCGATTTTTATTGAGTTTTTTTATAATTTTTATGGGAAAAATAATTCCAGTTCGAATACGAAAAACAAATATTTTTTACCATTAGGCACTTTTCAACCAATAATCAGGAGAAGAGTTTTTTAACAATTTATAACGAAATCTTTAATGATGACTAACGATTTGTTAAATATTGATTGATAGCCCTTTTATTTTACCCTTTTATCCTGTACAGTCAAAATAATCCACTAGAACATTTACTATCATTCATTGTTATGAAATTCATCCATGCTGCCCACGCACACACGCGCTTGCGCAAGCGCACATCTACATTATACAGTAGCACATTCTTACAATTCTTACAATTTTCTTACATTTTTAATAGTGTTTTGTAAAGCTGTACAGTTCGTACATTGTTTAAAAACGTTTATATAGTTGTAAAAAATTCAGTTGTATATTGTTTTTAATTTTACGTTACAACGATTAATTTGGACATCACACTCATCACTAATTGTAATGTAACTTAGTTCGTTTTTTGTATTTTTTGAACTAATATAATATTTTTAATACACAAAACCTTTTTTTTTAAATTTTATATTTTTGTCAGTGCTACCAATTCCCTTCTAAACCAAATAAAAAAGGTCTATTGGGAATGATTAATAACATTGACCTTTTAAAACAGCTGTATTTAAAAAATTAACTTGAAAAGATTAAAATAATAATAAATTTCAAAAGACTAAAAAAAAAAAAAAAAACCAAGAAATAATACTTTCTCAGTTCTTATTTATATTTAGGTTTATAAATCACCAGTAGAAGGAGAAAAAATACGTCTCCGGATGTGTAGAGGGTCCCCCAACGATCTGTGCTTAGACCCCTCTTGTGAAACCTGGTTTTTTGACAAGGTCTTGGGGTTGGGGTTCCCGGAGGGGTGACACTCGTTGTGTACGCCGAAGATTTGACGATGCTCGTTGATGGGCCCACAGAAGATTAAGTGGAGGGAAAGGCGAATAGGGCCATAAGACAGATAAGGATGTGGTTGGCGAAAAGAGGGCTACGACTCGCTCCACAAAAAACGCAACTCGTAGTTGTGTCAGGCTGACGTAAGATTAAAAGAATTCGAGTTACGGTCAATGCGATTATATTAGAAACAACGTCCTGTGTGAAATATCTAGGGGTGTGGTTGATCAAAATAGGCTACACAACCGACACCTCAATGAAGTATGCAGTAAAGCGGAGCGGATCGTCAACGCTCTGAGTAGACTGATGGGCGCCAAGTGGGAACCCAGAGCAGCTAAAAGAAAGCTATTAATGACAGTAGTGACTTCTATAGTATTGTATGTAGTGCCTGCTTGGTTTTCGGCACTAAACGCAACAGGAATGTGAACATGATGACATTACTGCAGAGACGAATGAATTTAAGGATCTTGGCGACTACCGAACGGTGTCGGCGGATCCGGCGTGAGTCCTGGCCAGGGTACCGCCGATCCAGTTACAGGCTTGGACAGGGAATATTCTACTAATCTCTTGCTACAAGAATGGCAAGAAAAGTGGAACGCCGCTTCAACTGGGGCATGGACAAATAAACTTATTTCTAGGATAGAACCGTGGCTGGGGAGGAAACACGGCGACGTGGAGTACTATCAGTCACAATTCCTCTCCGGTCACGGGGGATTTGGTGTATATTTACACAGGTTTAAACGAAGGGAGGTCCCAAATTGGGCGTATTGCAGTCAAGAGGTCACTCCCTGCCACACCTTTTATGAATTGCACGTTGGGAGGATCTAAAAGCCAGAAATAACATAAAAGAGATTACCCTGGAAACTACAACAAAGTATACGAGTATGTTGAGCGATAAAGAGGAATGGCTGATAGTAGAGAGATTTGTGGCTGAGATTATGCGGGCAAAGGTTGTGGATTATAAGAAGTGGGAGGAATTACGTTAAAAACAAATAAAAAGACTGAGACCCGGCTGCTAGGGCAAGGCCCGGGAACCGCATAGCCGGGCCCGGTGTCCCTGACCTCAGCGGTTAGAAGCAGAGGCAAGATGAAAATAAGTAAAAGATCCGGAACCGGTGAGCCAACCTGCCATGCCGGACGTAATGCAGGAAGGTGGGGACGCTCATTAGAGTCGCAAGGACACTCCCCTGGGCTGAGTAATACTTGACTGAGCCGGCCCAAGGTAGCAGGAGAACAAATAAACACAAAATAAAATATATATATGTACTGAGAGAACACACGTAAAATCATTTACTTAAGTCTGACTTCTTATACTAATATTATCTAAACTACAAAAGTCAACAGACGCACACAAATCTGATTTTTTACTTATTCCTAATAACTTCTCTCACAGGCCCTAAAAAAGTGAGAGGTTTCCTCCGAATTCATCAAGATTACATTAAAATCAGCAGAAAAACTTTTTTACATTCAAAATATCTTTTATCAGTAACAAAGGTTTCAGAAAAAATACATCAACAACTCTTAAACGTTTTTTAATTCTTTATTACAATATTATCTTAGATCTTAATTCGCTTATATTAAAATACATAACATTTAATAGCAATGTTGGTTCGTCAAGACCCGACTCTCACCACGGTTTGCATATTTTTACAGTACCTCTTACCATATACAGGCATATTTTTATAGTACCAACAGAAAGAAATCACTGTCATTATTTCTCTCATCAGTCATCAGTTACAATTTATCAGACCACGGAAATCTTATACAAAGAGACAATCGTGACCCATCGGCATACGTCTCGCACTTGCAATTTTTAAAATCTCGTTTCTTTGAAGAACAGATTTGTTGTTTTACTTAATACTAACAGATATTGTGTAGTCAGTATAAATGATGTAATTTGTATTTTTAAGAAAAAAATACGTAATTGATGTACTGCTCGTTCGGTAAACGTGCAAGGTAAACGTGCACGTCCTTTTTTCCACCGAGTAGATGAGCCCTATTTGTGTAAAGATATTTCCTTGCCTCCAAATATTCAGGAGAAAAACTGTTAAAAAAATGTCATAGAGACTATTATTTGATCTAAAATACCCATAATATTAAATTATATAGCTTCAAGATCGTTGAACTTTAAAAAAAAGGTTCTATGACTGTTTTAATTGTATTTCATTTTTCATCAACTTATTTTCGCTATCAAGTACAGTAATCTACACAAATTGTTTTAATCGTTAAGTCAGTAATTTTTCACCTAGTAATCAACCTAATAGCAAAGTAAGTTGCCGACAAGTCTTATCTCCTACCTTAGCATCTAAATCATCCTATTTTCAACTCACACCCACTAATCATCTTTTTAACACCGACACAATTCTCCGGAATCTTTTTTCTAGTCGCAGTTTTCTTCTTATTTCTGGGAATAAATAAGTTATCAGACATAAAATCAACAAAATAGGCGAAGCGCTTATTTTGCTACAGATATATAGAGACTCGCAACCACAACCACATACACATAAAACGCGTAGCCACACATTGAAATATTTTGACCAACACTTAAATAATAAGTAACAGCTTCTATTTATTTCAGGGGTTTTTTAAAGTATCAAAGTAAAGTATCAAAGAATAAATAAATTTAATTATAAAAAAAGATCACAACAGTCAACATTCATAAGCACAGAACTGCCGACTTTTTTGACGTTAAAATGTTTATTACTTCAAACATGTATTCAGTATATTTTAGTAATTTGGTTTAATAAATCGTTAAAATATGCTAATTCATCGGTATTTACGGTATGATAAAAGTAAAATATATTCTGTCATTTTTAAAGTAATTTTAAGAACTATAATAAAAAAGATGCAATACAATGCAGAAAGTTATATCAGAATCAGATATTTTAAACGTTTAAGCTCGGATAACTGATGACAGAAAAAAATGTGATTATCCCATATCATGTAAATTGACACTCTAATAAGTATTCAATATCTCCATCTGGATTTTACCGATCTTCCAAACCTCCTTTCGTATCGATTTTGCCAACGCGATATCTCAATTTACATATATACTGGTAATATCCCCTCTGAGATGGAGTAAAAAACCCTAGAGATTTGAAAAACGCAACATTTGACCTAATAAAAAAATGTTTTAAAAAAATATAGAATTTATTGATCAGAAGCAAGTCATTATTTAATGATTAATTTATTTAATAAATATAGATATAATCTTTTAACAGAATATCATATTAAAAAAAAAGGTGATGTGCATACCAAATCATTTCCTTGTATGCCTATTAAACTACATATACACATTTTTTGCTGCCTTCATTTAAATTTATTTTATTTGAAAGTGAGATACGATCCTCAATTCTTTAATAAAGTGGACTGTTACACAATTGCATTGTGGTGGATACCACAATGCACACAGTTTTTTGTGGTGTCCATATGCATTTTATATTAGATTATATATTAATTTTGTTTCGTGTCGCTCAAATAGTTATGTGGTGTACGTTAGAACGTGTCGGATCCGTAACCATGGCCACATCGGCTCGAATCCGACTTCATTACATATATTTTTTAAGTTTTTTTTTAATTGAAATATATTGATTTATTAATAATTATTTACCTTTGTAAAAAATGTTTGAATTAAAATGAAAAATATATAAAAGTTTATTTCACCCATAATTTCTGATATTTTTTCATTTTTTTTTTTTTATCGTTATTATTGAATTATTATTTATCGTAAATTTTTTTTACAATCAGAAGTTAATAATTATTAATAAATCAATATATTTAAATTAGAAAAAAAAGTTAAAAAAAAATGTATGTATATGAAGTCGGATTCGAACCGATGTGGCTTCTCCTTGTAAGACCCAAATATTTCATTAATTAAAATTTCATTTGGCTATCTACAGAACCAATGAAAATAAATACCACTTATGACAGTATATCGTTGAAAAGCTTTCAATGAGGACTTATTACCGAAGTAAGAAAAAGTCCAAAATCCAGATTTTTTTGATTTTGGGCTTTTTTGAACACTTTTCCTCCAGTCAATTGCAATCCAAAGAGAAAGTACACAACTAGATGTTACAAAAGTCCTAAATCCAAAATTTCAAATTTCTACGGCTAATCGTTTTTGAGTTATGCGAGATAGGTACATACATACGTAGACGTCACGCCAAAACTAGTCAAAATGGATTCAGGAATGGTCAAAATTGATATTTCCGTTGAATCCTGAAAACCGAAATTTTTCGCGATCACAATACTTCCTTTACTTCGTACAAGGAAGTTAATTTAAACTACAGTTCTAATGACAGGTTTTATTTTTATATTTTGGGTACTAATTTCATTATTTTTAAGTGGTAAAAATTTCATTTTTCACTTAACTTAGAAGAATCATAGGTTGAAAAATATGTTAATAGAATTACCTCCTCCCCTTTAATATTTTTTTTTTTCACGTTTCGAAAAAGAAAACAAAAAATTTAGATAATGAAAGTGTTGACGTAAATACCAGTATTTTAATATTTGTTTTATTTAACTTAGTGATATTTTTAAAAGTTAATAAGATGTTTAAATAAGCTATAAGCATACGCAGTTAGGTTTTTTAATTCGAGTAAAACGCCAAAAGGCAAAAAAGTATAACTGAAATGTGATTAAAAGCGAAAATAAAATATTCAAAATTAATTGACCTGAATCCTCCAGAGTTTACATAAAAAATAATACTTCTTGTTACATTAATTCCAATTAAAATAGCTAAATCAGAGTTTTCTATTACCAATATAATTATTTTTTTTTTAATCAATCATGGCTGCAAGATAATTTTTAACCCAAAATATAAGTACTTCAGTGAGGATATAACCAACGAATTAATTTAGGTCGTCAATTTAGAAACATCTAGATAGCAACACGATTGTGTGCTCGTTCTTGCACCGAAGTCCAGGATTCAATCCCCGCCTCGCATCAGAAAAATCTAGTCGAATCTTAAGTTACTACCGAACTGATAGTCGCTAAAAATCTTAGTAATTAAGGCGACTTGTAGTAGTTACTTTTAACAGTTTTAGGTTATACGTACAGTTTGCAGGTTAACAGTTAAAAAGTGTCATCTAATTTTTAATAACTCAAATCAGCCAAAGATGTAACATAAGATAAAGGATTAAACATAAATCGAGATAAATACTTATGTGATGGAATGTTAAATTAGGATTAAAGCAAAAATTACGACCTTTATACCTACAATTTATAACTAATAGTCAGTATATTGAGATGTAACAAATTGAGTACGTAGTAATTACATATAATAGCTTTGTATCTCTTAAATTTTAATACTCCTACTCTGTATCGCTATTAGAAACGTATAATTAAAATTAAATGAAAACTGTTGTTCATGTACACATATTATAGAAAAACAATACAAACGGTTAACTAAATAAATTTTACTTTACCTGACTTCCACATGTCTTATGTACTCACAATAAATAATCATAAAGACGACGTAACATAAAATAACAACAAACAGACTTCGATATACCAGTCTAATTTGTTTATTTAATCATAAAATCACAGGTCAACAAATGTTGTTTACAGAGAAAAAGCATGAACCACTATTTAACCTAAACAAAACACGAACATTCATATAACATAACAACCCTTAACGAAAACGATGACAACGAATAAAATCGAGACACACAACGAAAATAGAACAAGTCGACTGTACTGCCTTATCATTTATAGACTGGAACGCACGAATAACCTACAAAGTACAGTCGCGTCTATAAAAATTAGTCATAATCAAACATGCTTTCAATAATCTGTACCTTTTATTTTAACAATTTGTTTAGTATTTCTCAACAGTAATGTAATAGCTACATACAAATTTTTACAGCTTTAAAATTGATTACAAATATACACCCTCACAATTACATTACATCTTAAGGACTAGACAAACAATCATGAAGTTGAACAATTAAATCAGTACATTGTACTGTCGCATCCAGCAAAAATGGACAAATGCAAACATGCGCCAATTAATACACGGTACATCAAACTGGCCATACGTTTTCTATTGCCACTATATTACAATGGCAACAATAACGAGATTATACATATATAATTTAAGATCGTATATCTTACTATCTTAAGTATATACATATATACACACGTAAACTGTAAATATGTAAGTAAATCAATAAATCCAATGTTTGTAATTTTTTTCCGAACTTTCCGTTAAATCGTTTTTAATATACAAACATAATTTGTTAAAAAATTTTTGGAAAGTTGTTTAATATCATCCTGTTATTACATTCGTCGTAAATGCAATATAACATTTTGCTTCTGAATTTTTCTTAAATATCTATGATAATTTTGAACAGACAAATTTTTAAATATTGAAAAATAAGGATTTTTTTTACCGAAAAACATACATTTTTTACAATCAAAAACAAAGTGGCCCATTTCTAGTTAACTTTCAGATTGATGTTATGTAAATTTGATTTCAATACACTTTTTTAACTGCAAAATGTTTCATTGTTTTCATTCAGGTGGCATTTAAGCCCTTGTCATATATGACAGAAGACGTATGTATACATACATACATATAAAACGCACACCAGTATAAGGTCCAGAAATTTGATCAAAACCTTTTTCTGAAACAGTTTTTATCAAAATTAATGTTCTTGAAATGTTATGGTTACATTTCTAAATAGCTAAATAAACTTAAGCGTGTATAATTATTTATACAAAACTCGTTAATTTTTATCTTTATTTACTTCAAGTAATGTAAATAATTTGCAAACAACTGAACAATTTTATAGCGAGGTATTTTTGTATGGTACTATTTCAGTTATGAGTAAAGGGGTGCCACGATCTTACCATTAACCTGCAAGGAAATAAAAACAACGCGAAAGGCGAAAACGAGCCAATAAGGCAAACAACATTCTTATACCCTAGTTATCATATTTCTTACACGAAAACCCGTAGTAATACGCTGTTCGAAAACAAGAAAAACGTGACGATTATGCCACGAAAACATGCCAATAAGCTAAAACCATTCTTACAAGCTAAACTTATTACGTCATGAGTTCTCACCCTTAGAATATAAACCTAACCTAAACATTGTGTCTAATCTAATAATACTAATATAATTTATCTAGCAAGATAGGTTACATCCAATAACAGACAAAGCATCGATAAATTAACACAAAGCATGAAAGATCAAATGATCATAACATTAATCAAATAGAATCACTAACCTAACCTAACACGATACATAGTTGAGAACACATAATACATATTTGATAATACAGTTAAAAACACAGCGTATTACTACGGGTTTTCGTGTAAGAAATATGATAACTAGGGTATAAGAATGTTGTTTGCCTTATTGGCTCGTTTTCGCCTTTCGCGTTGTTTTTATTTCCTTGCAGGTTAATGGTAAGATCGTGGCACGCCTTGCTGGCTGGTTGTCGTGTCATACCTATCGCTTTCATTATGTTTCGCGAAAGGTTATGCGTGTACTATGTTGGTCTAGCTAATTCAGTATTGTTGTTGGTACGAATGAGCTTCGTAAGAGGGCCTACACATCCTTTAGTTATGCCTTTGGATGATCCCAGGGTGCGAAGGGTTACTCCAAAGAGGGATGGTTTTAATCGGTAGTCTGTTTATGGTGGTTGGATTTGTCCACCTGCAGGAGTCCGATACATCGTCCGTAGATGCATTTCCACCTCAGTCCCAAAAAAAGAAAGTCAATACCAAAGGACTTGATTCTTAGTTAATACCAAAGTACAATCTCCCAAAGGATTCAATCACCCATAAATACATCATCCTTTTCATAATTAACAGTCATCCTTTATTTGATTCCTTGTACCACTGTTTCCTCGGACCTCCACTAGGTCCAATCCATATAGAATACATTAAGAACCGTGATCCATTCCTGGTACAATTTGTGTGAAACTCATGTTTCCTACAGATTTAGTGCGTAATATATCAAATACTGAAAGTTAGCTATCATAGCTCTTCCTGAAACACATAATATTTGACATTGTTCAGATTAAACTATGCTAATAAGAAGGAACTAAATTAACTGATTACCCATACTTGTGTTGGTGTTTTCAGCATCACACATGAACAGCTGAACTGATCATAACAAATCATTTAGTTTGAATGAATCTCAACTCTTCTTACAAACTACACTTTCAAATTAAAACTATAAACATTTACTGCAATATTGTAATAACAAAGCATTTATTTTATTTTTTTTATTTTGTTAAATTATAGCTGCAAGACATGACAAGAATCCTAAAAATCACACAATCATTCTAAAGAACGATCAACACACTAATTGAAGGATTTAAATCATACCAAACTTTTTAGAGAAGGAGAAATGAAATGGTATCATGCTGCCTTCTTTACAGAGGTGCATATACTGTTGCATATTGCCAGGATGGTATATGCAACAGTATATTCACAACAAGGATGACAGTATAGTGAACATCAGTTATCTGACAAGATAACTGACAGGCTTTCTATAATTCAGATGCTTGTACAAGCATCAAAGCCATATGAAAGTTTGATTATAATAGTGTACAAGAAATTAACGTACCTGTATTTTGTGAAGTAATACTTACTATCTCAACCTAGAAGGGAAAATAATTATTGATATAATGTATAGTAATAATTTTGATTTTAAGACACTGGTGAATAGAGAGTAATCAGTTAAAATGCCACTTTAAATAAAACAATGTGTTTCATTAAGATATTCAAAAATAATTTAATCACCTATTAGATTGTTTTATTTGTGCCTATCGATCTACGTAGTTGATATATTTTACAAATGTTACATCTATATTCTCTGTTTACATTACTCGCAGTTATATAAATATTTACAATTTTTTTTTTTTTTAGTTACTGTTATCAACCACACTATACATTTAAATTATACATTACATATTTAAATTGCACATGGTAAAAAGAACAAAATCGTGTGTAATTTATTTTGTCAACTTCATTATTTCTGTATCAGGTTCAACACATAAAATAATAAAAATTTGCATCAACCTCTACTACCAGTATACAGTGCTCAAATGTTCAAACTTTCACTGGCAACCATGAATTTAACCAAACATTTTCTGTACATCTGGTAGGTGTGGAAATAATTTAAATTCACAAATATGTTTATATCTCTATAATGTAACCCAGAACCCTATAACTGACACCTTCAGTCTGTTAACTCCAAGGATTTTCAGTATAGTGAAGATCAGTTTTCACGGTAACTCTTTGATTGACGTCCTAAACCCACAGGTGATTAATAAGCAGTTGAGATGCAAGTGCTTGTGAAGATGTGTCTGTATAATATAATAATTTGTACAGAAATATAATACTTCACATAATGTTATGAAGTGAACTTCATATATACAACAAAAAACAAATTATCAGCAAATTATTATAATGAGTGCATTCCTAACAATTATTTTCTGTTTAAATTGTAATTTTGTTAACTTGCTATTATCTACAGTTAGATTAGAAATAAAATCTTGATATACAATCTTTTAATTTAAAAATAAAAATATTTTTAAGAGGTACAGAGAGAGCTAAGTAATAGTCAAACACTTTTAATTTTATAAATATGTACAGATTTTATTTAACTAAAATATTAGACTTAAATTATTACTTATTCATACTTTTTTACACCTTATCAGCAAGCACTTTCATCAGCTTCAGAATGTTTTTTCCAATATTTTAAATCTGTCTATGTTTATTATTAATATACATGTCCATAAAATAATAGTGGGGTTTTAAATGGATATAACTTTGGAACAAAGCATTGTAGAGATGAACTACATATTAAATGAAAGAGAAACACTCCAACTTTACATGTGCCAAGCTAGCGCATGCTTGTTGTGTTTCCAGTACACACAAGCAGCAAGTCATCATGTTTGCAGTGCAGAGGAAGATTTAGTGGGTGTTGTGGCTTGCTATGTTTGGGTTAGTGACATGTGTTAGGCCTGAATACCATTGCCTGTACAATGAAGACCCCCCTGCGTGAAAATAACATATGTGGGAACAAACAACTCAAAGAAACAGGCAGCCTATTGAAGCAAACATCTCCAGGATGGCCACCAGTATCTGATGAAACGATTGAAGCAGTACAAACAAGTTTCATACATTGTCCGAAGAAATCCACGCGGAAGTGTTCTAGACAGTTGAGCATTCTTAAAACAACTGTGCACAAAGTATTAAGAAGATGGTTACATTTCACTGCGTACAAAATTCAGGTGTTACAACAGCTTGTGAAAACGATTTGATTTTGCTGTAGATATTCTGGATAGGTTAGAGAAGGATGATGATTTTTTAAACAAGTTCATTTTCAGTAATGAAGCATTGTTTCATGTTTCTGGATGAGTACATCGGCATAATGTTTGTTTACACATTACTGAACCTCCACATGCTATAATTGAGCATCAGTGTGGTAGTGAAAGAGTGGATGTATACTATTGAACAAGACAGAGTTATTGACCCTTTCTTTTTTGCTGAGAAAACAATAGCAGGGAATATCTTCCTCATTATGTTAGAAGGGTATGCAGTACCCCAAATACCAGAGAATTACATTTTCCAGTTAGATGGAGCTCCTCTACATTTTGCCGCAATTGTGCAAGATTAATGAGACATTTCCTCAGCAATAGGGCTTATGAGAAGAGTGGATTGTGCTTGGTCCCCACGGTCTTCAAACCTTATCCTCATGGATTTCTATTTTTGGGGTCATGTAAAAACAGAAGTGTATTTCGTTTAAGTTCGAAATCTGGACCACTTAAAAGAAAGGATCAGAGAAGCCATTTCTTCTATCACGCCAGATGTTCTCTGCCATGTGTGGCAATAGAGTGAACATAGTTTTGATGTCTGTAGGGCAACTAAGGGAGCACACGTCGAAATTTACTGAACAGGAAAGAACGTATAGTTCATCTCTCTACAGTGTTCCGAAACTAAAACCATTCAAAATCCCACTATTATTTTACAAACAACTGTACTTAATAATATATTCAGATATTTCAAATTATTGATTTTAAACAAAAAAAAATGATGAATGAACATTCAATATTTTAACTTCACTCCTCATTTTTTTTTAATCCCAGAATCACAAGGTGTCGGCTTTCCAAAACAATCAATGCACTTCAAAAGGCAACTGTCAAAAAATTAATATTTGTTTATTTCTATAATTTATCAATTACAGAAGTTCTGAAACACGTCGGTTATGTCATATTATCGTTCTTATATTTAATCTCGACTGAACAAACTTTTATCAGTAATCAGTATTTTTATGTATGATAATTTTTTGAAAGAGTTAATTTATTTGATGGATGAAGCTGTTACTTGATGAAAATCCATCATAACAAAAGAAAATAAATAAAGAAATATATTATCTGATTTTTACAAAATTATTTTAATAATCAAAGCAGCTGTTTCGGTACATTGTAACTTACTCAGGTGATACAAACAGAATACTCCAACAGAATAGGTGATTTCTGTATCACGTGAGGAAGGTATTATGTACCAAAACAGCTGTTGTGAATTTTTTTTATAATTTTGAGAAAATCAAATAACAACATATTTGTTTTAATTTTTTTGTTAATGTATTAACTGTTAATGATAAAAATAAACCTCAATTTAGTCTTTAAAGTTGTCTGTGTTTAAATATCATTTTTCTGTTATTTACAAAATTGTATGATGAATTATGAAAAGAACATGAGATTGAATTCTTATTACATGAACTTAACAACAGTGTAACTAATAATCAAATTTTCTAACCATTAATAAACACATCAGTAATTAAAATAAGGAGAATTCCATGCATTACTATTGAATGTATTTCAGGCTATTTACTGAACAAGTAAAGAATAAAAACTTTTTAAAAAATAAGTAAATGTGACAAATGAAAAAAATAACTTATTCATAGGAATAAAATAATCCAATTAGAAAATGAAAAACTTATTTTTTTATACTAGGGATGTTGGTCCTTAGTACACCACTACAGAACTCCTCCTATAAATTATAATTTATTTTTTATCATATGACATATTCTGCAATTTTAGGAACATAACCACAAAGTAAAATCTGTAAATATATATCAAACTTTACTTATATTTCCTAGTTATAAACTTTTTATTTGATTCTAAAAACAAATCTTTGTTTTTATTTTAATTTCATACTCTCAATTCTCACATATTACTCATACATTTAAATAGCAATTACTAAATAACAATTCAATAAATTATCATTACAATGATATACTAGTAACTAATATTTATAACTAAAATAAGTTAGCCAATTAAAAAAGTTCTTTGTAAAATTCAATAAATAGGTCTGCCAGTACATAAAGTTTGCTTCTGCCACCTTCACGGTTAAATTATAATCTAGAAAATATGTACTTTGTGGATTTACTAAGTGAACTATACATGTATATAAAAGTAAATTTGTGCACAAGCATGTTCACATATGCACACGTGTATGAAGTATTTATGCATTCCACATTTGCTTTTTGATACATGAAAAGTTATACCAAATGAATGTCAAATATAACACTATTTTTCTATCAACCTTTTACAGTACTCTTACTACTGGAGTGTGAGAAATGGCTGATTCTTGTTACTTGTCACATGAAGATGGGACAGCAAAATAACTGCTTGTCATGAAGACAACAAAATATTTTTATTTTACTATCACCTCTATCACCTTTTCACAAATTGACACCCTCTATAAATTCTACCAATTTATCTCTTTCCATAAAGTATAATATAATAAAATTCTAGTAAAAAAATGTATTTCTACTGTGACAAGTATCACACTATTAAAATGCTGACAACGAACTGAAACTAAATCTCAAAAAATATTAATAAAGCATGATTTTATTAATAACATATCTTTTTTTTTTATCACAAAGTAACTTTGATGAAACAGTGCAATTTTAATCTATAAAACCAACATTAACAATTTAATAACTAATAAAAATTTGAAAAGCATAGTTTAAATTTTTCTATATTGTATAATCTTAAACTGGATCAGTTTATTTGCTACATATGAAATGAACAGTAAATTCCTAACCACCAATAAATAACTTTGTACAATTATTTTTTTTAATTTACTACATTGTCTTATGGAAAAAAATTTTTTCCATAAAAAAAAAATCTTACCTTTTGAAAGAGAAGATGACCTAAATAAAAACCAAATTAAACAGTTCAGTGGTGTTTAAACATGATCAAAATGAGTGTAAAGATGAACACCACAGTTGTTACACAAATGAGCTGACAACCAAAAAAAAATCATAACCATCAATGAAACCTGGATTCATCAAAATCCATGTAGACAAAGAAACAATCAAAATAATGGACAGAAAGAAAACAAAACAATGGACACAAAGGTTGTAAAGGGTATAGCCTCTGTTTTTGTGATGCAAAGGTTATAATTTTGATTTACTACCTTGCAAAAAGAAACCCACTCAATGGAAACTGTAAAATCAATTTATTGCAATATATGAGGTGAAATCAAAATAATCAGGCTGCAATTGACACAATAAGTGTTGTTTCATCAAGACAATGTACCAGTTTACATTTCAGCAATTGCAATAGCCAAATTGGCTGATGTTCAAATTACTTTTAATTCCATCCTACTCACAACAACAATTTACTCCTTTCTATTTTCATCTATCACCAAGTGACTCGCAAGAAAGAGATTTTCTACTGTCGGTGAAGTGATCAATGCTATGAATAAAGATTACAAGACTTGGACAATTTGTTCAATAAAAATGGAATAATGGCCCTCTAAAACTGTTTGGCTGTGCATTGAGCTAAAAGACATCATAATTTTAATAACAGAAAATTGTTATTTACATAAGAATAAGAAATCATAGACCAAGTAAAAAATTTTACAGCAGAGTTATATCCTATAAAATACCACATATTTCAACCACTAATCTATTTATAACTGCTTATAATTTTTTGACTCCTTATCATCTTTAAAACTGAAGTAACTTCTTCCAGAAATTTTTATCAAAAATATCAAAAGAAAAAATTACAGTGATAGGCAAAAAAATCTTTTTAATGATTTTCTAAGAGTTATACCATTTCTTGAATTGCTTTTTTGCGTACATTACAGATCTGTAAATATAGTTTTATTATCGCCCTCAGTTTTAAATAAATTATGTTTAAAAAAAATTAAAGGAAAATATAGTTAAAATCGGTAAAATTTATAATTTTGCATGGCCATATCTGTTAGAATGATTTCACTCATGCTTTTCTATTATAAATAGCCTCAGACACAACTAAAATTATTATTAAACAGTAATCAGCTAGCATGTTTTCACTAAAATGTCTTGGTGGAAAAAAGTGTTCACAGTGTTCGCCACTTACGTCTCCGAGGTTGTCTGGAAAAAATCCAGATGTAAGTGGAGGAAATGTATTTTCTGACATATTACATCCCATAGCTCTATATGAAGTAAGAAGTTTATTAACTATGTGGTAATTGTTGGATTTTAAACAATATTGGATTAAACAACTATACCTTCTTTAATTTTTCCTTCACTTACATTTGGAAATTTCTGCCTGATGTACAAAAATCCAGGACTATCCTTCTTCATTGCTTTTATAAAATTTTTCATTAGTCCTAGCTTGATATGGAGAGGATGTAATAATATTTTTTTGGGTTCACTTTTTAGAAACATAATGTTATCCCTAGCTCGGCTGTCCAATTCGCAAAGAAAACATATGTACTTAATATAGCCTAACTGCATGCCAAACAAAATAGCTATAACTTTCAAATCACCACATATGATTCAGCTATGTTTTTTATAATTTATTTTTTCAAGAGCATCTTTCATCACATAGTATATCTATTTCAAATTAACACTGTAAGCGATTGGTATCGGAGGATATTTGTTACCATTGTGTGGTAAAACTACTTTTAAACTACACTTGGATGAATCTAAGAAAAGGTGCCAGTCCTCAAGTTTATGAACTTGTCCTAAGTGCAACAAGATCATCAATATTTGTGCAGTAAACCAAATTATTTTCATCAATAAATTGAGAAAGTACTTTTTGTCAGCTTTGAAAATTTGAAATTTTTCTATTTTTTTAAAGTAAATTCCAACCTTGCAGTCTTGATCCTAACAGTTCAGCTTAATTTTTTGGTAAATTTAAATCCCTAACCATGTCATTTAATTCATCTTGTGATATATGATATGGTTTATTAAAAGATAATTCAAAATCAATATCATTGTTGTCTTCTTCAGTTCTGCCTGATTCTTCAAAACATAGATTCACAGGTGGCTCTGAAAGCCATACATTTCGCAGGTGAAATTAATACACCCGTATTAATTTCACTGCGAGGTACAGACCTGATTGCAGATTGGAATGAAGGATATTTTACAGTATGTTTAGATTTTTTAGAAATTTCAGACACACTTGTTAAACAAAAGTAACAATGGGTTATATGATCCTTTGGTTCACGCCAAACCATTAGGTACATCAGATGGCAAAGCCTTCCATGTACCTTTCGGCAATCCTCTTAAATATACAGAACAATTAGTGCATACTATATGAGGAGCCCATGTCTTATCCAGTCACCAATTTTACACTGAGTACAAATGATATGCTCTTTTAATTAAAGGTGTAATGTTTTTTCTATTTGATTTTAAGGTAAACTCACCACATACATAACAAAAGGCATCCACATCATTTACACTTCATTTACATCTTACATCTTCACATCAATCAATAACTAATAAACTTATAAATTAAAAATTAGTTTACAATTGATCAAAAATATCTTGAATCAAACATTTAAAATTAAAGAACCAATCAACAAACTCCAATCAATTCCTTCCCATTTAATAATCCAATAACTTTATTTTTATAATGTTCTGGCACCTAAACACTCCATTCCTACACTCCCAAGTATGAGGCACTTTCCAAAAAAATACACATCTTTTTTACAGAAATTGCAGATGCACAACTTTAGCCTACCAGGCTGATCTAGTGGTTAACTTGTTATCACAAATCAGCTGATTTCAAAGTCAAAAGTTCTAAGGTTCAAATCCTAGTAAAGGCAGTTACTTTTATACAGATTTGAGAACTAGTTTGTAGATACTAGTGTTCTTTGGTGGTTGGGTTTCAATTAACCACACATCTCAGGAATAGTCGACCTGAGAAAGTACAAGGCTACACTTCATTTACATTCATACGTATCATCATCATTCATCCTCTTAAGTAATACCTTACAATGATGCTGAAGGTTAAACAAAAAAAGTGAGAGATGCAAAACTTTACTACCAGAATTGTAATTTTAATGCCATAATACTCCAATAAATCTAAGTATTATGGATACTTCATTTCTACTAAACTTTCTCCTAAAATAATGGCCACCTCCTAAGTCTCACTTACTGGACTGTATAGGGGTGTGTTATTAATTCTGCACAGCCATTTGAATAAAGTTCTTCTGACAACTAGAAGTAACATGTGGTTTTTCATGTGCAGTGGTGTCAATGCAATGGTTAATCAACATCCACCAGTACTTGACGATTACTTCTCTCAAAAGATTATTGAATGTGTAAGTTTAATACTTTGGCCCATAAATCATTTCACTGTATGTCGTGATAGAAAAATGACTAAAAAAATAATGACTGCAGTATCATTCACCATAATATAATTGTTTCATATGATGTAATAAGTCCTACACTTATGTTGTAATATTCCACTAAAATATTATTTAATATTATATTGATTATACTGATCACATTGTTTATACTTAATATTATTTTATTATACTGAAAACAATCACATTTATATACACTAAAACAAAGAAAACTAATAATTTGTGAAGAACTGATGCACAAATTTTTTTGGCATGAACTCTTTTTTTATGAGAAAACAAACAAAAACAATATCATCCAAGAATCAAAAATGTGTACCACATTATTAGGATAATACCAAAGTATATTTATCTTATATATAAAAAAAATATAACTAAAAAAATAATTGCAACAAATAACAGTAAAAAATCAATCAATGGCACAGCACCAACATTGTAAACTAGTGAAAATGAAAATGTAGAATTCATGAGTGTAGGAATCTTGTAGGAGAAATTTTTATATATATATATATATATATATATATATATATATGTTTTAAGCACTTGTAAATGCTACCTGAAAAATAATTCAACAAATATTGATCAAAATTTAATTAGAAAATATGTAGTGACCCAATCTTTCACTTCTTTTCTTTAAAATTTAAATTCAAAAGTTTCTCAAACAATTACAACTAGAAATCTGTAGCAATGTAAATCACTGCCATAGTATTATAGTTGTGATAGTAAAAAGGCAGGATTTTGTACTCCAGAGGTTTCTTTATTTAATCGGTATAAATTTCACCAAAACAATGGCAGTGTTATGTCAGAATCCTAACAACTGTTTCTCTCAAGTCTCTTCATAGTTTACTGTTTCATTTAATACTAAGTATTAATGTTACATAATTATTTTGTGGTTAAGTTTAACTTTACGTTTTTTTTTCTTTTATTATCTAGATAAAATTGTTAAGTTACACACATCTATCAAATTTAAAAAAAAAATTAAAACAAGATAAAAATTAAAAAGTGAAATGTATATTGCACTACCATTGTTATCAAACGTATTTTTTACAGAAATTTTAAATAAATATTTGTTTCTTTAGATAACGTGATTGATTAAGCATCTATTATGTTCTACTGAACACTAATTCTAAACATATAAACTTTAACAGATAATGTATAATTTCGGAAGATGCAAACATGACAAGCAGTCATATCAGACTACTTGTTAAGAGAGTTCTTTACTAGATTTGAAAAAAGCCAGAATATTTCAATTTAATAATAAAATTTAATTAATAAATTTCTAAAGAGCTATTTACTATACTAATCAATTTTTATAACTAACATTTCTTAAAAAATTAATGTTTTAACCACTTAAGTGTGTGTATATATATATATATATATATATATATATCATACAGATTAAAAGATCAATTTTTTTTTTTTTTTTTAGTATTACAGCCTTAGACATATACTACTTTCTTTTTCTGTTTAGCCTCCACAACCAACATAAGGTATTACTACTTCAAAGGATGATATGTGAATGTAAATAAAGTGTAATCTTGTACAGTTTCACATCGCTATTCCTGAGATGTGTGGTTAATTGAAACCCAACCACCAAATAACACCAGTATCCATGATATAGTATTCAAATCTGTACAAAAGAAACTGCCTTTACTAAGATTTGAACCGTAGAACTCTTTGAAATCAGCTGATTTGCAATGACGAGTTCTCCACTAGACTGGTGGGTAAAATACATGTACTTAACCTCTTAATTGTTTCAAGCATGTCATATAATTTAGTCATTGCTGCGCTCGAAATAGTCCGAGCGCACTGATAAAAAAGGAGTTTAATAATGTTTAAATAGTTTTATATTTTCTCTATTTTGGGCAACCCCATTTCTTATTTTAATTTGCAAATAATATGATTTAGATTATTTTATTATTAGTGATAATGTATATAACTGTGTAAGTTATTCAGAGTAGTTTTTTTTATCATTATGGACAACCCTGACTTTATTACAAAATTTTATATTTACAAAAACAAAATCAAATTTGTTGATGGAACTGGTTGGTCAGAATTTACTAGTACAAAACAGTGAAAAACAAGACCTGTTATAAGGTCTGTGTATTTTACACTGTCATAGACAACCCTTTTGTCTGATTTTTTTTGTGGTGTTTTTTGCTCAGAAAGTCAAAATTTAATGTTTTTGGTCATTAGTTCTCTTTTTCCTGACATAGGTAAGGTCTTTTACTTTTTTAATTCTTTTGTTTATTTTTAATTATAAAACTTGAAATATTTTAAAAATTAATTCAGCACAGACAGTCCTGATGGTTGGTTAATATATTAGCAATGATAAGGTTAACACACACTTACTGGTTTACTTATGAACTTACACATTTCAGTCTGACTGAAATGAATGATATGACAAGTGAAGAAATGCCTTTCCAAAAAATCAGTTTTTATTTATAAAGACTTTTAACTTATATTCATATCATAAACGATTCACTTTTATGCTCCAACACTTACAACTAATCACGTTCATATAAAATTTTTTTTTAAATATTACTTAGAGATAAATCCACTTTTAAATTATAGCAGCATGACATAATTTATAAGTTTTATAAGTGTAATTTTACTAACACATTTTAGGAAAATACAGTAAAGCAAGGCTTACGAGCACAAACTGCCCTTGAATACAAATAAATTCAAAGTAGGTCAGAAAGGTACTCAAATAGGTAGTGGTGGATCTACCTGTAGAATTTATTGCTCAAACTAGTAGTTTTTGTAATTAAACATCAAATTGCATTTAAAGTCTAGTCTCTTCTAGTTTGGTTTACTAAAATGCAAAGTAAATTCACACTTCATTAAAAAAAAAGAGTAAGAACATAAATGAATTAAGATAAATTCATATTTTATTAAAAAATTGGGGAAAAGAAGATAAATTAAAAGTATTAAATTATCACTAAAAAAATAATTTCCTCATGAATTCTTTTGTTTTAAGTTTTCTAAGCGTTTATTATTAACTGTAGTTTTTTTTATTCAAGACAGCATAATTTTCTTATCTACAACACAACCATTTTGTTAAGATTTTTTAAAATTATTTCTTCATTTGTTCGTTATCGCAAACAAGTCTTTTATTTTCACCTTCTAAGAGTAATATTTGTACAATAATTATCACCATGCGTATGCAACCACATGTATGCAAACAGTTTACAGCTGAAATGTCACATAAAGCTCTTCTGTAATTAAAAGTAAATTAAGTTCTTAAATCAAATTAAATTTTTAAGAAAAAAATTTCTACAAAAAAAATAATTTTTGTAGAAATTTTGATTTTGGAAAAATATAATAACTCCAAAAGTTTGCTCTTGCTGTCTAGAATGAATGAACTAGACAGAAGAAATCCAACAGATTGTATTTCTTCTTCTTTCTCAACATAATAGCATCAAAATAACAGGCAAAATAAAATTATTCAAAACTTGTTTTGGAAAAGTATAATTAAAAAAACAATTTAGAATTTCATTAAAAATGTAGTAATGGCGTTTCTATTCACTGCCTAAAATGATTCTTATCGTGTAATCATCATAAAAATTAATTTAAATCAGCAGGATCAGCCAACATTATATCAAAAGCAAATTACTAAGTAAAAAGTACTTCCAAATAAAACTTTTAGACTATTTCTTTGTTAATGAACAAACATTAAGATCAGTATAATTTGATAGGTAATTACTACTGTAAAGAAAAAATGTATTTACTTAAAGCCATAGTCTCTTTTGTGACATGAGATACTAACAGGATTCAACAAAGTAAAAAGCTTTATTGAAAAAATTAGGTTTATAATTAAATTATTAAAAATTCTTCCTACCATCCATTTATTCATGCCAAACTTTAAAATGACACTTCAATAACAAAGATCAATCACCCATTATACAGTAGTATTCAAATATAAGAAAAATTCTACATGAAATAGTGGGCAGGGCATCAGTGTTGCAAGTACATAAGATTTAATCTCACAAAGTTGTATACAATACTCCTTACTTTAAAAATACGTACATCAATCTTACAAGATTACTCTCACAACTAGAAATTTGTTCTACGGTATACATTAAATTGTACATTTTATTTATAATAAATATGACTAATTAATAAAACAGTTCAATTAATAAAAATATTACAATTTTACAATAACTGTCTCCTGTTATTTAAAATGTAAAATAGCAATATAAATAACAACTTCTTTGACTTATTAAATTTAAAACAATCAATATATTGGATCCAATTCACTGTCAGCAACATTATTATAATCTATTAACCCCCTACTGTTACAGTGATTAATAGATTATAATAATCAGAGACACTAAGAGAAATTTGTTAAGGGGGTTAAATAGATTATATTTATAATTCAATGAATTTTTGAATTCTAAAAATTTCATAAAAAGATTTTTAGTTTCTACGTATATATCCTTAGAAACTAAACAAAAATTGTTTTTCCAAAAAATAAAAATCTAACCTTACCTTTATTATATTTTCCCATCATATTATGTTCATTCCATACATGGTTCTCTATTTTCTGCCTCCAATTCAATGCAATTCAGTACTTGAAGTTAGATAATTATTTATCTATAAAAGAATACTTTGTGCACTTTTATGCCATTATTATTCATATTTTTTACTACTACTTTTTTCACAAAATACATTATAAAAAAAAAAGAGATATTCTTACACAAAACACTACTAACATATGGCTACATAATGTTCTGTTATTTACTAAATGTTTTACAAATATTTGCATATATAAATCAATCTCTAAATTAATTATTTTTTTTTAGTGATATATCATGAAACATGGCGCTGCATTAAGTCCTACATCACGAGGATCAATGTATCTATTCTCTTTCCATTCTGTCTGGTGAACAGACGACATCTGGTTGAATATTATTTCTTCCCTGTAACAGGGATATACTCTGGAAAATGCCTTTCTTAGAGACAGAGATGGTTATTTGAACTCAAAGGCCTTCCCATAATTAGTCTTTTTTTTCTTTTTCTTCTTAACGAGTGCCTCTACTAGTGCTTCCCTGAATTCTAAACCTTTTCCACATATCACATGTGCACCGAAAATATATAATTTATTTTTCAATTGCCAAAACACTTTCTTGTATCATAATTTTGTCTCTTCCTTTCAACAGGCTATGCTGACAGCATCTGATCTACCTTGTCAATACCACTCACCTTTGTGTGGTATTCATGTATAACCGTAGGCACTACAACACATTTTTCTCTTCTTTGTACTTCAGTACAATCTATCTTATTAACTGTACTGAGTCACAAGGCCTCACATTTATCAAACCACTTTAACAACACAAATCTGTCATTTTTTTCTATAAGTAAATTCTTTTTTTTTTTTTTCTAGTTTTGCCTTAATTCTTGAGGAACACCTACTCTTTTTTTCTGCATTGTTCCTACAAAGTCAGTATTTTCTCTGGCTCAGCTGCACAGTAATTTCAGGGCTACAGTAATAATTGTCTGTATAAACACAGTAACCCTTATCTAGGAACACATTCTGCAACACTGAAATCACTGCATTAGTTGAGTGTCTACAGACACAATTTCTTGTAAAATCAGTTGTATTACTTTCATACAAAATATGATTTTGAATGTATCCAGATGAAGATTCATTTACTGCAATAAATTTGCTGCCAAATCTTGCTCAATTTTTTCTAATAAACTGGCAAAAGCGTAGCCCCCTTCCACAAGAGTAAACTCTCATCTACAACAAAAGTTACTTTCAGATACGTACAGTTCTTGAAATTTTTTACAGACATCAAAACCAGTTTAATTAATAGTTTTTTTTTTTTATTATTTATGGGGAGCTAAGAATTATCAGAGAAATGCATAAGTCTAGCAAGTAATTTTACCCTGCTGAGGAGCATATGAAATTTGTAGTGTTGAAAAGTTTTTTCTTTATAAAATAATTATCTAATTTGCACTTCTATACAAGACATTTATCATGTAAACTGCCAATAAAACAAACATTTTATCTTTATTTGTCAGTTTTCAAGCCTTGAAATGTGAAATCCATTGCAGAACTCTAAGATAAAGATATTTTAGCATAGAGGTTTGTCTGTTTGACAGTTCTACAAGTTCATCTGTTATAAATAATTAAATAATTCAAAGATTATTGTAATCCACTACAGGAATGTTAATGCTAGGTACTGCAGTAAAACCCACCAGGTTGGTCTGTGGTGAACTTGCCATCACAAATCAGCTGATTTCAAAGTTGAGAGTTCTAAGGTTCAAATCCTAGTAAAGACAGTTCGGATTTGAATATTAGACTCTGGATACCGGTGTACTTTGGTGGTTGGATTTCAATTAAACACACATCTCAGGAATGGTCAACCTACCTGAGACTACAACTCATTGACATACATACCTATCATGCTCATTCATCCTCTGAAGAAAAACCTTATGATGGTTCCAGAGGCTAAACAGAAAAAGAAAGGAACTGCAGTAAACGTTTTAGGTGCACTTTATTGAACAGTAGTTTACATACCTGTAAATAACCTTTGTTTTATATATCTTTCAAACTTTAATCTTCCATGATGGAAATTGAGGAAATCTTCCATGATTGGGATTTCATCATCAAATATTTCATCTTCTACAATTAATTCATCACCTTCGTCAGTTACAACATACCCATCACTATCAGAGTTGCTATCACTAGATAAGAATGTCTCTTTATCTTTCATTCTCACACACCTCTCACTACTGTCTCACACACATGCAAATCTAAGATACAAAACAAAAATAAACTAAAAAAGAAATTACACAAAAAATTATAAAAATAATACTAACCAGCTTACAAGAAAGTAACCTGTACAACTCAACAGTACGTAAACAAAACATCTCATACTACCCGAAAATCAATTAAGAGAATCATCCATTTCAACTGAGGTATTAACTTAATAGTTTACGTAGCCCTTCAGAATTTCATGGTAAAAAGAGGAACTAGGTTGGCAATGAAATATATTTTCATTAAGAAAAAAAAAAAGCAAAAGCTGAAAATGTAATATTATGTTTCAACCCCCTTTTTCGGCAGATGTGACCAACATAACATTATGGCATTAACTATTACGGGGTTATTAGAACTCCCTATTACAGCATATAATCTATAAACAATTTCATTCTTTACAAACAATCTAACTCAAGAAAAAAGGACATAAAATTTGTTTATTTATATTAAATCTATGTTTACTCTTGCTACATGTTGGAGTAAGAGAATATATAAAGGCAAACTAAGATATTTTTAATTTTTTTTATGTATAAATCTCCAATCTAATGAGCACAAGTCAAATTGTTCATGTAGTAATTTGTATTGCAATTTAATTATTGTGTGTTGTATGCAATAATATGATGCTTCATGGACCAGATATTTTTAATCAGGTTGAGGTCTGGAGAGTAAGGTAGTAATCTTAAAATTAAATGTTAATCTTCTGACTTTACTTTGAATGATACTGTTTTGGGTTTTCTTATTTTTCTTATGGCATATAATTCCACTTATCGACATATGTATTAAACATTATTTTGGTTTGTTAGCCAATCCTGCATTTCACTTCTGCATTGCCGTAAATCTGAACTTAAAGCTGGAATTTCAAGTCCTATGTGCTACAGTGTCTAGCACTACTGTAAAAAAACATCTTAGTTAGATTTTTACGTTGAATATTTTCACCCACTACTAGAAATTGTTTAGTTCAATAACACGAAGGTGTTAGAAACAAAAATTTTTGACTCCAGAAAGATCAACAATTCTTTTGCCTTTATACAAACTGTTACTCAACATGCGACAAGAGTAGCAAGAGTAAAAGTAGATTTCAACTAAATAAAAAAATTTTACATCCTTTTTTCCTGTGTTTTGTAAATAATTAATATTCAACATTATAATATCATATATTTCAATTAACTGCCATCTACTGTCAGATGTTTTTCCATCTGAAACTAAGTTTTAAAATTAATCTTCAAAATGAAGAGATTTCCATGCACCCTACATACTACTACATTTTGAATGATACTGTAGCACAGTCTCTATTGTTGCAAATCAGTTACAAAGTTATTGTAATATAATGATAAAAATAAAACAAAGTGTAAAAATAAAAATAAAAATATCATTAATTCTGGCCTTGCTATTTTGGCTATTTCTAATTTTCACTACTGAACTTTTCATTATGAATTAAATTCAGCAAAAAGTGTACTTTTTAATTTTAATTGCTGAAATAGTACATTATGAGAAAAAATAAACTGAAATATGAAAAACATAAATTAAACAATTTTATGTCATAAAATATTTTTTTCATTTTTATTTTCACATTTTATTTTTTTTGTAAATTGCAAATAATTAAATTTTTAATAAACATCATTAGTATGCATTAATAATTAATACAAGTAAAATATATATAATGATATATCTATATTATAAATACACTTAAGACTATTATATTTATTTACAAAACAATAATTTTAAATCATCACTCACAGAACTTGAATCAGTCATATACTTTTACACAAGTGTTCCTTTAATCAGTTATAACATTTATCAAAGTGAAATAAATTATTTAACACTTAGAGAAAATAACTATACAAATAATAAAAATGAACAAGCAAATTCAAGTAAAATTACATATAAATTAATTTGGTTTGTTCTAATTAATTAATGAACAAATTTAAGTAAAAATAATCACACGAAATGCATTTACAATTATTAAATAATTTGATACTTAAAGTAGAATTACTGCAAGTATTGCAAGTAACTATTTTTGCAAACAAAACGTAATTTAGAATACACTATTATCAACTAATACAACCCTGTACAACAGAAAAAAATACATAGAAGAAACATTATTTCAACTATAGGACTTGGATGATTTTTTAATAGCCAGATGCACAACATCTTCTTTAGCTACATTTAAAGTAATCACATTTTTGTATTTTTATTTAATTAAAAATACAATAATTGCTACTAAATATTCATATAAAACTGAATTATTTCTGTAATAGCTTCAGAAAGTAATGTTAAAGGATACCAGTATTTTTAATAATTTGTTTTCCTTTTACTATCAAGTAACTCTCTCCTTAAAACTTTTATTCTATTCTTCATTTTATCATAAAGAGAAATTTTATTATTTTTAATTATATAACCATATTTTAATCTAACTTCATTAGCCTTCCAGACATTACAGACTTCTTCACAAAGTAACCTTGTTATGATTTTTCAACCCAACAACAAAATATAATTTCCTGGCAGAAATTAAAAAATTACTTACTTTAAGTTATAATCAGGTACAAAAGTATGATGACAAAACAAAACTGAATAACATTTGACTTGCAACTATGAATGTATTGCTGATAAAAATACCATGTAAAACATTCAACGGACAATACCTGATTACAGTTTAAATAAAGTAACTTAATACAAAGTACAATGAAAAAGAAATTGAATGACAATAGCAAACTAAAAGATATATAAAAAGAATGATTCTGTTTTTTACTCTAAAAAAATTTTAGCACTTATTTCATCAGATAATAAAAAAAGGTATAAGTAAATGCTCTATAGTAACAAAATTAGCTTAAAAGACTCACTACATAATCAAATTAACTACCAAATTACCAGTGTTATTTTTTATAAAAATTATTAATACTTAAAAATGAAAAGATATTTATTTGATTAAATTTACATATTAGGTAGAGTAATAGCACAAACAATAGAGATTGTTTGGTAGGTTGTTAATCAGTCATTCCACATTCCGAAGTAGTACTCTGATCACCACATGCCATAATCACTTTCATCTTGATAAAGAGTCACAAAGAAGCCAATGTATGTCAAATAAACAACAATATTTCCAGCCAATGTCAAATAACAAGCTCCCCATTGAATTGCCTGCAACAAAAATAAAATGAAAAGTTTTTTTGCAAAAATTAGTGACTTCCACAGCTCGTTTTCACTCACCAACTATAATTGGACTACACCTAATCCACACTAAACAGGTCGTGACCACACTTTAACATCTGTGGCAACTTACTAGGTGTCTCTGGATTCTTGTTTCCAGATGCTCCGATGGGTGAAGCAGAGGTCGACATTAGGGTGGGAGCTATGCCCTTCCCTGGCATATGGACTGAGGATCCCGTAGAAATAGACCAATTGTTTTCTCAAATGGCACTGAAAAAGGCAACGGGGATTGACCAACTTGACCCAGATATATTCTACCGTCTGCTGCCTGTCATAAGAGAGCCACTTGGCAGGCTGTTCATGGGGTGCCTTAGCTTCGGGTGCTTCCTGACTTGTTGGAAAGTGGCTTTGGTGAGGGTGCTCATAAAACCAGGAACGGATCCTAGTGAGGTCAGCAGTTATTGACCCAACAGCCTCTTGCCAGTAATCAGCAAGTTGCTTGAGAGGCTGGTTGTGCAACAGCTCTGGGAAAGCATTGAGATGAACTGTTTTCTAAATCGAGGCCAGTATGGCTTCACGAAAGGGATTGGCACTGAGGATTGCATCTTAAATGCTTTTGCCGAGACAGAAAGCGCCGACTGTAAATATGTTTTGGCAATTTTTATAGACATAGAGGCAGCACTTACTTCTTTGTGTTGGAGTTCTATCTTCTATGAGTTGGAACACCGCAATGTTCCCATAGCCCTGCAGGCCACAGTATGTGACTATTTGTCTAATCGTACGGCTCTGTTTAAGGATGCGCACCTAGCTTTGGAAACATCTGTCACCAGGGGAAGCCCGCAGGGTTTCGTTCCTGGTCCCCTGCTGTGGAACATGGTGTTTGACAGGTTTCTAGGATTGAAATTCCTAGAAGGGGTCTCGGGCCCAGGCTTTTGCAGATGACTATCTCCTTTTAGTTCGTGATAATTCACGACCACAGCTGGAAGATCGAGCGCAAGCAGCCTTGTCGACCGTGAAGGGCTGAATGGACATTCAAAATTTAAAGATTTCTGTGCTTAAGACAAAGTTATGCTTCTCAAGGGTGCAGACAAATTATAGTACAGTCGAAACCCCCACATTAAGTATAAAGGCTGTGTAATCAGCCGAGTGAGAGTTGTATCTAGGTGTTGTTTGATGAAAAATTGCTGTTTAGCAACCACATTAGGCAAGTAGCAGTAGATGCCATTTCAGTGATGCACAAACTTAAGAGGATTATTTGCAGGGACTATGGGTTGTCTGATTGTCAAATGTATATGGTGTACCGAGGTGTCTTAGAAAGCATGATCTCTTACACGGCACCCGTTTGGGTATATAGGTTGGATATGAATAGAGCACTTGTTCAAAATTTAAGGAGTGCCCAGCGCAGAGTCTTAATTGTATGCACTGGAGGTTTAAAACAACCTCCTACGAGGCTACCACCATATTGGGAAAAGCTCTCCCAATTGATTTAGTGGTGAAAGTTCAGGCAGCCATGTGGTGATTGCGAAGAGGCCGGGAGGCCTATTTGATATGTAGTTTCGGACCGGGCCAGTACTGGAACGGAACGGTGATCACAATGCACCGGATCAAAATTTTTTTCAGTTGCCTATCTGCCGCCTGCGGAAGAGGCTGCAGAGCCTTGCAATGGAAGCATGGCAGGTGGAATGGGATAATATGATTAAGGGAAGATCCCTGTACAAGTTTACATGGGATCTGGGGGGATGATATGCCTTGAGTTTGTTTTCAAGGGCAACAGGTGCCCAGGTGCTCACCAACCACGTTAATTTGAACCAATATCTGTTTCGGTTCCGCCTGGCAGCTGATGAGCTGTGCATCTGCGGGGAGATCCAGTCAAATGAACACCTGACATTTGACTACCCTGCTCTTGGGGGGAGCCAGAGACCGAGCCACCCTGGAACTTTAAGAGGAAGAGCAAGAGGAAAATTAGCCACTCATAAGCAACAAGTCAATGTGGCGAGAGCCGCATTGTCGGACCGTGTGGGAGTTCCTTGATGCAGTTGATATGTCCAACCGACATCAGTAGTTTACTTAAGGGAAAGACTCCTAACGCACTGCTGCGGGAAGCTAACCTTGAGATATATGGCTGACTACTAGCCAATTAGAGCTCCAAGCGCTTTAATATGGTGGACAGGTACTTGCTGGCAATCAGCGACCTAGGGATGGCAGTGAATTGCTGTCTTGACAATGTAAATCTTAATTTATGGATGTCATATATATTTTTAGTAGTTGACGGTGCACCTACCCATTTTAGTAAATATATGACAAGTGAGTAGTTGGGATACGTAAGCCTATGGTATGTGGCACTGCGATTAGTCCGCTCATGCTGTTAGGTAAGCTCTAGGAGCTACTTAGGACACTGGTCACTAAACTGTTTCCAGGCTCAATAGCTGTTTGTGGCACAGACATTCGGTCTTATGCTTTAGGGCGACCAAATGGGGTGGTGGCAGGAAAAATGCCAAGCAAACCAATTTACACCTAATCCACAATAAATATTTATTTGTTGGGGGACAACCACCCAACTTGTCAACCAGTCGGTATAGCTTCTCAATTAACTGGTCTAAGGTTTAATTCCAGGCAAGGACATGACCATTTTCATGTATCATTTAAATTATTTCAACTTCCCTATTAAATTAAACAAATTTATCAACAAGTGTTTATTTGACATATTATATTATTTTATAAAAAATTTAATACAAACTTTAAAATAAAAGATCTCACTGATAAACTATAAGTAGTCAAAGAAAGTTTGGACAAGACATTTAACTGCTGCCCATTAGCAGCAGCAGAAATACTATTTGACATAAGCTTGAGTTGAATCAACAAATAGATTCAAATAATCAAATATATGATGTCAGTTTTTAACCCTCTCACCACTAGTTGCAAAGATGCTCTGCCTCTCGTCACACTTAAAAATGGGTAAGCCTTATAATTATTTTTTAAATGTACTGTATTTTGTATATGCTTTATTTAAAAATATAATTTATAAAACTTATAATTTTTTCTTGACACATTATCAAATGAACTAGATTGATATTTACATAAAGTGGAATTTTTCAATCTTGCAAGACATTTATTTAAGTAAATGTTTTATGTTAAAAAAAATTTTCTTATTATTTATTTATTCTCTCTGGGAACTGTAAATCTATATCCTATTACATATACCTTACTCATGATTAATAATAACCTAAACAAAAAAGATACTGAAATAATTTGTTTTTTAAATACCTATACTGAAAACAATCTCTAATCATGCAAAATTAGTTGAATTCTATGAATAAATAATATGTTTTTATCTTTGAAAAATAACAATACTGCTGTACTAAATAGAGATGCAGTTATAAATATGCAATCTAAGTAAATTGATCCACACATTTTTCAGCAAATTCAGTTTCTTTAATTCCACTAGAAATCATAATTTTATTTCAATTACATCAAATTAATCACTTACATGTTCCCTTTACATGTTTACATGAAAACTTAAAAAACTAAACCACAAGAAGATTTTGACACAGTAAGAAATACAGCATGAATATAATCTAGTGTTCCAGGAGGTATTCCCTGAACTTTAGTACTGATTCAGGATACCAAAACGAGCAAAAAAGTTCCTGAACAAATGAACAGTATGTTGAACTAGTGAACAATCAGTTGCCCCCCGCCCCACATTTGAACAAACAAAACAAAAATTTCAAATTTTTTGGATGAAGACACTTTTTTTTAAAAAGGCATTTGTTTAACTAAACTTACTGAACTGTTTCTAAAGACCTGTAAACATGTAGAACACTTTCTGAATCACAATAGGTACAACAAGATTAAGAACAGATGGAAAATGATTATACCACAACAAAACAGATCTCTAAGATTTCATACTATACTGAGATTGATTGATGCTTTATAGAATTTCATTTGCATAAAAGCAAAGCTTGCAAAAATTCACAAGTAGCTGTCTGAAATAAAAACCTTCCACATCTATATACTGAAAATAAATAATAGACTGAAAACTTTTATTTATTTAATAAAATAAATAACAGGCCGAGCACTTGCTTAAAAAATATGAATTACACATAAAACAATGGTTTTTATAAGTTCATGTGATTGTCATTTGCACTGAAATGCTATATTTATGCTAGTTGAAGCTGTTGATTTCAATCGGAACACTGGTTCATTCTTCTTGCCAATTAAAAAACCAAGAGAAGAGTTGATTCATTTAACATAGGGTATAAAAAAAAAATATAAAGGTTTTAAAAATTTTTAATATCTTAAGCTTCATCATAGTGTCCATGCCAGAGGAGTACAGAGTTATGCCAGTGAGGAGGCAAACAATCTTGTTGCCAAATAAAATTCGTTGGTCCACCTTGCAGTTGAGGAAAGAGCCATATTCACAGCAAATCCAAATAAACAACTCCTGTTACTTTTGCTTCAGCGAAAAAAAACAGCTAGTCAACTTCCCATCTGGATAGTGGACAGAAAGCATTTAATTTTTGGAAGTCCCTTTTATATTATAAATGTTGATGGGGATTTTCTGGTTTAGACACGCATTATGTGTGTTAACTTTTTCACTAAGATGAAATGATGACTGACTAATAACTGAAAACAATATAATCATCAAGATATTGTAATATAATCTTCATGTAGCAACATTTCAAATGCAAAGTTGGTGTGCATAGCATAATTGTTAGGCTTAAAAGCCTGAACAGCTGCAAACAGTATTATTGTCATTCGGACAATCACAATTAAATTTTCTACAGAATGCACATTGAACTGTAACTACAAATTCACATTTAACAAACCACAAAACATTACAGACGGCTTTCTGTTCAAAATTCACCATATTTGTTAATGGTAGTGTTACCAAGTTTACTAATGGTTCAATCTACAGCCATACGCTCAACTAATCCTGTTCTTTAAACAATTCTAGCCTTAAATCAAAGCTACACACCCAATCCAAGAGATACTATAACAAATTTTTTTTGTCTTCAGTCATTTCTGTTTTGAGCAGCTCTCCAAGATTCCCTATCTACTGCTAGTTGTTTTATTCCGGTATACCCCCTACATCCTACATCCCTAACAATTTGTTTTACATATTCCAAAAGTTGCCTGCCTGCAAATTTTTTTCCTTGTACCTGTCCCTCTAATATTAAAGCGACTAATCCAGGATGCCTTAATATACATGGCCTATAAAGTCTGTTTCTTCTTTTAACTACTATATTTTTCCAAATGCTTCTTTCTTCATCGATTTGCCACAACACCTCTTCATTTGTCACTTTATCCACCCATCCGATTTTTAACATTCTCCTACAGCTATAAATTAATCTTATCCTATAAATTCAGATGTCAGTATTGTTTCTCCCCTTTCAATCTCTTCAACTTCCTCTTCTTCCTCTGTAACACCATTTTCTAATTCATTTCCTCCGTATAACTCTTCAATATATTCCACCCACCTATCGACTTTGCCTTTCATATTATAAATCGGTGGACCATCTTTGTTTAACACATTATTAGATGTTAATTTATGTACCCCAAAATTTTTCTTAACTTTCCTGTATGCTACGTCTAATTTACCAATGTTCATTTCTCTTTCCACTTCTGAACACTTTTCTTTAATCCACTATCCTTTGGCAAGTTTGCACTTCCTGTTTATAGTATTTCTTAATTGTCGATAGTTCCTTTTACTTTCTTCATTACTAGCATTCTTATATTTTCTATGTTCATCCATCAGCTGCAATATATCGTCTGAAACCCAAGATTTTCTACCAGTTCTCTTTGTTCCGCCTAAGTTCGCTTCTGCTGATTTAAGAATTTCCTTTTTAACATTCTTCCATTCTTCTTCTACATTTTCTACTTTATCTTTTTTACTCAGACCTCTTGCAATGTCCTCCTCAAAAATCTTACTTGCACAAATACAACATTTATTTATTCTTCACTCTATAAGCTAACTGAATACAGTATAATCTTATTTCTTATTTGTCTGCATCATGAAGAGCATCTAAAAAATTATCAAAATCTCCTTTGAGACCATTTTTTGCCTCATTACAGAGGTAGTCATACTGAGTTTTAGTTTTTCAGTTGTATCTTCTGAGATTCTATTTTTTTCATAGAGAACTTCAAGAAGATTGTTTATTTGTTTCTTTCAAAGATCAGGTGGTGAAATAATCACTTCAAGGTATAGAAAAGACAGTCCAGCAACAGCTTTAAACTTCAGTGGGTTTCTCTATTGAAGTTTTTGGATTGTTTTTACTAGAAAATCTTGCACTTTAGCACATATAACCCTAAAAAGGGGCAATTTGCAATTCAGAGACTTATCTGCACAACTTTTTTGTAATGACTTGTATGGTTTACTATGTACAGGTTTTGGTTTATAAATTTCATAACTTTGTTATATCATTCAGTATTTCTAAAGCTCTATCAATACATTTGACATTCTACATTCAAATAAATGTAGAACCTTGTTTAATAACCTTCAAAAATGATCTGTGTTACACAACATTGTTGGCTCAGGTGGACAGATGCTACATTCTGTCTACAGTAAGCTGGTATTTTTTTTATTACTTTTTACCACTTACAACTGTAGCTGTAACAATTTTAAAAATTGAAGTTACAATATTTATGAATAGTTACTTCAAAATAATTAAAACTTTAATCAGTTTTATTTATTTCTTAAAAAAAATTACTTACCACAGTTACAGATCACAGATTTTTAAAAATTCACAGATGACATCGCAACAACATACAAACTTCTGTAAATAATACGCGCGCTCAAAAGAGTTTTTACCAAAATTTTCCCTGATTTTTTACAATTTTTTTTAATTTTCCCTTACTTTTGGTCTACTTTCAAAGACTTCCCTGTCCCAAACCAATTTCCCTGACTTTCCAGGTCTGTGGAACCCTGTTATGTTAGAAATAGCAAAAAATCATACAAATTAATATACAAAACATTCAGATTTTTTAATTTAATAGTTCACATGTATCTCATTACAATAAAGTAACATATTGCAACTGTAACTGCAAATTTGTTTATTTGTATAACAATAGCCTTGACAATCCAGATTAAATTTGTCATGTCAATTAATTAATATGTATTACTACTAGAATATTTTAATTTAACGGAATAAACTTTTACTATACAGTATGAATTTATATTAATATATGATACTGAAACTTACTGTCAAATTTTAATAACATTCAATAACTATGTTTATTTAGATTTATAAAAGAATATTATTTTATATCTGTTATATACTGGAAACCTATTTTAACAAAAATAATATCTTTTTTATAGTTTAAAAAACCTTTGTTAAATATACTATATTACAAACTTGAAAAACTTAATTAGTAACAAAACAAAAAAAATTATAAAATACCAATTAAAATATTTTCTATATTGTGTGTCAAACATTACAAATAAGCAATTATTAAACAGATATAATGCCATTTTAACTAAGAAAAATTATACTGCATAAAAAGAGTGATATGTCCATATCCACACGCAGAAGTTCATTCAACCTTATATGATATATCCATACTGATTAATTACACAGTAAAAAGAAAATGTCCAATATATTGTTAATACATTAAAATAATTTCTAAAACATTCTTAATACATTAAAAATTAGTAACTAGTACTCAGTTTATAAAAAAAAATGAACTTCAACTACTACATGAAAAAGCAATCAGTTTCTAAATTTGTCAAAATTTAAACAATTTTTAACAATAATCTTAAATTTACTTAAAGATTTGCAAGACTGAATGAAGAGGGAAGAGCCGGTTAAAAAATGTTGATCCTAAAATTAGAAACATTTTCTCTACGAACAGCTGGAATTAATCATCACCTCGATTCCCATTTATTATAGAAAAAACATAACAGGCACTTTAAAGACAAATAAGAATTTTAAGGAAAGTAATCTAAGATGCATAAATGGAAAATGGCTCAAATATCGATCTACTTCTATTCTAATTAAACAAATAAATCCCTTTTAAATAATAATCAAAGGCTTGGCATGAAAACTTTCAAGTACTATCCCAACATTCAATCCTGTAGTTTGTGTTTATGTAAAGAAATTTTTCTTATAAGGAAATAACAGTTTTAAAAAATTTAGCATTAACAAGTTGTTTCTGTACATTAGACCTCTTTACCATTCCATTGTTGCAGAGTTTTCCTGAAATTTTTCTCCTATTAACATGCTAGTAACACTGTTTCCACGTTACAGATAAGCACAGCGAGTGCTTAAAATAATGGTTCATCGTTTAGGTCTTTGTAACAATTAATAAAGGGTTTATAAAAGACAGTTACTTTTAGGTCCAAAGTAATGAATATAATTGCTTCACTGAACATTAACATTCATGCAAAAACAAATCTAACTTGTGTGCCTAACTTTCAGATGCATTTTTGACAGATACAAATTACTCTGTTTATTCACCTGCAATGCATTTTTGACACTTCCTGTTTATTCACCTCCATCAGTTTACATGTAACACAGTGAGCACAGAGTTCGATAAAATGTAACATTTAGCGGATGATCCAAAATACAAACTGCAGGTTATATTCAAATCATTTGAAGATCCGTCAATCAGCCAATTAGCACCAACCATTCACTAAATAACTTCAATATTAACTTCTATTTGAAGCAGAAGGCCTACTTGAATGCTGTTCATTGCACAGGGGAATGCGTTATTTTTAAGTGAATCTATTCGATCGCACATCATCTTTTGATTCAAGTAACTATCATCATTAAACTGCAGCTCCAGCTTGCAAATAATCTCTGAAGTTTAAACAACTCTGAACAAAGAAAAGTCCATACATGTTCCTTGATGCAAGGAAATAAAGCACTCTAATGAGTGCTTTATTTAAAATACCTTGTTATTACAATAACTGAGCTAAATAACAAACCATTACTCAATTGCACACACTGCCTCTACAAAAATATATTTTATAACAGATATCAAGCATTTGCTAATCAGGATCAACATCCTAATGAGGAAAACAAGTTACCCATTAATTTTTTACTGTACATACGTATATAAATAAAATTACAAAAGCTTGAAAATTGGAATACATAATAGATCAGCAGAAATAAAACTATGTTTAAATAATGCCTCACAAATAATAGCACTTAAGAATTAAAAAAACAATCACAAAAAGAACATCAATGAATTAATTTTTGAAAAATGAATTTTGGGTATTAGAATTAATAGACAATCTAATGAATGAATTCATTCATTAATGTTCATAAGCCAAACTGTACCTGTAACTGTAACAAGCTATAAGGTATACCAGAAAGTAAAAAGTATTAATAAATATTGTTAATATTAATGAATGGCAGTAGGTTATTTACTCACCGGAGCTTTGGCTGGTGCTCTTGCCAGAGTTATAGGTAGAACAAATGATGAAATAACAAAACCCATTGTAATAAATATCGCTAAATCCATATTAGCACTTGATGCTCCAGTGTGTTCTGTATACCTACGAGCAATAATAGTCGGTAGAGGTGCTAAAATGTAGAACAGCACAACAGTGAATGGCCACCATGCACTAAAATCAAACCAAAGAAAAAATGAATGTTAAAAAATAAATTAACAGATAAACTATTAGGAAAACCAAAACCAAAGACTAAGTTAGCTGCAAGTGCTCTAATTTAGCAATGTAATATATATATATATCAGTATTTTTTTTTTTAATTCAAGTAATTTATCAATATATTGACCGCTGTGCTAATTAAATTCAAAAAATAACAACTTAACCAACAAAACACAGTAACAGAAAAACCTAAAAAAAAACTAATACCAATAGTCAACTTTTGCAGGATCCCGCATCAACAGTCTATATACAGTTCTATAATTACATCAAACAAAACAAAAATAATTAAATAAAAACTTAAGTTTAGAAAACATAGCACACTAATAATCACAAAATTTATAATAACACAATTCCACTGCCATTACTGGAATACATGTGTTTTGTGTACCTACAAGCAATAATGGTTGAGAGACGTGCTAAAATGTAGAACAGCACAACAATGAATGGCCACCATGCACTAAAACCAAACCACAGAAAAATACTATGGGTATTCATTTTTTTAGATTTTTCTGCTACTGTGTTTTGGTGGTTAAGTTGTTATTTTTTTTATATATATAATATTTGACAAGATTACCACATTAATATTAAAAAAGATTTTTTAACTTATTTTTGAAAGAGAGAATCCCCAAGGGGGTTCTAAAGAGACAAAAGAAAATATCTTCACATTAGAAAATATAAAACTCAGCATTTATTGTAAAATTCCAAGCACAAATCAACTTTCTGCATAATCAAATAAAACCTAAAAAGCTTATAAGGCAAGCTATAACCCAATTATTTACCAATGTTTACATGGCTGAAGAATGAAAAATGGGTCTACTAACTGAAAAGATCAAATTAAAATATTAGTTCATTCATTACAAATCATCATTAATAAATAATTACAAACAAAAACCATTAATAAAAATAGAATAAAAAATATATTGTAAATATATACTCATCTCAAGACAATGAATATAAATAATAACCATAGCACATAATCATTAAAATCATAAGGCCTCACACAATGAAATGCAAATCAAGTTGTTAAATATGTCTAACTTATTTAATTTAGGAACTTTTTGTTTAATGAAGTGAGGAACTAATCAAACTCTTGACTACATTAAGAGCTTTTGTGTATAATTAAATAATAATGAATCTCATTATAAGTCTTGAGGATTAACTCTTGCCAATTTAAGAGAGTAGAGGAGGTGTTTCAACTAAAATTTCCTTTAATCAGTACATCTGAATCCTTGGTTGTTGCTTAAAAAACTTGTACGTGATGTATTATATTGGGAAAGATTTGATCTCCAGAATTTTTCCTCTAAAGAATAGAAATATTAAGGAAAACACAAAGTGAATTTCTAGACCTTAAATTCTCAGAATTTGGGGTGTAAGAAACAGAGTTTGGCTTAATATTATCAAAGAGTAAGTAAACAGCTGAGAAATAATAAATCTACTAAATCATGTGTAATAATATAGCTACTTATAAGTTTTTAGTACCCATTTTGCCCTCCTCTATGAATCATGAGACCTTGCCATTGGTGAGGGGGCTTGGGTGCTCAGGGATACAGAGTAGCTGGACCGAAGGTGCAACCATATCGGAGAGGTATCTGTTGAGAGCCAGACTAAGGAATGATTCCTGAAAGAGGGCAGCAGCTCTTTCAGTAGTTGTTAGGGGCATTCTAAGTGTTAAACAAAGATGGTACATCGATTTATAATACAAAAGGTAAAGTCGATAGATGGGTGGAATATATTGAAGAGTTATACAGAGGAAATGAATTAGAAAATGGTGTTATAGAGGAAGAAGAGGAAGTTGAGGAGAATGAAATGGGAGAAACAATACTGACATCTGAATTTAAGAAAGCATTAAAAGATTTAAATGGCAGAAAGGCTCCTGGAATAGACAGAATACCTGTAGAATTACTGTGCAGTGCAGGTGAGGAAGCGATTGATAGATTATACAAACTGGTGTATAATATTTAAGAAAAAGGGGAATTTCCGTCAGACTTCAAAAAAAGTGTTATAGTAATGATACCAAAGAAAGCAGGGGCAGATAAATGTGAAGAATATAGAACAATTAGTTTAACTAGTCACGCATCAAAAATCTTAACTAAAATTCTATACAGAAGAATTGAGAGGAGAGTGGAAGAAGTGTTAGGAGAAGATCAGTTTGGTTTCAGGAAAAGTATAGGGACAAGGGAAGCAATTTTAGGCCTCAGATTAATAGTAGAAGGAAGATTAAAGAAAAACAAACCAACATACTTGGCGTTTATAGACCTAGAAAAGGCATTCGATAACGTAGACTGGAATAAAATGTTCAGCATTTTAAAAAAGTTAGGGCTCAAATACAGAGATAGAAGAACAATTGCTAACATGTACAGGAACCAAACAGCAACAGTAATAATTGAAGAACATAAGAAAGAAGCCGTAATAAGAAAGGGAGTCCGACAAGGATGTTCCCTATCACCGTTACTTTTTAATCTTTACATGGATCTAGCAGTTAATGATGTTAAAGAACAATTTAGATTCGGAGTAACAGTACAAGGTGAAAAGATAAAGATGCTACGATTTGCTGATGATATAGTAATTCTAGCCGAGAATAAAAAGGATTTAGAAGAAACAATGGACGGCATAGATGAAGTCCTACGCAAGAACTATCGCATGAAAATAAACAAGAACAAAACAAAAGTAATGAAATGTAGTAGAAATAACAAAGATGGACCACTGAATGTGAAAATAGGAGGAGAAAAGATTATGGAGGTAGAAGAATTTTGTTATTTGGGAAGTAGAATTACTAAAGATGGACGAAGTAGGAGCGATATAAAATGCCGAATAGCACAAGCGAAACGAGCCTTCAGTAAGAAATATAATTTGTTTGTTTACATCAAAAATTAATTTAAATGTCAGGAAAAGATTTTTGAAAGTATATGTTTGGAGTGTCGCTTTATATAGAAGTGAAACTTGGGCAATCAGAGTATCTGAGAAGAAGATTAGAAGCTTTTGAAATGTGGTGCTATAGGAGAATGTTAAAAATCAGATGGGTGGATTAAGTGACAAATGAAGAGGTATTGCGGCAAATAGACGAAGAAAGAAGCATTTGGAAAAATATAGTTAAAAGAAGAGACAGACTTATAGGCCACATACTAAGGCATCCTGGAATAGTCGCTTTAATATTGGAAAGACAGGTAAAAGGAAAAAATTTTGTAGGCAGGCCACGTTTGGAATATGTAAAACAAATTGTTAGGGATGTAGGATGTAGAGGCTATACTGAAATGAAACGACTAGCACTAGATAGGGAATCTTGGAGAGCTGCATCAAACCAGTCAAATGACTGAAGACAATCAAAAAACCCATTTTGCCATATGATTTCCCGACTCATGACAATGTAATGATAATTTTGAAAATCATTTTTTAAAATCATATTATTTCATAGCATCATTAATAGCTTTTCATCATAACCACAAAAAGTCCTGTCCCATTCTAATTCATTGCAAGCACAGCAAATTTTTAATTAAAATGAAGAATGGTACTAAATACGATAACAAAACTCCACAATAAATATTTGATAAATAAATTACAACATAATAACTAATAAAATATGATTTTAAATGAGTAACTGTAATGAAGTGAAATGTCAGTTTATAAAGGTAGACAGTAACAATGACCAAAACAAATAGTGTTTGTTGTAATGGGTTCAGTTAATGTTCCTGCCCGTAAGTAAATAAAAATACATATTTATATTAGTCAATAAATCACAGTTTAAACATATGTCATAGTTTTTATCAGTGACAACTCAATATACATGAAGATCTTTCTTAATCAACCAAACTGGATTTAAAAATGAATCGATGAAGAATGACAACAGTTGAATGAGCCACTTTTTCATCAGAATTTATATAGTATTGTAAATTTTTACCAAAATATAACATCCAATATAACTGTAGCATCTCATTTTGGCTGTCTTTCTATACTATGTTTTTTCTCTTATTTTAATTCTATTTTATTTTTTTAATATCTTAATCTTCAAAGATCAATGTTATTTTTTATAATAAAATTATATCAATTAAGTCTGTACCTATTAAAATTGCTAAATGTTCAGAATTCTTGACCAATGAACCAATTTTGAGGATTAAAATTTTCATTTCTAATTAACAAGTGTAATTGCACCCATTACACAATTAAATTTCCATATATTTGTCAATGTTTGGGTTTTCAATTTTGTATACTAGAGAAAAGAGATCATTTTTAAGGTCCTGGAATAGTCGTCGTTTTGACATTGGAGTAACAGGTAGATAGGAAAAATTGTTCGGAATATATAAAACAAATTGTTAGGGAAGTAGGTGGTACGGGGTATACCAAAAGGAAACGACTGGCAGTAGACGGGAATCTTGGACAGCTGCATCAAACCAGTCAAATAACTGAAGACAAAAAAATAATAATAATTTCTTTTTTTTGGTCCAGTCAAGCACATTACATAACCCATAATGGAAATTTTTCTAGAAGCTTAATAAATTTATTTTCCTAGTTCTCTGTTTTAATTACTATATGGAACTTTTTATTTCAAATTAAATATTTTTACTTTCATATTTTTCACTAATCCTTCAGTTTGCCCAGTCAGTCAAACCCCAATTCACTCATGGCAACTACGTCAACAAGAAAACTTCTTGTCAAAACTGACAAAAACTCAGTTACACCCCAGCTAAAAGGAAGTTAGACAGTTATGCCCCAACAACACATGGAAGAACATATAGTTAAACTACAGCCATGTGATGAAGTTTGGCATTCTAACAAAAGCCATCAGGATTTCACAAGTCCAATTTAACACATCTGAAGATTTAAATAAGTTTTGGCTAGCTTGTTAAAATGAATATTGAAATTTACTCACAGAAGCATTGAAAATATTAATCCCTTTCACCAAGTCTTTTCTCTGTAAAAAGGATTTTTCATATATGGTTAAGCAGAAAATCAAATATAGGAATCGTATTTTATCATTTGAAAACAATTTGCTTTTGTGTGTGCTTCTAACACAGATGCATGTATGGAGAAACTTTTAAATGAAAAACAAACACAACCATCTCATTAATTTATTTTCTTTACATGTGTACTTACTTACAAAGGTAAGTAAAATGTTTATAAAAATCATTTTTTTTTCATAAAATGATATCATTATTGTTTAGAGGAAAGTTGTACGCTAATTTCACGACCCCCTTGAGGTCATAACATTTCTGGGTCAATCCATTTGAAGTGACCCAAGGATGGTTGCTTGACCAATTCAAAAAAAAATGAAACTTATCCACATGTTTCCTACACATTTCAGGACCTTAAAATTATTATTTTTTTAAATTTTTTATTTAAGTAGTTTACCTGTGGCGGCCATTTTTATGGTGTGCACACCTATTTTTGTGATTGTAAGGATTTACAGAAAAAATCATAACTAAAAAACTATTGATCCTGGAAGGTTGAAACAATAAGCAATTTATTCATATTTTCTCAACGTAAAAGATTGGTCCAGTGGTTTACTTAACTATCTCTCTTCTTTCTATGAGAAAATAACAATGAAATTGAACATGAAAAACTGTGAAAATTTCACTTTTGGTAATTTTTTTCAAGAGGCAGGGATGATGGCATACACAGTTTGAATTTTTTATATGTAGGTGGTATATGTTAGTAGTTTTATCATAAATAATATTAATGGTGATACACTTACCCCATACTTTATAAGTATAAGTATATACTTATACTTTTATACACTAAACAACATTTTTATACTTATTACTAAACTTGAAATAGACTTGTTTCAAACAAGTGTCTCAAGTGTTGAAACAAGTTCATCTTATAACATGCATGCGCTTTAAGTTATTTCCAGTCATCAGGAAAATTCATGTTGCAACATGCTCATTTATGCTTGTTGCATCATTTAGCTTTGCAGTTACAGACTGGTCAATCTGACATTAGTCAGTTATCTTTTCACATCTTTACAGTGTCTCAAATTTCATGCTGTGTTTGGAAGTGTTTATTAGATAAATAAGTTTTACTTAATATTATATTTGCAAATTTTAAAATCAGTTAAATTTTTACATTATTTTCAAGTAATTTCACATAAAACTGGGAAATTGGAAAAGCTGAAAACTCACAATTTCATATCAAAATCTCAAGCTCAATTTTTCAAGAAGAAAAAATCAGAATTAGGTGAAGAAGAATGTCTGGTGTTGGCCAACTTTGCAGAAAACTTTTCATTCCTTGTTAAAGATAAGATACAAAGCTTCCATTGAGTCCACAGCCAAGCCACAGTTCACCCTTTTGTGTTCTATTTTAGGGAAAATGATGAATTACAACACAAAAGTGTCTGTATTTTAAGTGGTTACTTGAAGCACGACACAACAACATTTTATTGCTTTCAAAAACTTTTAACAGACCATATGAAGGAAGTACATCAGGACAATAAAAAACTCATCTATTTTACAGATAGTGCTTCAAGTCAGCATAAAAATAAAAAGAATTTTGCTAATTTGTGCAGTCACAAAAAAGATTTTGACCTTGAAGCCAAATGGCACTTCTTTGGATCATCCCATGGGAAAAACGTCTGTGACAATGTGGGAACAACAAAACAGGTGGCAAAGGCAAGCTATTAGACCAAAGGCAAAGGCCATTAAACAGTCAGATACTAAGCATTGATGAAATGTATTCATTTTGTAATCACAAGCTAAAAACATCAAGTTTTTTTTTATTAAATCAGATGAGAGAGTTAAGATTTCAGAAACTCTAAAAAACCATTTTGACTGCTGTGAAAAAGTTGTTGGTACTAGAAGCTACTACAAGTATGTTCCTATGTCAGAAGGCATTGTAAGATGTTACTTTACTTCAGACTCCAAGGACTATGAAGACCATCCTGTGTCAGGTATTGTACCACTTTCTCTTAAGGAGAAAGACTCTATTGCTTGTGTGTATGAAGATCAGTGATGGATAGAAGTGGTAGATATTAGCCCCAAAAATGACGATGTGCAGGTTCTTTTTTTCCACCAAGCTGGACCACATACATCATTTCAAAAGTCTGAACAAGACAAAGTATGGGTACCGATCTGCCAAGTCCTGAGAAAGTTGACGTCGAACTAACTACAGTGACAGTTATTCTCACACAATTTCAAGAAAATCATCAGAAGAGATATCACAGTTGTTGGTTAACCATAATAAATAATAAACTTTCACTACTACAAAAACAGGCTATTTCACTGAAGAAAAATTAAAATTTGCTACAATTTATTTTTTCTTCTATAGTGTTTACAAAAGTAAACAAAAATAAAAATCAATTCTTGAAAAAAGATGTAGACTACTCATTGAAATCTCAGTTTGACTAAGTTTTACAAGTATTTTTAATCAAAATTGTATTAGGTTACTGGTATTGATTAAGTTATCATTAAATTTAAAAAAAACCTATTAATTAAAAGACCTATCATTAATAATTATAAAAAAAACTATTTTAAAAATATTGAAAACGTCAACTTCAACAAAATAGGAGCTAAATATAAAAAATGTAAGGTGCAAAGAAAACAAGAAACCCCCTTGGAGCACTTATTTAACGAGTCAAAATGGTATCGCTTTTAACATGTTTTTCATCATTTTTGAGAGTTTATAAGCTTTTTTTATTATTATAATATATAAGAAACTTTTTTATTTGTCATAAACATCTACAAAAACACTGCAAGTTGTGCAAATTTGAGATTTTTATCACCAGCCCCATCAGAGTTATTTGAAGCCAAAATTTGAATTTTAAAGCAAAAAATTAGTTTTCAAAGATTCATAAAAATTTAGGGGTAAGATATCACCAAAAATTTAAAGTATATCATCAAAATTTAGGGGTAAGTATTAATATTATTTATGGTAAAACTACTAACATATACCACCTACATATAAAAAATTCAAACTGTGTATGTCATCATCCCAGCCTCTTGAAAAAATTACCAAAAGTGAAATTTTCAGTTTTTCATGTTCAACTTTATTGTAATTTTCTCATAGAAATAGAGATAGGTACATAAACCACTGGACCCATCTTTTACATTGAGAAAATATGAATAAATTGCTTAGTTTCAAACTTCCAGGACCAATAGTTTTTTAGTTATGATTTTTTCTGTAAACCCTTACAATCACAAAAATAGGTGTGCACACCATAACAAAAATGGCTTCCACAGGTAAATTATTTAAATAAAAAATTTAAAAAAAATAGTTTTAAGGTTCTGAAACGTGTAAGAAACAAGTGAGAAAGTTTCAATTTTTTTTTAATTAGTCAAGCAACCACCTTATATTTTTTTGGGACACTTCAAATGGATTGACCCATCTTCTTCAATTGACTGACAGCCACTTTTAAATTGTGAAAATCATTCATAACATTGCATACGACCCAGAGCATCATCTCCATAAGCATGTTTCAAAGTTGAAATAATTCTGCGAATGTTTTCCTGTTTTACACAAAATATTATGTTGATCCTGAAATTCACACATTACGAAAATTGCTAATAGCACTTAAAACATGATGTACTCAAATAAGAATAACATGAAAACAAGACATCAACAACCCAAGAACATGTGGTTACTGAGGAGGTTATGTGGAACACAATGCTGGGTACTTGCGTATTAATGGCACCGCAGCTACAGCTTTATTTAAAAACAAAGTAGTCAATCAGATTTCGGTGGAAAATGAACAGTCTCTTTATTAATTTTAATAAATGATTATTTTTATTTATTTATTTTATAAATATAATTTAACCAAACTTAACCTACGCTTGCTAACTTTGACAATTAAAATTAACACCGTAATTTTTTGAGTATTTATTTAATAAATTCAGTAATTATTGCAATTATTTATTATTTAAATAATCAAAACACTCCTGTTAATTAGTCAAGGTTAGCGAGCAAAGCAAGCGTAGGTTAGGTTTGGTTAAATTATATTTATAAAATAAATATAAATATACATAAAACCAGTACTACTGATGTCTTACCCATAATTTGGGAGTGCACATGCCAATATTACCAATGTCATTCCAATGGACCCGGCAAATGCCAGTGTAACAAGACTGAAATAAAAATTAAAAAAACAAATATTAAATAAAATTAAGAAATATTACAACTTAAATCATTCTACCTTTTTTCATATTGAACAGGCTGATTGCAAAGATAAGAATTACATATCTGCATTAATATACATGCATGCCACCAAGGTCACATCAATAATAATCAAAAAAGATTCAGCAATTCTAATATAACAAGTAATCATAACATAACAGCCATAGGAGATGGCTTCTCATCTTTTTTTTTTTTTTTAAATAATATTTTTTATTTGTTTGTATAACTGAATTTTTCTAAAAATAATACAAACAATTGAGAAAGACTCTTGGAACTGGACAAGAAGAAACACAATCTATTGTATGACAAAGTGGTTACAAAACAACTGACACAAATATTTAATTAATAACTAGGAAGATAAAAGATTGTGTGGTAATACTGAACTACAATTTGACAAGCTGAGAATATGTTTAATAAGCTTCATAAATAATAGTTCAATAATACAGCAGTTTCCTTTTGAATGGGTAGTGTATGTTGTTGACATTTAATAACAGAGAAACACAGCTGTTAATTCCATTTAAAACTAAACAATAAATAAGTAATAAAATATAATTTTGATAAAAAGCAACTAAAATCAAGATTTAAAAAATATATATAAAATTATAACAAAAAACCTGAATGAAATCTAACAAATCATCCAATAATCATAAATTTGTGCGTTTTTGAAATGGAGGTTAAAAAGTTACTCATTTTCAAATAAAAGTAGAACAAAATTAATAGGAACTGAAAAATTTAACAGGAACTGTAGTGCCAGCTCTATATAGTAAACACCACAAGCACAGAAAAAAATCATTCTTTTCTATAACACTAATTATGGCATGTAAGAAAACAATCTACTGTATCAGAAGAAAATATTTCTCAGGAGGAATAACTTAAATATCAGTCTAATAGTTAACAGAGGATTTTAAAAATTATTTACAGATAACCTGAAATAATCATGAAACATTGTGTAAATTTGTTAAAAATGAATTGTGAATATACTTCTGGAAAGTTCAGTAAATTTTGTTAAATTTATATTTATGCAAAACTACTTAATTTATTTATGTCAAATAAATTCTTAAAAATGAATTGCAAATATACTTACTACAAAACAACTCTATTCATTTTTAATTTGAATAATTTTCATCAAAAATCAACACAACAAAATCTACTGTATTCAATGTAACATAAAAATATTTATAGCAATTCAAATGTAACCAATTTAAAAGATATTCTTTCATTTTAATACAGTAGTTATAATTTGTCTACAAATTAAAAAAAAAAAACATAATTAACAACTCATCACAAAAACCTTCCATTAAGAAGTTTACACTTATTTATGTTTGAACAACTGGGCAGGTATGCCACTTTAAAAATGCTACCTAATCATTAAATATGCTACCTAATCATTAAATATGCTACCTATCATTTACTGAAGGCAAACAAGGCTGAATGTATAAAAACTATGAATAAAAAATAAACATGATCACAATAAATTATGAACTAAGTTTCAAATTTTTAAATTTAAAATAAATACCCTGATAAAAATAATTATTACATTATCTCATCTCACAAACTGCTTAAATATTTACATTTTTATAACAGATAAGAAGAAAAAAAATATAAAAAATAATAACAAAATATCAACATTAAAAAAAATTGAATGAAAAAATCAATAAAACTGAAAACGCTACAGTAAGTTTTAAATTCTGACTAGAGTTCAGAATGGTCAATATGTTTTGTTTTTTTTGTAGCCTCTTGTAAAGCACTTCCATATTTTGTACAATGTAAACACATTTATTTATATTTTAGCAATTACTAAAAATAAACTTTTAGAATAAATTATTAAAAATTTTAGAATAGAATTTTATTATTTAGAATTTCAGTGTATTTGTATTCACTTTAAAAAAATAAATAAATTTACTGATCTTTATTTTTTTAGAGAAGGCTGAATTTTGTATTAAAGTTTTATTTTTTTTAGATTTTCACAAAAAAAAATACTATTAGCAAAAAACTACTACAAGTTTTATCATTCAACCTACAACCTCTTACTTATTTCTCAAGATTTCTGAAAACCTCTTTCTTAAATAATAATAATAACTGTAATATTTATTTGTTAAATAAAATTTAGTTTAACTTAATTAAAATAAAACAACTGAATAAAAGAACTAAGGGAAAACATGTAAATTTAACAAGTATAAGAATAAGTATTAACTTACAGTAAAGTTAATCCTTATAGTAATAAATAATTAACTAATAGGCAACTAAATAGGAATTAACTTAAATAATAATAATAGGAATTAAGTTATCACTTTTAAAAAAAAAAAAAAACTATATAATTTTTTTTCAATCATATATTACCACTGACTTATTTATTATCTTACCATGATAGTTTAAGAGGTTGAATTTATTGATAAAATTACATACTAATGAAATTTATTTTTAATTTTTGCTCCTAATTTTGTTTTAATTACGTATAATTTACAACTTGACCGCTGTTTAAATTGTATGTGCATGTTTAAATTGTATATATATATAATCTAATGGCAGAAATAATCTATACATTAAAATGTAATTTTTTTTTTAATTTAAGAAATATGGTACTCACGCTGTAACCGAACAGATGAAAGAACATGAAACAAACAAACAAGCAATATTAATAAACATTAAAAATACAAGTAATCTATAATAATTTATTACAATGTCCTCTTTAACAATAATCACTACCAAAATAACAAATGACCAATCATCGTTCTACATGAAACTTTAATTTTTATAAATACCACTCTAGATAATGTAAATAAAATAATTTTCAAGGCATCAATTAACAATAGAATGACTTTTTAATTCAACACAGTACTCTTTTTTTCTAATACTAGATATGGAATAAGTTGATACAATACTAAAATACAAAAACAATAAAAATATTATACCCTTCTATTTTCAACACCATTGTTTTTATTAATATTATCAGTGAATCCTAAAACAATGCTAAACAATGAATCTACCTCATAAGTAAATAAAACTATCTCAAAAATTTGAAAAACACCAACAAAATTGACAAACGTTCCTCTAAATGATCGAAAGGTCTTATGTGCAGTCATTTAGAATTATTAGGCCTTACTTTCTTTTTTTTTTAAATGTACAACTTGTAACCTTACTTCACAGCAGTATTATTACATGCTTGAAAATGTTTTAAGATCTCAACTTGGTGCACTGAAATTCAACAATCATGATTTCAACAAGATGGGATGACAATTACGCAAAGTATCATCAGTATTTTAAATAAGATACTTCCACAGTAACTTATTTCCAGATTCAGTGACATCGCCTAGTCACTGTGATCACCTGACTTAAATGCAGCAAACAACTTGTTCTGGGATTATTTAAAAGAAAGTTGTTCAAAGTCATTCACATTCTCTCTAAACAATACAGAAACTAAAGTTTAAAATATTAGTTTAAATGCAAACTATTCTGAATGTAAACTGCTACAATGTGTAGAGCAGTAGATGATGTTCACTAAAAGACATAATTATTTTAACTATCTAAACAATGTTAACCACTGTAAAATACACAAAAATAAATTACATAAATGTAGGTACACCATGTAATTTTTAAATTTATTTATTTTTAAATTACATTAAAATGAAAACAATCAGCTTTGGTGATCCTTGTAACAACCTGCATCTTGAATACAATCACTCACTGCAAGTACATTTATGTACTGAAAGGAATGCTTGCATGCATAATCTAAATTTTAAGGTGATTTCTTTTGGGCAATTATATATCACAGCAAACATTATTGTCCAGGAGGAGTCAACAAAATTTGGATTACTAGGCACAAAATGACCAGTTACATATTTAAATTCCAACAATTTTAAGAAACTTCAATTGCAGCCAAGTATAGTCATTATGAAAGTAAGTAAGTCTTGTCATATCTTATGTAAAAGCTAACAGTTCTGATATTGTTTTGGTGTGATTTTTATCGGAAATACTGCCAGAATCAGGAACAATACAAGCAACATCTAAAACAGTTGAACAATTTAACCACACTGTGACTGGAAATGAAACTTTGATATTATGGACTAATGCTGAAACAAAGCAGCAATCTATGCAATGATGGCATTCACCATCACCAAGGTCTAAGAATTTTAAGCAAGAATATTCAAACAAAAGGGTTGTGGTCATTATTATTTTGGATAATAACAGGTTACTGCTTACACAGCTACTTGATGATGAAAGAACTACAAATGTCAACACATATTGATACTCTTCAAAAATTTTGATCTGACAAAAAATATAGGAATTTGTCTGGTAATAATTTTTTATACAATGCTTGATCACAAACTAAAAAGAAAAATTTCAACAATTAAAACATCTTCATTTGGAAGTTATTGAACATCCACCATACAGTTTCAATCTAATATATAGTAACCATTAACTTTTTCTCCACTTAAAACAATGATTTGCATCACATAGAGGTTTGACGATGATAAGCAACTGAAATATTAAGTATGCAGTTGGTTTTCATCAAAGGCAGGAAATTTTTTTCAGAATAATAAAGCTATGACAATTTGAAAAATAATATATACATTTAAGTATATTTTTAAATAATACAGATTTTCAGTATATGCAGTAATACGAAACCACTACTGAATGAATTTAGAAGTGTAAGATAATAATTTCACATAACCTTTGTATGCAACTCGCCATGATAAAACTTACTGCATATAATTTTTATTTTTAACCTTAATTAGATGAGGTTAGCGAGCACAGATTATGTTTAATTACATTATGTTGATTCCATGTACTGACAAATCGCACATCAAAAATTGCATGCATATAAAAATTGCAATGCTTGCTACTCAGAATTCAGTAATTAACAAATTTTCATTTTATATTTTTTTTATACAGCACTACATGTAAAGATAAATTGAATGCACAGCACACTATAAAATGATAAATTAAATCAATTAGTCTCGAAACAAATTTATATTGATATCGTTGTTAGGAAAGTTTTATCATATAGTTGCGTACAAAGGTTATGCATAATTATTTTCTTATACTTCTAAATTCATATGATAAATAAAATTAATAAATAAATGATGCAAATTTACTAGAACAAGTAAAATGCAAAAAAAAACAATTGGATTTCAGTAGGGGTCCTGTATAACCAACAAGTACCAGTTTTTCTATGTCACTCACATTTTTTATATCAAAACAGGCAGCCCTTGCACGAAAAAAAAAACAAATGCCTCACATTAAGTTATTACATAAAACAAATACTGCACTGCAATACAAACAAATACTTGCATAATCATTCTGCACTATGGTACCTGCTCTTTGGATGTAGCAACATAAAATTAGGTAAACCGCAATAAAATGCATTAAAAGCTTCTAAGATTAGTGACTGAATAGAAGATTATAAGTTAAGAATAAATTACATTCAGTTTACAATTTGCAATTGCAAAAATATTAAACAGTAAGACAATCAGAAATATTTTCCTGTTTACTATGTAACAAAGTACACAAAGAGTCTACTGGACATTTCACAATAAATCATACAATCATAATTCAATAAAAATTCAATTTTTCACGGGTGAATTAAACTGGGTGACTAAAAAAAGGGTTATTCCAATATTAGAAGTAGAGCTTTTTATCAAATAGGTGTTTTAACATTCATGAATTAGACAGATGCTAAAGTTATCACTGTGGAAATTAATGAACAAATTGAACAGCCTACCCATTAAATAACGTTAGCTGGAATTAGTACTACTTCATTTAAAAGGCTTATTAGAATTTGTGCGACAGATTGGGTCACAAATAGGTTTAAATCTATAAAAAGATAGAAATTTTAATTAAAATTATGATTACAGACGTTGAGAAAAAATACGTTGTTGGGCATTAAACGTATGAAAACCATAAAATAGTCTTACAATGACCAGTCTTGTAAATAATTGACTTCGATATAATGCTCGTTAATTGCTATACATTTAAGTTGAAATATTAAATATGCTCCAGTACTGGATAACCTATTTCTTTTCCATTTAACGCGAAACAATGAAAACGCTACGAGAACTCAAGACTATCACGTAAGGTTAGTCAACATCAGTCAAACACAGATTATTAAAATTTTCCACAAAAACATAATAAAAGATGAGTTGGGCATTTATACGTTTATCATTAATGTAACCAAACATGACAGCTATCAACAAAAAGACATTCAAACTACTAGATAACAGAAACAAAACTTCTGCAAGTATCTCTTAAAACTACCAGCACTTTAAAAGCCTGGCACATTCATACCACTGCATTTTAGAAGTACTGAAAAAGTAAGGAAATATTTGACAATGCATCGAGAAAATAATACTCTGAAAATGCGTAGCGAAAATATAATTGATATATTCTTACCTTTCATACCCGCCATTTTACTACAGTACCAGACTATACATTAATCATTCGGTTAAACCATTTCCGATAGCAAAGTTCGATAGAATTTTCATCGATATATTTACATCAAGTAGTATATCGATGTTCTACTCTAATCAATGAACATAGATCTGTCCGACGACACGTCGTTCGATCGAGAGACTTACGCTTACTTAACGTAGTTTAAATTGTAACCTCACATGAATTTTCGAGATTACAAAATCTATAAACTTTTATAACACTACCATTATGTTATAATTACAGCATTTTACTTTTCAGCTTCTCCGAGTAATTTTCATTAAATTATAAAAATCAGATGTGTACATCACATAACTTCCTTGTACGCTTATTAAATACACACATTTTTTGCTGAACATCATTTAAACTAACTTCATTTTAAAATGAGAAACGATACTACAATTCTTTAATGAAGTGAACAGTTACACAATTGCATTGTGGTAGACACCGTATCAGCATTTTATATTAGTTTTTTTTGTATTCAGTCATTTGACTGGTTTGATGCTGCTATCCAAGATTCCCTATTTAGTGCTAGTAGTTTCATTTCAGTATACCCCTACATCCTACATCCCTAACAATTTGTTTTACATATTCCACAAATGTTGCCTGTCAGCACAATTTTTCCCTTGTACCTGTCCCTCCAATATTAAAGCGACTATTCCAGGATGCCTTAATATATGGCCTATGTGGTCTTCTTTTAACTATATTTTTCCAAATGTTTCTTTCTTCATCAATTTGCCAAACACCTCTTCATTTGTCACTTTATCCACCCATCTGATTTTTAACATTCTCCTACAGCATCACATTTCAAAAGCTTCTAATCTTTTCTTCTCAGGTACTCAGATCGTCCAAGTTTCACTTCCATATAAAGCTATGATCCAAACATATACTTCCAAAAGTTTTCCTGACATTTAAATTAATTTTTGATGTATACAAATTATTATATTAATTTTGTTTCACGTTGCTCAAGTAGTTGTGGTGTAAATGAGAATGTGTCAGATTCATAATCATGCACACAGGTTAATCTGACTTCATATAATTATATTGATTTATTAATAATTATTAACCTCTTATTAATTTTTTTTTATTATTACTGAATTAATAAATAAATATATTTATATAATAATAATATATTTAAATTTAAAAAAAAGTATATGTATATGAAGTCGAATTCAAACCAATGTGCCTTCCCAGTGTAAGAACCAAATATTTCATTAATTAGAATTTTATTTGGCTGTAACTCTGGAACCAATGAAAATAGGTACCACTTATGATATATCATTGAAAAGCTCTCAATGAGGCCTTATTACTGCAATAAGAACATTTGGTCCAGTTAATTGCAATCAAAAGGGGAGGTGCATAACTAGATGTTACAACAGCCTAAATCCAAAATTTCAACATCCTATAGCTAATTGTTTTTGAGTTATGCGAGATACATAAGTATATACAGACGTCACACCGAAACTAGTAAAAATGGATTCAGGGATGGTCAAAATGTGTATTTCCAATTAAATCTGAAAACCAAAATTTTTCACAATTATAATACTTCCTTAACTTTATAAAAGGATTATTTTTTCATTACCAATGTAAATATATATTGTTGCTCTGCATATTAGTTACAAACTAGTACTTTTTAATTGTGTAGTAGTATTCATATCCATTTCTTAACTAAACAATTTTAAAACCATATTGTTTCAATCCTTGTTTGGCTTGGTTGTTAAGCATTCTCAATGTTTCATTCAAACATTAATTGCTTTTATTAATTTAAACTTCTTGCCCAAAATTACTATATTTTTAAATTGACCAATTTTGATTAAGTTCCATGATTATTAGGTGCTTCTCTTATCTGTACAGAGATCATACTTAAAAAAGCTGTGTTATTTTCTTGGTCAATCTCAAGCAAATTAGTTAACTAAATTAAAATGGAAAATAATTTAACATTGACAATTTTATGTAAAACCACCATAATACTGACATTTTACTCCATAATACTGTGGGGGGAAACAAAAAATGCGATTCCTTATATAACAATGACTAGTCATGCTTGTCTTGACTGAGCATAATACATAGTCATAAAAGCTGACTGACTATGCTTTTATTACTCAATTTTGCTCTTTATTTGAGATGAATCACCTGAAATTCCTGCTGGTCAAGAAATCTAGCAAAAAAATTGAACATTTAATCATAAAAGTTTTTAATGAGCAAAATACTACACCAAGCCTCTTACTGCAAACGCTGATCTTGCATCAATGATACTCTTTGTTCAACTAGCAGCATTCTAAAATTTTATCTTATAATATTGCAATATAAAAGTTTTAGTCATGAAGCATTAGCCAGCTGTTTGTATTAGTTTTTGTTTATTTTCATTCTGCATAATTTGCAAATGAAGTTTCTTGGGTGTTTTTTTTTCATTATATTTGTACTTAGTTTTATTAGTAGTTTTTAGATATTTTTTAAATTTAACTTTTAAAAATGCATTCTTAACATTTTTCTAAAAATTACAATGCTAATGGTTTTATTTTAGGGCTAAACTACAATGAAGATTCTGATTTTAAAATAGAATATTTTTTTAATACATAGTACAACATTTTGAGCATTTATTTTTTGTTAGTTTCATTTTCTTTCTTTTTATTTTGGAGGATAACAATATTGTATTAATTTGAATGTAATGAATTTTTATCTAATTTACTCAAAAACGTTTTTATAGCTCTAATTATCAAATACAAGTATTTTTTAAGATTTAGTTCCAGATTTTTGCATATATTTAAAAAGCTACTTCTATAGATTAATTTTTTTTATTTTGAAGTAAACAATATCAGTAATGATTGTATCCAATCATTAAATTACTCAAATTTTATGCAGCTCTGATTCTGAAGTAAACTTTTTTAAAAGGGTAGTTTTAGATTTTTACACGTTATTCTGGATTTATATTTAAATTCTTTTAAATAAACCCCCTATTATGGAATATTGAGATAAGGCATAACTTATCTTTATTTTTCATATAAGTACTTTCACAGGATCTAGCATCCTGTCATGATTGAAATAATTCCATTATGATAATTTTGTATTAATTTGCAAAAATGCTGCTATCTGTTGCAGTTTTTATAAGAATGTCTCCCTCAAACATTTGCCTGATGGTTTATCAAATTGAAATTTCTTTTGTATTTTAATATATAATATTTTTCTAATATATTTAATTTTATGTCACCTTTATTAATTTCTAAATTTGTGTTAATATCACAAATAGAATGTTTATTATTATTAATTAAATGGTCTCCCATATTAGATAAACCTAATATTTTTCACAATCATTACATTTAATTTTATAGATCCATACAGATTGTTTGTTTTATTTTTTTGTTTTTTAAATAGTTTATTATGTGGTAATAACAAAATAATACCTTACAAACAATAGATAAGACACAGAGTGAAAAATATACATAAAAAATTTATATACTAATAATATCACTTAAAAAATTACTAAACCTTACAATAAAGAAATATTTAAATGACCATAACACATAATATTATAATGTTTAAAAAACAAAAGTAATAATACGCGAAACAATCTGTGTGGAATTTATAAAATTAAATGTAATGACTGCAATGATATTTATCTAGGAAAGTAAAATAGATACTTGAAAAATAAAATAAACAATCTGTGCGAAATTTATAAAATTAAATGTAATGATTGTGATGATATTTATATAGGAAAAACAAGTAGATCCTTCAAAACTAGATTGCTTGAATATTACATAAATAACAAAAATAATAGATTAAGATTATCTAATAAGGCAGACCATCTAATAAACAATAAACATTTTACTTCTTTTAATAACACAAATTTATATATTAATAAAGATGACAAACTTAAACATATTAGCAAAATATTACATATATAAATACAATAACATCTCAATTTAATAAACAATCAAGACAGTGTTTGAGGGTGACATTCAACTGCAACAGATAGCAGCACTTATATATCCAGTTTTCATTATTTAAAAATTTTTATTATGCAATAACAGAATTATTTCAATCATGACTGAGGATCCTGTGAAAATACTTTCATAAAAAATTAGAAAAGGCATTCGATAACGTAGACTGGAATAAAATGTTCAGCATTTAAAAAAAAATAGGGTTCAAATAAAGAGATAGAAGAACAATTCCTAACATGTACAGGAACCAAACAGCAACAGTAACAATTGAAGAACATAAGAAAGAATCCGTAATAAGAAAGGGAGTCCGACAAGGATGTTCCCTATCTCCGTTACTTTTTAATGTTTACATGGAACTAGCAGTTAATGATGTTAAAGAACAATTTAGATTCGGAGTAACAGTACAAGGTGAAATGATAAAGATGCTATGATTTGCTGATGATATAGTAATTCTAGCCGAGAGTAAAAAGGATTTAGAAGAAACAATGAACGGCATAGATGAAGTCCTACGCAAGAACTATCGCATGAAAATAAACAAGAACAAAACAAAAGTAATGAAATGTAGTAAAAATAACAAAGATGAATGTAAAAATAGGAGGAGAAAAGATTATGGAGATAGAAGAATTTTGTTATTTGGGAAGTAGAATTACTAAAGATGGACGAAGCAGAAGCATAAAATGCCGAATAGCACAAGCGAAACGAGCCTTCAGTAAGAAATATAATTTGTTTACATCAAAAATTAATTTAAATGTCAGGAAAAGATTTTTGAAAGTATATGTTTGGAGTGTCGCTTTATATGGAAGTGAAACTTGGACGATCGGAGTATCTGAGAAGAAAAGATTAGAAGCTTTTGAAATGTGGTGCTATAGGAGAATGTTAAAAATCAGATGGGTGGATTAAGTGACAAATGAAGAGGTATTGCGGCAAATAGATGAAGAAAGAAGCATTTGGAAAAATATAGTTAAAAGAAGAGACAGACTTATAGGCCACATACTAAGGCATCCTGGAATAGTCGCTTTAATTTTAGAAGGACAGGTAGAAGGAAAAAATTGTGTAGGCAGGCTACGTTTGGAATATGTAGAACAAATTGTTAGGGATGTAGGATGTGGAGGGTATACTGAAATGAAACGACTAGCACTAGATAGGGAATCTTGGAGAGCTGCATCAAGCCAGTCAAATGACTGAAAACAAAATAAAAAAAATTCAACATGTACACAATGCTTTTTGTATACTACTTCATCACAGTTTTTGGAACAGAGTGAATTTTATACATATTAACACAATGAGCTACCCATGAACATTTACTAAGGCCAAAGGCTTATATTAACTAAGAAACTCAACTTTGAGTGTCATATCAGTAACAACCACTGAAAAACAAATTAGTGAGCAGTTGTCACAATGAATCAATGTTAGGGATATTTAAAGTAATGTATATAGAACGATAATCATTCATTTAACATAATTTTAAAACAAACTTTAGAATACATGAAGTGGAAAAAATTAAAATAGTAATTAATTATGTTCCAAATCTGTTAACAAAGTTCATTGCCGTATATCTCTTTATTTTCTTTATTACTTCAGAACCATCCAATTTTTTGGCTGGTTCATATATACAAAATAACGTGGAATATTTAGAAAATTTCATAGTCTTAATGCTTCCTAATTGGTAAAATTTTAAAACTTCTGGATCAATTAAAGTAAATGAATATAAAGCTCAAGGATAAATCAATAATAATGTGAAAGTTTGGAAAATAGCTCACAAATAACACTGATCATCTTTTATATGGATTTGAATACTAGATCATGGATATCAGTGTTCTATGGTGATTGGGTTTCAATTAACTGCGCATCTCAGAAATTGTTGAGACTGTACAAGACTACACTTCACTTATACTCATACATATCATACTCATTCATCCTCTGAAGCAATACCTGACGGTGATTTCTGGAGGCTAACAGGAAAGAAAAAATAAAAATAACACTGATCACAATAATTTTGTTAAATGAGAGCGAATAACTGATTCTTATAGTATTTTTCATGCTGATTTCAAATATGAAATCAGAATTCTTCTATCAGGCTTAGTTTTTTCTAACTACCATTCTTATTTTCAGGTAGTATCATGCATGAACTCTATAAGCACAGCATTTTGTGAATGTATTTTATTGTATTATGCATCAACTAAATAGCTTTGGTTTATTTATTGCAGTCCCTTAATTGTTGTCACATTGATTTGTCAGACATTAGTCATCATAGTTATTATTTACACACTAATTAAAATTAACAAGAATGTGATTCATTCTTCCTATTTTCATCTTACTATAAACGTATCATCCACTCATTAGTTATTTCTGTCTTTATTATATTTACTTATATAAACTGTCAAACTATTTACTTATATAATCAAGTCTAAAGTCAATTTTGTTAAAAGCAATGGACAGTAATGGTGCAGGGTTTCAGTTTCTAAAATACAAATTCTCTTATGTATAATGCTAAAATAAAGGAAGGAATTTGTTGGACCACAAATAAGAAAACTAATGAGTGATCCGGTGTTTGAATGACTTGGAGGTTGCTGCATGGAAATCATTTCAAAATGTGGTAAACAACTTTCTGGAAATCATAAGGTCAGTTAACTGAAAAGAACTTGTGAGTGAATTCCTTCAAATTTACAAAGAGCTTGGATGTAACATGTCACTCAAAATCCATTTCTTACATTCACATTGGGTTTTTCCCCCAACAATCTCGGCACTATCAGTGAAGAACTCTTTCACCAGGAGATATCTACAATGGAAACACGATGCCAGGGAAAAAGGAACCCAAAAATGATTGCTAAAGAGGAAATCTATTGGAATATAAAAAAAAATCTACCTACCGCAGAAAATCAAAAAAAAAAATAGATTTTAGGTGAGTACTTTGCATGTTATGTATCGTCATATTACGTTCACCATACATTTTTTTGTTTCAAAAGAAATTTCAATTACAAAAAAACTGAGCCTGATAGAAACAATTCATTAACATATATGAACTCAGCATAATAAATATGATAAGAATTGGCCATTCACTCTCACTCTCATTTAACAAACAAAAAATTAAATTTTGTTGACCAGTGTAATTATAAACATTTTTTTACTTTTAATATTTATAGCACCTAAAACCTCTGTAATTTTGCAAAAGAAGGCTGTCCTAATCATCTGGTGTGGGGACTTGAAACTGAGATAATAGAACTCTAAAAATCTACATTCATAACAAAATTCAGATCAAAATTCATAACACAATATGAGGTTACAACAGTTTTCCGGCTGTAAATTGAGGTAGTTTAAAATGTTTATAAAAACACTTTTTAATATTAACTCATTTATTCACAATCTACAAAACACGACAGTACAATTTCAAACAATATTTGTACTTATTTTAATTTTTACTTGAGATTTTATAAATCCCAAAAGTAAATATTATTAATATTGATAATAAAAAACTTCTTTTTTTAAAATACAAAACAAGTCCATCCTTAACTTATAAAGTATTTTAATATGCTTTCTGCCGATTACCTGCCTGAATAATTACATTGCATTTAATAATTAAAAAATAACAAATCAAAATTTCAGCAATAAAATAACATTAAAAAAAAGATTGTTACACATAACAGAGCATACTCAAAAGTATTAACAGTGTTTATTGAACACTGTTTAAATCTACATATTCATACATCTCCTTAAATTCTTCAAAACTCAGAAATCGATAATACTTTTTTTCAATAGCACAAAAGATCAAACAAACCAACAACAGTTAAGGGCAGTGGTCTGGCAGTAGAATATTTATTTACACTAATAAAACAAAAGGCAGTGATATTTCCATCACGCAAATTTTATATATATATATATATATATATATAAAACATATTAGTGGAACTAAACCGCTTAACTAAAAACATTATACAATATTATATTACAAAACAATATTACTTACAATTTTTTTTAAAATTATATTTATTTATATAATAGGGCTATATATATAATAATTTGACATATATGCAAAATTCATAAATAACATATCATTAACAACATTAAGTTGAATTTAATGATTAAGTAATTTACTAAAACTGGGGAGGGACTTCAATCAAATTAATATAATATGTAAATGGATAATTGACAAATTGAAATAAATTATGCTTCAAAAATGATGTTTCTTTTTTTACTTTCAACTTTTTGAATAATATGCAATAATTTATTTTTTCATCAATATATATTCGAAATAGCCATTATTTTTATAATTTTTTTCTTAATAAATTAACTAATTAACAATATAAATAACATAAGTTGTACTAAATGTATAAATTAACTAATTACTACAAAAATGATTTAATATTAAAAACAAAATTATGTAATTTTTTTCAATTTTTATTTGGTTAACATAATTTTTGTCTACACTTTTTACAGTAATTTACATAAAAACATTTCATTAATGTAGGCCAATTTTACGCAATCAGCAGTATTCTTAAACACAAACTTCAGGGGGGGATGAACAAGTAGCAAAACTATTAGAATTAATTATCTTTTTTACATCACCTAAATCTTATAAAAAAAAACTTAAATTTCTTTTAAGTAAAAAAGATAATCTCAAAATAAAATTAAAACAAGTATATAAATAAACATCTTAAACAAAAGAATTCATGATTTCATAAAAAAAAACTCTAATCATTAAGCGCATATGAATGACATTCATCAAAATAAAACATTCTACCTATATCAGCAAAATTATTTTGTAGACGAAAGAAATTATACACACACACATACACACATAAATATATATATATATATATATATATATATATATATATATATATATATATTTAACTGTCATTAATGTATTAATAAGGTAATAAATGAAAAAAATTAAATAAATAAATAAGAAATTCTCTAAAATTTAAATAAATATATCATAACAATGAATCCGTATAATAATAACAATATGCTGAAGGTGTAAAGTGCCTTTTTATTTAAAATTAAGACAAAAGTAATGAAAATCACAAACATACTTAATGATTACTACACATAACAATAATATTATAATATAAATTACAAAATGATAATTGTAACCACAAGACCGTTTTTCTGTAAATTGAACACTATTTTTAATGGCAGTGTTTCATTTGACTTAGCCAAAGGCAGGTTTCATATGTAACATACAAGATATTCACAGAGATCGGTGTTAATATTTACTGAAATATAAAAATTATGTAAAACATGTTTTGTTTTTTTCTTGAAGTAAAAAAAAGATTAAATAGAATAACTTGATTTATTTCTACTTGAATTATGGAATGATTTGATCCAAGAAACAATACTGAAGGAAAGGCAGCCATCTATCTTACCACTGTTCTAAATCAAATTGTAAACACAAAAGATAGACATCTTTCAAACAAAATGGATCAAATTAAATAATGATAGTACTGTTTAATATTTATATTAATTACTGACAATATTACTCTTTTAAACAGTATATTATTATGATATGTCGTTATTTAAAATAAATTATAAAATACTTTATTTTGTAATTAAGAAATAAACAAATTTAAAACAATGAAATTTATTAATTGTTTCTGCTACTTCACTTTCATAAAAATAACTTGATAAGTGGGATTACAATATTATTCTATTAATAAAAAATAATGTAATATTATTAAATTTTGCATTTTAATTATTAAAATATATACTGCATTTTCTATTAAATGTAGCAGTACTTTATGCCAGCCTTCAGTTCGCTTAACAAATTTAGATTTTGTAAGCTTATCCTTATTAAATTCTAAACTGTCAAGTTCAATAACTGTCTTCTTATCAGAAACTAATAATAATGCCATTCAGTAACACATAAAAAATACTTATTATCTATGTCTATCTGTTAAATAATGTGAAATAAGGACATATCATATAATAATCAAACAATAAGTAAATAAATAACCACATGTGCAAAATACAATATTCTTAAAAGTAATTATTTATTTAATGTAAAACAAAATGTAATAAAAATTTGCAAATTATTGTAATCAATAAATATAAATTAATGATGTCATATCTAAACCTGTATGCCTCTAACAAGGGCTGTCAAATTACTCAAATATTAAAAAATAAAATAAAATTATAAATATTTTAAGATTTATCAGTAGATAACACCTAAATTATAAGCATGCAAAATTACACTGAATAATTATTATTTTTAATTATTTATATAATATTTACAGTCACATGCAAACAGAAATAACAAAAAAATTAATTGTAAACCCCTCAAAATCATATATCTGGTAGCAAAATAAAAATGATTTTCTTTAAATAAAATATTATTAAATAATGGTCTGCAACAAGCTTTTGTTTTAATTTATGACAAGTAAATCAAGTAATGGTCCCTTGGTTTGAATTTTTTTATTGCAAGTGAGCCCTGTACTACTTTTAAATACACTGACAAAAATCTTAAGTATTAATATTCAAAATGTAAACATATAAAAATATGAAAAGACTTTCAAAAATAAAAATAATTTAAAACAGATTAAACATTTTACAACTACAAAGAACAACACTTTTTAATCAGTTAATTATTAATTTAATTTTTATGATTTAGCACTTTTTTCCATTAAAAATCTAAATGTTATACATAAAACATAAAAACCATTTACATATAAAGCAGGAAGAAAAATAAAGCAAATACTGCCAAGGGACAATACACCATAAATGTTGTAACAGGTTTTTTTACCTTTTTCTTTTGTTTAATTTAACTTTATGCAAAATACTATCTTCCTTCTGACTTACAAGACTCAAAACATAATCACATAAACCTTTTTAATTACAATTATCCAAATTTCTTAAGCCTGTTTCCCCCACATGGAACACCACATTAAATTATATAAATGTACTTCCATTAAAAATACCTATACTGAAAATGCTTCAATCTTATGTGAAAATGATTATCAGAATGTCAGGTTAAAGAATTATATATATATATTAAAAGTAAAAAATACTCATAATTGAAAACCGTTTTAATTTATAAAAAACCAACATAAAAAGATAACAGAATTAAATAAAATGTACTTTTAAAATCTTAACCCCAATCAAGTACTACAATGTGTATTAAAAAAAAGAAGCAAAACAACAATAAATTGCAAAAAACAGTTTTCATTTTTACAATTTAATTATAAAGGTAACTAATTATGAGAAAAAAATTATTCCAAAATATTTACCTGTATAAAAAAAAATTCAGTCAACATTGTTGCTAATGTCAAATAAAAATACGAAACAATCAAAATGATCAAATCCTGTTCCAATTACACATTTCTAAACATGCATTCAGTTTTATACACAAAATTAAAAAAAGAATATTACAATATTTATTAATAACACTCATAAGCTAACTAATAATTCTTTACAAATTAGCATTACTATTTAAAAAAACCCAGGTACATTGATGATAAAATCATTTGCCAAAATAAAGGCCAAATAATCTTTTCATAAACAGCAGGTTTCTATAGATAACCTAACTTCACCATGGATACACTAACTGGCAGTGGAAAACTTTCTCCTTCAAGGATATTTTCCTATAATATTCTTCACTGCTCAAATGACCATTACATCTTGTTTGATATAATGTAATTAAATTAAAACTGAATTGTCTCTAAATTATAACAACAAATTAAAATGATCGTAGGTAATGTTAGCACCATGGCTCCCCTTTTGGTGTAGCAGAATGATGCCAGTCCCATGCTTTTCCCTTGGGACGAAATTTTCCCTTATGGTGGAAGAATTTTTTCTTAAAATGATGATCAGATGGTGATCTTTGATAGCGTAATGGTACTGAAGGAGCAAGTGCAGGTGGTGGAGGGCTAGGAGGTGGCACAGGTGAATAAGGACCATCTAGAGGAAGTAATGGTGGAGGTGGAGATGAAGGAGAAGGTGTACGAGGTGGCCCCGGTTCCAATATCGGAGGTGAATCACAAGGCCTATACAAACGAGGCATCTTTGGACCAGGACTCGAATGTTTTGTTGGTAATGGAGGTGGATCTCCATGGCCTATTCCACTATCAGGACTGGTATTACAACTTGTATTACCACCTTCTGTGCTCCTTCGTCGTTTGTCCAACTCAGTAGATGCAAACGCTACCAACCTATCAAATCCACTACTAATCTTGTCTTGCCATTTGTCATGTCCTGTGAAAACAAAATAAACATGTATAAATATAATTTTAAAAAAGATCAAATAAAAAAAATAATATCTACTCAAAACATCAATTATACATTTAAACATAAATACAAAAAAAAGAAAGAGCAACAAGTAATACTGAACAAAAGAGTTGGTAGACTGGTAGTGGCTAAACAGCAATTTTTAATCGACTAATAGTAAAAATGTATGAAATGTTTAATCTTTTAGAATAAAACATCAGTCTCCTATTTACAATTAATTACCACCAGCCTTGTAAGAACTTGAGTGTTCTTGAACACTTTTAAGGCTTATGCAAAGAAAAAAAGATGGACTAGATTCTCTACTAAGCTCTTAATAAACCATTAAACATTACAATATGAATTTATATCCTATTAATTATTACTATAATGATGACAATTTTACACTAGATTCCAAGTGAGAATAAGGTGATGGGAGGGGAAGAGAATCTATGAAGAATCTAAAAGAATAGGCTACAAGACAAGTAAATTATTCTCTATAAAGTTCACACAGATAAATCCAGAAGTATGATAGTACATCTATGCAGATGATACTTTAAAAAATGATTAAGTACAAGCTTTGAAGGAAAGGGAAGAAGTTCAAGAAAACAAAGTTCAAGCAACAGCAATTAAAGAAAAGCTAGAAAACTGTTACCACACAGATCTGAATATTGCCTGGCCTGTAAGACTAGTGCTATAGCCACAGGTGAAAATATAAAAAAATACAGTATTTTTACAGGATAAAACAATTTTTTCAACAATGATTGATGCCAATGTGGTAACTAGTGTACAACATTGGGTAGCATTTTGTAACATAAAACTCATTAACAGTTGTATGTGAATGAAATTAATTTGTAAGCCATCAATAAAGTAACATGCTATACTTGCACTACCCATCGCGAGTTAGAGCATAGAATATACTGCTGAAATGGAAGCTGATTATACACAGCTAACTGCTTCTTATTTCCTACTTTTATGTTATATTATGTTACAAGAACTGAAAGTGTAGCATTCATGTGGAGCAGAGAACATGTTGTATAATATACATCATTCAGATTCACATCTGTTATTTTGTCAGAACAATCACAAAACAGTACCACCGTTCTCTCAATGCTATACAATCTTCAAACCTTAGTTTTCAGTTGCTAAAAAGTAAAATTAGCACAATGTGGTAATCATTTGTAAACCACATGTTCATCACAGGAAATGCTGTTAAAACTGCTTTACTCAATGGCCTTAGCATTTTCTTGCAACAGTGTGGGAAGCACTTGCACACACCAAACATATAAATGTAGCTCTGAACAAATCCACTCCAAATAGAAACCAGATATGCTTGAGAGTAAAACCAATCCTTTGGCTAGAAATGCATCTCTATTGTACAATTATCCCACTACTGCCAGACAATCAATTTATTACTACCTAATTTTATTAGTAAAATGACACTGTTCAGCACAAAGCTAACTGCATATTATTATGAAGTGAAACAACCTAAATTGATATGATTTTGAATCCTGAGAGTAATCTATAAACAGTCTGGTTAAGTGGAATTAACTGAGTGTCTGTGGAGAGATTAAAATTTTATAGCATTTACTCTGCTGCTTGGAATTGGGAGAGCTGATAAGCAGACAGATGTGATTATAATAACTGGCAAAGTTACAAAAGCTGCAGAATTAGTCCCAGACAGAGAATAAGGAAGGAAATAATTTTATCTAGAAATTGTAATTATCAACTTACAAAAAATCAAAACAAAGAAAAATTACAAAATAATTTTTATTTTTAAAAAACACTAATAATTAAACTGATATTGATTTTAATATAAAAACATCGAAAAGGAAAATTTTCTGATCAAACAATTCAAGTGATAGTAAATTAACACCAGAAATTAACAATTTCAACTAAATAAACATAAGAATAAGTGTTCAAATTAAATTGAAAGAAAAAATATTACACCAAATCTACTAAACCAATAAGAAAAAACTAATAAAAAAATAACTGATAAAATTATTTTTCATAATAGTTATATGTTAATACCTTATTAGCCATCAGTGCTTAAGACCAAAAATTGAAAAAAAAATTATTTATTAATTTTGTAATTAAGATTTTCAGTAATGAAAAATATATCTATTAAACTTTTACTTTATTTTCTTATTTTAATCGATAATCATCTTTGCTAATAAACTATAATATGTGCTAATATTGGAAGCAATAATAAAACACGCAAGTTAAATAACAAATATTTATTTTGTAATGACTAACATGTGTAATGTATGTTATCATGCAAAAAAAAAATGGTAAGATTGATTATGTGTTAAAAAGTATTTGGAATTTTCAGTATTACACAAAGGATCACACATAAAGCTAAACTATTTTATAAAAAAATAGTACAACAGTATGTGACATTGAAAACATTCACATGATTAATATTTAAACTTGCATACAACCACCAATTTAGCACTTTGAAGCCTAACCCTCAGTATATAAAAATGCAAACAACCAAAGCCAAAGCATAGTTCAGGGCATGCTATTTAATTCCATACTAAAGAGTCACTCTGTATGTTCTTATTATCTGCCTCTTTAGAATAGTATACTACTTCACTTTCTTTCAGTATTTAAGATAAGTTTTACATATTACTGTGCTTAGGTTAGGATTTTGTTGGTTTTCTATAATATTCAATATGCCAAACTTTTAAAACTGATTAGTGCATATGTTTTTTTTTCTAATTTTCTAATATCGTTTAAGTACTTATATATTAAGGCTCAGTTTATAAATTTTTACTTAAATATCTTGAAATCTTGCAAAGTTATTAAGACACAAGGACTGCGTGTGGCCCAAATAACAAGGCTTCAAAGTGTTAAAATTTTACAAAAGTCAACTTGAAGCAAAAATGATTTATAGTAAATCTAAAAGGCAGTATATATAATCATGTTTTTAGCTAACTCTAAATTTTCTTGTGACACTACTTTAAGATCTAGCAGATATTTTCATACTAGTTCTAATACATGAAAAGACCTGGTGATATCTTCCATACCAAGCAAGAGCTTCTTTAAATAAGTTGCATATAATGTGCAAATACTCGCATATGTGCAATAAAAAAAGTAAGCAATTTTATTGAATTAGCAAACAAAATAATATGCTTGACATCAAGAAATGTATCGAGCATAGAAAATTTCCCAGTACAGTGAATGGTGGAGGTGGAGGGCTTGAGGTTAGTGGCTTGCATAGAAAAACATAACTCCTATATTATTAGGTGCACTCTAAGCAGAAAGTGAATAAGCTGACAATTAATTTATAAAAGAGTAATGATTAACCAAAAATAACAAAAGAATAAGCATCTTTAGCAATTAGAAAAGTTGATACAGTAAACATTATCCCAGAATGGTAATTCTCTCTTCAAAAAGCTGTCTGCTTAGTACACACACCTGAAGTTCAATCAAGTTAATAACAAATCTGATTACAATGGTTCAGAGATACTGTGACACTCTGCACATCCTTTCAGACCAACTCTAAGTCTATGTAATACTAACTATTTACACAAATTGCTGTACAGCTTCTTCTTACAACTGAAAAATCGCACTTACAGCAATTAGTACATTGACTTACATCAATAACACAAACCAGTTTTGGTTCTGTAAATGCTTATGAAAGCATGTACATAGTTATTTACATCCCAAAATGAACATAAAAACCAATAAATACACATTTATGTACATAGAGTCTGAAAAGATAAACCACATTGTGGTTTAAGGTTTGTGTATAAGGGCAGTGAACCCCTTATAATGAACACAATGTGGTTTTCTTATGTGTCAAATAATATACTTACAACAAATAAAGATTACTCTTTGATACAGAGCAGTCACAGTTCAATGACTTATATGGGGAAAAGGAATATTATTCTTTCGAGTGAATATATAGTAAAATTAATTATAAGAGAATTTATTAAGTAATCTAGTTTACATATTTCCCACAACAGACATGCTGAGATTTTATACCAAACATGAATTTGTAAGCTTAGTAAATGATGTTATTAGGGTATATAACAGGTTATTTCATAAAAAATAAAAAACTACCAGAAATATCTAAATAATACATTCATTTATTATTCAGCATACTCAGCAAGTTAAGTAAGATTTTTTTTTTTTGTATACAAATAGTATAAGTACTTCAGAACTAATACTTCACAAATGCATAAAAAATTATAACAGTAAATCACATGTCTGAGGAAAGAAGTTTTTATTTTCCTACCTTAACACTTTGGACTGATCATTTCACAAGTGATTGCCCCTGAATGAATTAAACTGTGATATCATAATGGCATGACAGCTAAGGCATCATCCACCCATACAAAACATCTCATCATGAAGCTTCTGGTAAGGAGTTTATTAATATATAACACAGTCCAGATAATAAATGCACATTCTCAAATACGACTATTAAATTTTATAAATCTATAATAAATTTGGGCTACATAACAAATTCAAGTATTATTTTATTTATATCAGAAGTACAACTCTTGATGTTAAATGAAATTTAGAAGAATAAATAAATTAATTAAAATCGTAAACAATTAAAATAATACAAACTTCTAATGCAGAAGCGCAGATTTAAAAATCCACAAAAAATCTGGAGAGCATGTAACCAAAAATGACTTACAGAATGGCAATATGAGTGCTAGTGAATTACTGTAAACTGTTCAAAATCTTTTCAACATGCCTAAAAATTAAACCAGAGCTAAAGAAATATATAAGAATAATGACTAAGGTGTCAAGCAATCAATTGTAAATGTTCAATTGAGACCTAAGGTGTCAAATGTATAAATAAATATTTTAATAACCCAGAGACAGTCTCTCTAAGGGTTAATTGTCCCCTTTCTCTCTCTTTCCTTTTATTGCTATTTCCTCAAGTAAGTATCATGGGAATTCTATCAGCTCTCAGTTCCTTCAGTGGTGCCATGCTGGCACCACTGAAGGCTGACAAGATGCCCATATCTTTACTAAAGCTGATGGATGGTAACTCTGCCTGTGGCCTAAGGAACTGTCCTTAAATAAGGTTTCCTACCTGAGGGAAAAGGGTTGTACAAATACCCAAATTAGCAGCTAAGCTATCAATCCAGTAAAGCCAAGCCTTCTACTCCTCATAAAATCTTAATCTAGTAAAGTCAAGTCAACCCTTCTATTTCTCCTAAATATTAACCTAAGAAAAAATTAATCTCGAACCTGCTAAATCAGTATTTTTATCTAATGGCAAAAGTTGCAACTACACTTGTCAAAAGTTTTAAAAACATCCCTTTTCAGGAAAATTCAGGAAGTACAGTTCCAGACTTCCTATAATAATGGTGTAAATAAAATTTAAAAATTCAATACTTAACTGTCAAAAATCTTTCAGAATGATATTTCAACAGAAGTGGAATGTTATTACACAATATCTTTAATACAATCTATTTTAAAAATAGAAGAAACGAAGAAATATAGAGATAAGACGTGTCTTACTTGATAGCAAGACATGCAAATTACCTGTCATAGTGGAGATAACAATATGAGTTTATTGCTTTAAAGTAATATAACAAAATTGCAAATAACATTACTTTCTTCAGCCGTCAAAACTACATAAAATTTAATTGTACTCAATAGGTGTTACCTTTGTTAAATCATTTCAATCTCTAAAATGACAACAGGTCATTTCATGAATTAAATTTTAATGTTCATCAATTAATACTTGCAATAGTATTGTGCAACAATAAAATGGCCACAGAACATACAAATTATTTGAAAGCTAAGGAATATCTAAAATATGTTCCTTCTAACATAATATTGTTACTGGGCAGAAAAGATTTTTGATAAATAATAAACTTGCATTCTTATATACACAATTGAATATTTCTTTCAAATTTAAAACATAAATATAATTGTAAGTGAGAATTTTTCACTTTACTACAATAAACAGTCCTCTTGAATAAAACTAAAATTTCTTAAATATATAACTTTTCAAGAAAATTATTCAAATTGTTAAACTATTTATCAACATAGCTCTTACTTTTAAAACATCAATTTTTTATTAAATGTAAATGTTCAATGTAAATGAACTTGATTTCATGAGATGTGTGGTACAATAATCCAAACTACTAGGAACCTTACTAACAACTACAACTTACTGAATGAAACTATCATTAAACTCTTGCTACTAGGCTCAGCAGCCTAGTAGCAAGAGTTTTTATATTTTATTATAAAAAATTAATGAAATTAGCAAATAACTATAAAAAAGTATTTTTGTTTATATAATTTCAATTCCATTAAATTTTTCCCACATGCACAACAGGACTTGCAAAATGATTAAGTATAAAAGCAGGTATGTAGATGCACATTCTTAGCATATGCACATGCTTACAAATATTAGGCTTGTCATATACGAGAATGTGTGCAAAATAAAGCACGCACAAACTGTGATGCGCTTAATACAATCTGTGACGATTTTACATTAAAAAACAAATTTAATTGGAAAATTAATCTTTTTCCTAGTTAATATTATTTTTAGTCATTTTTTGACATGCAACTTTCATAACATTATATTTAATTATTACATTCCTTATAATAATAAGTAATTATTATCCGAGTGCCCAAGTTATTTACAGTTAGCACTTCCCTTCCCAGGTGGGAGGTAAATATTTTAACAGTAACAATTCCGTAACACTGCTGATTCCTGACAACCATTTTGTTGTTTGGTTTTAATCAAAAACAAATCACGGCTTGGCAATCCAGATATGTAACAAGCTAAAGGAATGTTCACTACATAAGCAAGGGATACCAGCTGCAATAGATATATGGAATACATGAAGCAATTAATCAATTGGTCTATAGTATTCTGTTCATTAAAATTTCTAAGGAAAAAAAATTATTTTCACCATTCATTCTCACTGATTTTTAATGCCACCTATCACATAGAAAAACTGATATTTGTTATGAACACCTAAATGCTAGTTTTCCTCAGTCTAAAAAATATATAAAAGTGTATGTAAACTTTCATTCACTAATTAAAATTTTACATATAAAAGATTTTTTAAAAAAATGCCATAGATTAACTAAAAAAGATATTAACAACTGAAATTGACAGCAAAGGGCTAAATTAACAAAAATAAATAAACAATTACAATTATAAATCTTATTTTTGGCAGAATTTATCAGTGTACAGATTTATATCACCTACCGATAAAAAATATTACAGTAAAACCTCCTACTGTAGACATTTTTCAAGGAAAATGTTTTAAAAAATTAATTTATACTGCCGTACTTTCTACTTTACTAAGAATAATATTTCTGTTCAAACAATCAGTAAGGTATTTTATGTTTCATTAACAAAGTTAAATTATTGTTTTGTTTACTAATTTCATACCATTATTAACCTACAAATCCCTAACTCCATGAAAATTTTAAAATGTTATTTTACAATTTTATACACAAGTAACCATCAGCAATATTTGAGTCAAAATTTTTTATTTATGTTATGAACAGAGACTCAGTTTAACACTTGGATATATCTGTTTTAAATAATAATCATAATAATTTTTTCCACTGGAGAAGGAATATTACAATGGTATTATCTATCGGCAGAAAAATATACATACAATTAAATATATACAAATAATTTTTAAACCTTAAATTTAATTCATTATTTAGACAACCCTATGTAATCCTTCTAAGAATGGCCTTTTCTATTATGTACTGCTAAAATAATATTTTAGCTTATCTCACAGTAGTTTTTAAAAACTATATGTTAACAAGTTTCAATCTTGAACCATTTTATAATTAATGTATGAGTTTATAAAGAAAAAAATAACTTTATAATTATAATGAAATTTTTTGTGGTTGCCGAAAATTTTCTGTACTTTTTCAATTTTCCTATGTTGAGTTTCAGGGGAAAAAATTCTTCTCTCATTTCATTTATTAAATGTGATTCAGAATAAAATTATCTAGACACAGAATGTTTTAAGTATAAATTTCAGAAAAGTAATAATAAATAAACAAATGCAAACAAGTACTGCCAAGCCGGTTTTTATTTCAATTAGTATATTCATACAGGATCATTAAAAAGTAATGGTGAGATTCCACACATTCAAAACTTCATAAATGGTAATATATCAGAACTGATTCAAGCATGGAAAGTGAAGAAAAATTATTTTCCGATGTACAAGAGGCAAACACAGCACGACTGTTAAGATGTGCCAGTGAATACAGCCATACAGTCCATAGTCCTGGAATACAGTCCATAGATGTCAATATACCAAACACAAATAAAATATGGACTGTGTGATAAAATATACACTACATTCTAGGATATAAATGACTGAAATGAAATATACGAGGTTTGATTAAAAAAATACACAGAATTTTTAAATTGCCCAAGCTGTTGAAGTCAGTCACATTTTTTTTTTGTGATGTTAGTACACTTATCTGTATTATGTTAAATTGGTAGTCATATCAGATGCTTAGTTTATTGTTGGCTGTCAAACAGGTTAAATGTATTTTGGTATGGTTGGCTATTCTTAACTTGTGATAAAAACAGAACAAGAATATGCATTAAATTTTATTTAAAGAATGGAATAAAGTGCAGTACTGTATTCAAAATGTTGAATATTGCTTTTGACAATTCTTCAACAAATAAAACAAGAATTTACAAGTAGTACAAACATCTCCAAGAGGGGCATGAAGACGCTGAAGATGACAAATGCCTTGGATGTTGCAGCACATCAACAACCAATGATAACATCAAAAGTGTGAAGAAAATGATTACAACAATTTCCAAATCACTAGGTTTCTGATGATGTTGATGTATCATTTGGCTCATGGCAAGCAATTTTTTCAGATGTTTTGGCCATGAAACATGTGGCAGCAAAATCTGTTTCAAAATTGTTGACTTTCGACCAAAAGCAGTGCCAAATAAACATTTCTCAGGAGTTGCTGAATGAAGTGAACAATGATCCAGAACTCTTCAAACTGGTCATAACTGCTGATGAAACATGGATGTGTGGGTATGATGTTGAAACTAAGGCCCAATCGTCCCAATGGAAGCTTCCTGAAGAGCCAAGACCAAAAACAGCTCATCAAGTTCAATCGAATGTGAAGGTTCCGATCACTGTGTTAAATTTCAACAGCTTAGTTGAAATCGTTCATGAGTTCTTACCACCAGGTCATACGGTCAATAAGGAGTGGAAGTTCCTTGCAGTTTGTGTGAAGCAATCTGAAGAAAACGCCTGAATTTGTGGCAAAACAATTCATGACAAGTGCACCATGATAATGCGCACCTGCTCATACTTTTTGATGCGAATGCTTTTTGTTAATTTTTGACCAAAAACAACACTGTTATGATACCTTAGCCTCCATATTGGCTGGACATGGCCCCCTGTGACGATCCTATTCCCCAAGCTGAAAAGAACCATGAAAAGATGAAGTTTTGCCAACACTGAAGAGATAAAGACAGAATTAGTTGAACGAACTAAATGCCACACCGAACACTACATTCCAGAGGTGCTTCGAAGATTGAAGAGAGCATTGGCACAAATATATTACATCTGACAGAGTACTTTGAAGGTAATAAAATCAATAGTGATGACAGAATCAAGTTTTAAAAAAAAAACTAGTTCTGCATATTTTTTTATCAAACATGGTATTGGATCAAGGAAATTCTTCTCAATGAACATATCCATAAAGCAACAGCTTAAATGGTTTCATGACATGGGAAGTATAAACAAGCACATATCCTCAATCTGACCAGTTATTTTATATTAACATTCAGGGGATTAGATTTTTAAAAAAAGTGTAAAGTCAAAGATCTGTTGCTTGTGATTTACAAAATTTTAAAATTACAAATAGAATAGAGAATTAAAAATTTCACAGAGTACAAATCAGAATCTCTTACACACTGTATCTGTACGTATGTAAAATTCTTGTTACAATAGATTTCAATGTGATGGATTTCTAATTTCTTAGATTTATAAAAATTATAATATTCAACTTTTTTATGCCTATACATGTATATGAAGTTTTTCACGTTAATTGAGTGTAAACCATAAAAACTGTAAATTCTAAATATTTAAACAACTAAATATGCTTCACAAGAAAATCCTGCATTCTTGCTGAATGTATGAATGCTGATAATACATGAATGTAATAATAAAATAACTAAAAAGATATTTACACAAAACATGTATGCTATTCTCTCAGCGACCAAAAACCTATATCCAATACTACACCTGTGCATTGTTTATGAACACAAAAATATTTTTGAAAATAAGTAAATCTTTCTGTAAAAAAGTCAAAAGTAGCTGAAATGCAAAATACAGCTAATACTGACCACACCTTAACAACAATACAATTCAAAGAAAACAAGCAACTTGTATTTCACAACAGTGTTCAACAAGGAGCAAGACATTTTGATTTTGAAGGAAATCCAATTAACATACAAATGAATTGTAAAGAAAAATACAAATAATTCTAGGCTACAAGAAATATTTCTGTTGAACTTGATGAATATAATTTAGAAAAGTAAATCTCTTTTTCTTGTAGAAAAAGTAAATTTAAAAGCCATGTAATGTGCACTCTGTAAAAAAAAATTGCAAAAAAATAAAATAAAATTGTGTAGTACCAGAATAAATATCATTCTAAATCAATTATTCATGTCACTTATGAATAATTTTTTACTGTCATTTCAGTAAAAAAATTAATATAATGCTGTTCACAAAGAAAATACATTGCAATAACTACATCCAATATGAACTATGATCTAAAAGTAGACCGTGATTTAAAAAAAAAAAGTTTATCTTGTTAAAACTAATTTCAGAATATTTTTGCTTGAAGTGCAGAGGTGATTTTTGTAGAGTATGGCTGGTGCATATATTGTATTAAAACAATGCATTAATACAGATACATTAATTGTAATAATACTTTAATATTGTCAAAAGAGAAATATTTTAGGTTTATAATTACTAAAGTTATAAAAGAAAAAACACTTCACCAATATTTTTAAGTAGTTCTTATTAATATTAATTTACTAAAAATCACTATTGTCTATTAATAGGAGGTTTTCCTGAAAATAAATAAATGCAAAACAAGAATATAATATAATCGTTTGATGCTATTAAATTTAATAAATTAAAAAAAAAACAACTAAAAATTTCATCAATTTGGTTTTCTGAATTTATTCAAATTGTATCAGAAAACAAATAGTTAAATTATCCCAAGATTTAATTCATCACAAAGGATTGGACACACTTTTGTAAAGAAATAATAAATGTTATAAATTTAGTCTGGTGAAGAACATCCAAAAGTTTAGTCTATAATAAACCTATTTTTATCTTAAGGCAAAATATACAGCATTCATCCATTAATCCTAACCAAATACAAATTACAAAGAAAAGCTGTACTGACAGCAACAAGTAATGTAATAGCCTCTAAAATTACATACTGCTGAGATCAACTGGTATTAATTCTTACACAAAATGCTTACCATCTAAGAAAAACTGTTATTGTGGCAAGCCAGCTCTGCCAGCAGATTTGAGTAATTAAAATTATTAAGAAAGCTAGCTGTAGTTAACTGTAATAGTACTCACCTGTTAATGCAGCGAGCTCAGCTGTTATAGTTTCATTACGTTTTCATTTAGTGTTTGACACTAATAGTGAAAAATGAAGAATGCGGGGTTCTGTGCTTTGATGGATTGCCTGGGGACAGACGGGGTTGCAAAGCAAGAGGTCAGACACCACTACCTCTACTACCATGCTAGTTGAGGAGCAACTTTCAAAAAGGTACAATTTTATAGAAGTAATGTATCCTTTATAATTGTGAATTTATATAAAAAAGTGTTTTTTGTTATTGATGTAAGTGGGGGAAAAAATTAAATATTTAATACTTATCAATATCTGAAATTAAAATTTAAGAAAGTATAAAATAAATTCTATAACAAATAATACAAAGGAACACTACTAATCTCCAGGTCAAAAAGAAGACTTTTTAAAAATTATATTAACACTACAAATCCCAGTTCTATTTAAGATTAGTATGTTAGTAAGTAACTGGCTAAAATTGCTTTATAAGTATTTTACAAAACCACCATTATACTTTAAAATTTAAAAAAAAAAGTGTTACTCAAGAAGTTAACTTAGAAATCTATATTTTTAAAAAGTATCATACAGAATTATTAACAGTTTAAATCTCATCAAATATATATATATAAATAACATTTATGAATATTTAAAAATTTCTCTTTAAAATTAAAATGAAAATTTTCCATATTAAATATTTAAAAAAAATACTATTAATCAATAATAATAATAATAATAAAACATTAACAATTACTCATCATAAAATATTATTATTATTATTATTTAGCTTTATAGAAAACATTCAACTAGTACAATCCAGATTGAATCCATTTAAAGGTGTAATAACTTTTCACAAGATTTGAATGTACTTTTAAAAAGAATTAAATTACATTCACTGACTCTGGAACAGTCAGTAAACTGCCAACCTGTAATTAAGTTGACAGTATACATACAGTATGAATTAAACAAACATTTTGTTTCCATTATTGTGAAAGAAAGTTAACTGAAAAATGTTATAATTTAAATAATTATTACTACATGCAATTACACTTTTTCAATAAATAAAAAGGACACATTTTTTTTGAAATGCAGCTCCTCAACATCACAAAAAATAAATAAATAAATAAAAAGGCACAAAGAAAAAATATTAATAAAAGAAACTAAATTAAATTAACATGCATCATGACAATAAATAAATAAAAATAAAATATTTTTAAGAATACATAAAAATAGTAAAATATAAAATAGAATAAAAAATAAAAATAAACAGTTATGTAAGTGACACACATAAAAGAGAAAAAAAAGGACTAACTATTTCAAATAAGGGGGGAAATCACTGGAATTACGTCAATTTTATCTGCTATGATACATAACTATGCAAAAGAACAAGAAACAGAAATGCAAACATTCTGTAAGGGCGAGTTAAAAATCAACATTTAACCAAGTATTTCTGATGAGAGCTAACAAAAAAAGGGCCTAACTGTCCACAAAACAATTTTTTAAATTCTAATGGAGGATATAGAACTGTAATTTAAATCCTAATTGGAAATAAAATTTTCTAACTGAAAACTAAACTATCTTAATATTAAACTGGTTAATAATTAAATTAATTAATACAAACACATTATTAGAACTTTTTACAATTTCCTAACTTCAAAGTAATTTTGCTTAAAACTTATTTTAAATGACTTGAGAAAAAACAGAATTCTTTGATCAGTTGTCTTTTGGATAGTTACTTCATTCAGTTATTACATTTCATATTCTCAGAAAGTGGAAGAGGAAGATTACAGCACAAAAGTGATGATGTTTATAAAAAATTAAAGAAATTATATAATTTCAAAAAACTGAATATAAATAGACAAAATAGCAAATATTTTTTCATTGCAACACTGCACAAATACAATCAACTCATAAGAATCCTTTTACAAATTGAAAAATATACCTTAAAAAAATGTATTTATGAAAAGATTTTATTAAGTATTGGGCGAGTAAGTAAAATACAGAGAATATAAATATCTTGGAAAAGGTCACATTTGTTTTATTAATATTTAGAATTTTTTTTGCTAATTTTAAGTATCTACTTAATTACATTACATATTTTATTTTTTATATAAGTAAATTAGCTATTTGACCAATAAATGCAAATTAACCATTTGCATTCGATTAGTTTTTATTAAATGGTTTTGTCACAACATTCTGTTAAACTGAAATTAAAATAGTTTAAAGTTATAGAAAATAAAATAATTGAGGCAGCTAATGGATTATACTGTCCGTACTTGCCACAGGACACTTTGTCTTCTCTAATTTAAATAACAGATTCCGAAGGCAGAGAAAAAATGGAACAGTATATAAAAGACAAGACATCATAAGGCGTAAGGAAAAGTATCTTGAAAAATGTTTTGAAAATAACAAACATGATTTACAGGCAATCCCAAATTTAATTTTATTTATGAAGACAATAGTGACATATAACAGCAGTAAAATAAAAATTCCAAACCTATTTTACTAAGGGTAACTTAGGGTACTTACTTTTTAATTAAACATTTAAATAATTAAAAAAAAATCTCTTTTGCCTATCAGTATAAATAAAAGAGTAGTAAAATCCTTAAAAAAAATTTTAACCAATAAATTAAATAAAAAAAATTAATTGCTCATTTATTTAATTAAAATAAAAAAATAAATATATATATAAATAAAATAACATATCAATTCAGTTTGGCTTATTACATGTTGATATGTACTAGCATATCATCCCATGTATTTTTTTTTAATTCAACAACATTCAATAACTTAAGAAAAAGTTTATTATCTGAAAAAAAGATTTTAGATAATAATTACTAATTAAAGATATGAAATGTTTAAGATGCTAAAACAATATAAATTTATAATTGCTAAAACCTTTTAAACAATAATAATTGCTAAAATTTAAAATAATGATGAAACCATAATTGCTAAACTTCACCTGTTCATCCAATTTAATAAGGAAACTTGCAATCTATTAAGTTAAAATTAATTTCATAAAATTATTAAAACTTACAAAATTTCTTATTAAAGAAATTTATCCAATATCTGAAATAAATTAACTGATCACTACTTATCAGTAAACAAAATCACCAAAAATTTGTCTTAAAATTATGTAATTAAACAAAAAGTGCTTTAAATAACTTATAAGTTTAGTGTTTTGATTATAGTATACTATTACACAAATACAAATTTTTTAGCTTCAGTTATTACACAAAAAACATCACAAACTGTTAAATTATATAAGGAACACAAAATTAGAGTAAAATGATGTCTCCAAAATTTATAGGTATTTCTTCTATTTATAAAAATCTTTTGAAACCTTGTTTTCTACATTTTAACAGTAAATTGGAAATATAATGCATTTACTGGCAAGAGAATCAACAATTTAGGTTGAAATAATAAACTATAGTAATAAGTAATTTCATACTACCGACTTAAAATTTTATTTTACGCATTAATCACATGATGCGAAAACAATGCTAAACTACAAGTACTTTTTTATTTTAATAAATATTTTCTGTTTTTACAAATCAATACTTTATTTGAAGCACAAGATATTAGTTTCTCTAGATATTCTTTCACACAGTTTAATATTAATTACATAGAAAAAATGTTTTTAAAAATGATTACAAATTTCAATCTCTTTGAGAGATTGTGTACAAAAAATAAAATACTTAAATATTTCATAAAAAAAGAATAGCGTAGAAAAATAACATAGAAAGAAGCATAAATCTATACTTTTAATTTCTAAATTCCTCTCAAATCAAATTTAATAAAAATTTCTATAAAAAAATGTAAACAAACATTTTCTAATTAGGAATTCCTACTGCCAATACAACTGCTACATTTAGTAAGATAAGCTCAAATGTATGTAGTTAATTTCATTTGGTGTTGAACACTTTATTACCAGCATGCTTTGTTTAGGCACTAGTTCAGTAACTAGGAAAAAACTGATAAAATATAACTGTGCTTAACATTTGTTATAAAGCAATATAACACAGGTCTGCTACAGTAAAAATGCAATCTATCTAGTGATTTCAAGATTTTTTTTTGCGCTGAAAATGGGGAAAAATATTTAAAAAATTCTATCACTAAGGTTTTTTCACGATTCGTTGTTTTTTGTTATAATATTTTTTATGTATGAAAGACAAGAAGTTGATTTCTGAATAAAAATATAGTGGATTTAAAATAAAGAAGTTAAAAGCAGAAATAAATATACAACATAACTGTACATACAGCCACTTTCATGTTACTACATGTCTGATCATTTTCCTGTTACTGCGTGTCTGCCATCCTACCATCAATGTCTGCTATTCAAAAAAATTAAGTTCAGTACCTTTATTACAACTCTGAAGTGCATTTGTGCTATTAGTTTGTGACAAATTCATTTATTTAACTGATAATTTTTTTAATTTATATTATAATTTTTTTTATATACCTATATTTTCCAAGAAGCTATACTTTAATTTTACAAGTAATTTTTTGTAACTTATATTTTACAAGTTTTTTTTACAGTGGAAATTAGATTCCACTGGCATCAATATGCTGTGTCAATGCACCTGACTATTTCTATTTAATTTTTAGAAATTTTACTGTCAATAAACAACAAACAGACTATACAGAATTCAAAAAAGTATATTTTGCATATTTTATTGTGAAATTAGGAGACAAAGACAAATCTTGGCTCCTCATAAGATTTGTTCACTGTGTGTTGAAGAGCTTTGCCCATGGTCACAAAGAAAAAAAACTTTCTGCTTTGGAGTGCCTATGGTTTGGAGAGAACATACCAATCATGGTGATGATCATTACTTCTGTTCAATACAGAGATTCAATTTAAAAAAACAAGACTTTTTTTAATCAGCGATATGTCCTGAACCTGTTACTTCACCACCAGATAAAATACATGATATGTGATGAAGAAATGGTTTCACAGACCTGTGTTAATGAACTGGATGATAAAAATGATGATTATGGTCCTGAAAGTGATGTATAACTGTTTGTTTGAGCAATCTGAATTAAATGATTTAGTAAGGAACGTAAACCTTCCTAAATTCTCTACTGAACTTATCATCTCAAGATTAATATTCTGTTTGTTTAGTATCATTTATTTTATTTGTTTAATATTTTTCTCAGGAAGATGTATTAATTTACTGTAATAATGTACCTGGACACATGGATTCCTATGTGGCTAGGAATCCAGCAGAAACTCATTTGTGTGTTGTGATGGTTCAACTCAGTGACTGCAATTTAGATTTCAGTGACAAAATGTCAAGAACACAAACCTTCTAATGCTTGGAGTACACTAAACGAATCGCTACAAATAAAGATCATTAAGGATCATTAGTTTGGGTTATTGATATTCAATGCCTTATCGAGGCATACAGTTCAGCAGTGAAGACACTTGTGATGTTACGAAAACCAAACATGTAGATTCTGTCATTAATGACAAATGCGCATCCAACAGTGTCATTCTGTTTCTGATGCATCTGTGTATACCAGTGCATCTGAGACTGTCTTGAAGAGAAATTTGTAAAGCATTTGCTGAAAGATGATAAGAGTTGTTGATTTTTTATTATATATGGTAAGATCAAAATTAAAATTTATGGGGTCTACAGAGGATATGAATAGGGATAGTTGGGAAGACAGAAAGTGTGTCCAAATTTAAAATGTACAGCAAACACTGAGTATGAACACAAACTGGTGATGTATAATGTGGATGGTCTTCATACTGATATAAATGAGGGTTTGGGAGGACTGCTTTAAAAACTGGGTGATTTGATTATCTTTTAAGACAGGCAGAGTAAGTTGCTAGTAGCTGGTTCTGTCTATCCAAAAGTGATGGCTCACCGCAATCAAGTGTGCTTGTGATCTACAAGCGCCTGTTGTAAGGCAAAGGAAAATTTGATATACACCATCTAGATCTTAAGCAAGGTACAACAAGCCAAAGAGTAGATGCATCCATAATCCAAACGGCTTGAACAAAATAATAATAACACAACATAAATTATTGATCGGCTCCCCAATTGGTATTGCTAAGGACTCACAGCATATCAAGAATTTTGAAACATTTTGTATTCAATTGTAATTGATTGTCCATTGAGACAGACTTGCGGAATAAAAGGGTCTCACAGGCTAGAAAAGACTACACATTTTATTTTCTCAGGTGAGAAAGTGAAGCCAGCAACCTTGGAACAAGCTTCAAGGAGAGCTTTAGTACTCTGTAGTAGTCTTTCAGCTGTAGCTATTGAATGGGTCTTTATATATATATATATATATATATAAATATATAGTAAAATCATCAACAAATAAAGAACATGAGACAAGTAACTGCACACATTAACTAATATTGTTGATGACTACAGACAAAGGTGGCACTTAATAAACTTTCTTGGGGCACTCCATTCTCCAAGGTGACATGACTCCACACAGAATCTCAAACACAAATATGGAAAGATCGGTTATTTAAGAAATCCTTAATAAAAGCAAGCATATTGCCCCATGACTCCCCATTATTTAGGGTGTTAAGGGACTAAATACGTTGCCATGTCCCGCCGTACGTCTTCCTATGTCAAAGAAGATAGCATTGAGGTCCTGGAAGAGCAGAAAAGTGTTTTGGATAGCTGTTTCCAATGACAATAGATGGTCAATGGAAGATCATCCTTGGTGGAAACCACACTGTTCTGGAGATAAAAGGGCATGTTTCTCTAACTGCCATGTAGGCCTGTGGTTCACCATTCTGTATCATCAGTTTGCACAAAATGCTTGTCAAGCAGACAGGATGGTAAGCCTGAAAAACATGCTTTTGTCTTTATCAGGTTTAAGTAGTGGTACGACGGTGGCTACTGACCAGATGGGTGGGAAGACTTGTGCAGAGAACAAACCATTATAAATTCATAATAGATATTGTAGTGCCAAATTGGGAAGGTGTGACAGCATACTAAGACAGGCATTGTCAGGTCCAGGGGAGGTGTCATATGAGTTTTTTAATGTATGTGACAAGTCATTGTATATAAAGGGAGTGTTTAATTCACTGACCAAATCACCAATAGTAAACAGTAGGATTTCCATCTACACCTTATATCTCTGAAATTCTTTAGTTTATGATGATGTGAGGGACGTTGAACAAAAACAATCTGCAAAGTTTTGTAATTGTTTCTGCAATCTGAAAATTGCAGGAAGCTTCTTCCACTCACTAGACTAGTGTGAGATGGTGTCACCTACGGTTTCCAGATGTTTGTAGGATGTACCTATTAGCATTATCAAGTACCAGCGAGGTAAAAGAGGTAAGTGATCCAGGGCACTAGCACCCTAGTATCTAGATCTAAGCAGTTTTTATGTTGTCTAGATGTTTACCCCAAAAATTTATAGCATGCACCCTAATCAATTTAGATGTTTTATTTTTAACCCAAATATTTTCTCAAATAATTTATATAGCTTGTCACCTATGAGATCCAGACTTGTATTTAATTTTTTGGATATTTTGTTTTAATTAGAATCGCAAAACAGGAACTTACACTGGCCATATCACTGTTGCACATGTCGTATCTTAATATTGCGAATCAACATTTGCAATTACTTTTGTACTGTACATTAAATTAATTTAATCTCTAAAATTTCAAAAAGAAACTGTGTTTACTGATGAATTAAAAAATGACTATCTGTTTTGGAAAATATTTGTGATCATACTGACAAAGTGAAACGTGAGCTATGCTTTTAAAATTTTCAGAAGCTCATGGTGGGCGTTTGGACATTAAAAATCACTTGAAATGAGCAAAACATAAAACAAACCTAGTAGTTGCGGGAGAAACTTCCTCAACTATATTATCATATTTTAAAGATACTGATTTACATGACAGAGTTTTTAATAACACCTAATGAAGCAACTTTTTGTGTTTCATGTTGCTATTCACAATCACAGTTTTAAGTCAGCCAATTGTTCAACTAGCTTGAGTTTGAATTTCTTTGGAAAAAAAGGACTAATCATAACAAAATGTGAAGCATAACAAAAACTCATAATTCAGCAAAAAAAAATTACTGGATTTTGCGGAGATAATTACTATAATAATTTTGGGAGTGTTAAGTGTAGAGAAGAAAACAATATTTACAAGATATTGAAGAAGGAACTAGGAACATGGCTTTGGTTGCAGTGTTCACATGGTACACAAGTGCCTTCAAATTGCAGTCGATGTTTTACCTAGTGAAATAGAAGCTTTAGTGGTCAAAATTTATAAATATTTCCACATTTATATGATCGAGTCACTCAAAGACTTCTGAGAATTTGTAGATGTAGAGCACAAAAAGGTTCTTCAACATGGCAACACCAATTTCTATTGCTACTTCCAGCTGTTGACAGAATATGGTGATAAAACAGTTTTTTGACAATGATTGTATGAAATATATTTGTGTTTGTGAAAGGGCACCTCAAATTGTTTAATAAAGTTATCTTGATTTTGGAAAGTACAAATGCAAGTGGAACTGCTATTATCAGTAAATTAGGAAAATTAAAAGCAAACCTTAAGGAAAGGTGAGATAATAAATTTATGTCTCAAGAAGCAAAAATACATTTTAAAATATTAGAAAATAATAAAAATATTAATAGCAATACAACTCTACAAGAGTTTTACAGCATCTTATGACAGATGTCTTTATTACATTTAGCTACAGAAAACAGTTTTGGTGAAGCAGAATCTTTTACTTGGATAAACGGTAATGAATTAAACATGGTCTGAAATTGATGCTTCAAGTGAAAAAATTAATGAAACTGTTGCAAATAATACAATAAACATCAATCAACTGTTTGATAAAATAGTGATTGCAAAAACCTTTTGGTCAACTAACTATGAAATTTGGAAAAACACAATTTGTGAAGAAAAATGTATACAACTTTTCATTCATTTCAAAGAAAAGAACATCGAATTGCCTAATCTTGTTTAAATTATGGAATAATTTTCAATTCAGCATGCCAGGTACATCTACACCAGTCAAAAGAATATTCTCAATAATGAATATCATATGGTTTGAAGAAAGAGGTAGAATGTCTGAAACAATTGTAAAGGTTATAATGCTGCAAAATTAACAGTGAATTAAATTGCAGAGAATTTTTTGATGCCAATAAAAACAACAAAGAATTTTTAAAGAAGGTTCACACTAGTAATACATATTAATAAGTTCTTAATAATAAGATATGTTCAGTCGAGTTATTAAAAAATGCTTTTAAGTCATTGTTGTTTTTTATTATTAGCAACTTTATTTACCCTTTTTAATCATAAGTACTTATTACAGTAGGCTTTATTTTTTGTTGTGTGTATTTTCTCAAAATTGTTCCAGTTTGAGAAAAAACATTATGGTAATCCCAGGACTAGATATATATTTGCTATGAGTGCATCTGATATGAAAGCTATTAAGCATTGTAACCATAAGAATAAAATAATTGTAGGTAAATACAGTTTTTCTTTTTAGAATTTTTCGTTTTAATAAAATCAGATACCATAGGGTCAGGCAGGTCCTCTACCATATCCTAGCATATGAAGTGATGAAGGGAAAGATTTTGAAAAATGGGAAACTGCAGAAAACAACCCAGAGGGGATATTGGTGTGGGTTCCCTTAACAGGGAACTTATTAGATGGCTTACCACCTCCAGTATTTAAACTTGCCCGTAAAGGCAAAACCTTGGGAAAAATAACTTACTTTTAGAGGGGTCCCACTAATTGTGGTTTCACTAGTTACAACTACCAACTTCTTGTTCATCTTGTTAGCTCTGAAATGGTGGCTGTGAGCGAAGCAACTTGATCAGATAACATCTAAGAACAAGCTTTTTCAGCTCACTGCAGATCCACACCATTGGTTACTCACATTTGCAGGGGCTTGCCGTGATGTAGCAGTGGCAAAAGAAGACATCTGATTTAACCAGGTTCTGGGAGTTCAGCACCTTTTTACATTCTCTTTATGCGGCTGGAAAACATAGCTTCTGCTCGATATAAAGTTTGAAAAGCGCCTTTTATTCTTTAAAAGTTGTGCAATCTCGTGAGGGAGCTGATTGTGATCCACTGTAGTTAATACATTTTTCTTCGCCCTGGCAGTTAGTGTCATGATCTTTACCACACTGAGCACATATTGCAGTTTTTGAGCAAGATATTGTTGTGTGGTCATATCCTTGACATTGGAAAATTTGCCATGGATTGGGAATGAATGGTTGTACTCAAACTTGACAGGTGTCAAGTTTTTCTCCCGTGTCACAGGAAAATTGAAAATTAATATAAGGAAAGAATCCACTCTGATGTTTTGTTATTTGCTTCACCTTCACAAGGTCCGATAAAAAACTTAACTTAAGGTCCATTATTAACTTAATCACCCACATTGTTGAGATGTAAGAGATCAACCACGTGAACCCATTATTACTTTATTGATCACGAAGGGCGAGACCTTGCTAATTGTTTTGGGAGACCTTTCCTGATTGTTTTGGAGAACTACAAATCTGATATTTTTATATTGTGGATGGGATGCATCTCCATTTAAAGTATTATCTTCAATAGAGTTCTTATCCTTATCAGACAATGCTGAGAGAGGTATTTTCACAAGACATTGTTTGGTGTTTTTTTCAGATGGACCACCAACCATCATAGGTGTTATTTCAGGACTGGTAATTAATTTTGGTTCCATGAGTACAGAGGAAAATAGGACCACTCGTGCAAAACCTATGCATATAGAGGTTAGAGCTAAATACAACTGGGTTCACCCAGGTGCTAGAGGACACTGTTTGACTCGGTATACAGAGCCAACCATTCACCCATCGGCACAATAGTTAGATTATGGTTCCAGTTTGTAACATGTCGCAATGGCCGTGATATGAGAGCAATAAGAAGGGGATATGAGGGGGCAAGAAAGAAAAGGAAAGAGAGGTAAAGGTAAATGGACAGTTGTCCATTAGTTGCCTTTTATGACCTGCCGTAGACATTACAGGCTAGATTCTTCCCATCACTCATCTGAGTGGACCACCGAACCCACAGGGGGTTATCACCTCATGAGAAGGCATGGCACACCAAGAGTAAATTAAATATAACTTGCCGGAATAAATTTTTATTTTGTTTAGCTTTTAATGCTTATTCCAGTTATTAACCAATATAAAAAATAAATGTCAACTTAATGTAACTACCCTTCCAAAGAAAAACTGACTCCAGATTTAAGTTTGGTAAACTACAGGAGTTTTATTAAATGTTCTAGCCATTAGCATGCTATCCCTACTTCTTGCTCTTTGTAGATTATTAATTCCTAAAATATTTCGTTTTGGAATTATTAAATTTAATAATCTTATCCAGGACCTTAAAATTTACAAATTTAGAAACCCCCACAAACTTACAATACTGCTTTCCAATAAATTATCATCAAATAGAATTCAGAAAATTAAAACAAGACTGATTCAAGAGATTCAAAATTACTTGCTTGGTAAGTAAAAACTAGTAAACTATGCTAAGCTAGCATAAATTATTACTTTCTAACAAAATGAAATCTAAATGCCTTGGTCAGCATCCTTTTTTTGGCAAATAAGTCAATGGGATGACACAAATAACAGAATAACACAAACTTGTACTAGTGAACAAACAAACAACAAAAAGTAGAATTACAAAGAGTAAGTAATAAGGGGAAAAGAGCTGCAGTTTTTTAACCTAACTAGTCAGGTTAAATAAAAGAAACATTTTTAGATTTTTTAATATAAGATCCCTATTTTGTTTTTAAAGCCAATATTAAAAAAATGAATTTCTTGCTTTGAAAATGCACTAAGTCCTACTTAAGTATGTATCAATTAATACACAGATATGATATGTATATATGGATATGAATAAAAGAAAAATAGAAAGCACTCAACCAACACCACATGCACAGTTATAGCCATCTACATAATTAAATAATATTTAGCTATATACATATCACAAAGGGAAAGAGGTATCAAAAATCCTAAGTCAAGATTTAAGAAAGCAAAATAAAAATGACATGAAATTAGCATGTTATTATTTTTATACGTTATTGCAGAAAAAATAAAGATTTAACAATACCTTTTATGTGATTTTGGTATTATTTTTTACAACAAAAATAATACTTTCATGAAAACTATTTGTGTTGAGAATCATACTTTGCTCATTCTAATGTATACAGATGAACTGCACTACGTGTAAAATGAGACTGTTTTTAGCATTCATAAAATTGAGAACATAATTTTTACATCCTATGCCCCTACTGTAATGAATAGCCTCCACTGAACAGCTGCTGAATAACCATTACAAACATTGCATAGTCACACCATAAATTTAATTAATCTAAAAAAATTGCTGTGATGACATCCAATCTCTAACAGAAGGTGAATATTAATTATAAGAAGAAATTGGAATCATTAATCAGGATATAACCTAGCACATTTTTCTGGTGATCATACAAGTATTTCACTAACACCAAATACTTTGCTTCTTCAATACCGTTTATAATTTTAGCAAAATCTAAAAGTTTTAATTATAATCAGGTGTAATATTTCATACAATCAATTTTAAAAAAAAGAAAGTATTAGGCTTCTATAAAATAATGACATTAATAAATTAACATTTAAAAACAGTATTATTGGTACTGTTGGTACTATTGGTTTAGGAAACAGATTAAATAGTGAATAGACTCAAAAAGATTTATTCATTATGGTTGTAGAAGTGAGCCTAGCTAGCTGCTGCTATTGTTACATCCCAGAATTAAGTGATAAATATGCTCATATGTACAATTATTGTAAAAATTTTAACTCTTCTTCTACAGAGGATTTCTCATTAATCATCCAATAAAACTATCATCAAAATGAAATTTGGCTTCATATTAAATCAACTAATAAATGGATTTATGATACTCTAAATATTAAATTATAATTATTTAACTATGAAATACCACTATGATATAATATTCTTAAGAATAATTAGGAAGAGAGATTATTTGTTGCAAAAAATAAGGAATATATTGCTTATAATAATTAAGTTAAACATTATTTACATTCTTCAAAACTGTTTTTTTTTATAATTTTTTAAAACACCCACATCATGTTTATCCAGTTCCTAGACAAAAAATGAAAAATGTATGTAACGCATCTATAGTGAACGTGACTGTAGAAACAAAACTAAATTCATCTAATTTTTAATGAGCTGAGTGTAATATTTTATCTGTACTGAGAATAATATTATTTTCATCAAACCATACTTCAGTTATATTATTTACTGTAAACGGTTTTTATTCCTTTTCAGTAACGATTCATATTATTATTATTATTATTATTATTATTATTATTATTGTTATTATTATTATTATTCAGAAATCAACCTAATAAACTCAAGCTGAAAAATATTAACTAAAAATAAAATGTACTGACACTAACATATATCTTTTTTAAAGACCATAATTCCATAAAAAGAAGTTAATGTTACATGTATTCATCAAGTAATATTTAATACTTTATACACTTTACTCATAAAAAAATAACAATTATACTTGAGCACTTAAAAGAAGATTCAAGCACCCTATTTCTGAAGTACAAATAATAAATTTTAATCTATAATAAACATCATGTAAACATTTCTTTTTATAAATATAATCCAGTATTTGAAACGTTTTAATATTTTTTCCTTAAAAGTTAACCGATTAAAGGAAAGTTTACTCAATAAAATTTGAGGGAAAATACAGAAAGAATAGCTAAGTAAATATATTTTCCTCTTATTTTACTGATCAGGATTAAAAAAAATTATAAAGATAACAAAACAAGTTGCACACCAGAACCTAGGATCACAATAAATTACTGGTAAAACACAATACATGGGTGGACAAACATGTGAAATCATATTTTTGGGTTTCTAATCTTAAAAAAGATTAACACTTTTTCATTGAAAAATTTCTACTCGAGAAAGGTATGATTTTTTCTACCAGTGTATGATTTTGGTGGATCTTTTTTAGATCTACTGTGACAAATAAATACACACACAACATTTATAATGAATTTACAGCTATAATTGTAATCAACAAACTTAACAGAACTACATTATTAATTCACATTTATTTCATAACATTTACATTCTGCAGTAAGCAAACAGTTAAAATATCAGTTATTAGTACGGCAAAATAGAAGCTACATTAAAATAAATCATAAAAAATACTATAAGATAAATTAAAAGCAAAACCAAATGTTATGCATTAAAAGACTAATTTTTCTATATATTTCTATATATTTTAATATATTTCTGAAAGTATATTAATTAGCAATTATCCTTCAAGATTTTTTTAAGTTTTACAACAGGGAGAAATATTCTTAAGCCAAAAAAACTGACAAACACAATTAAAAAAAACCCATTACAAAATTTGAAAAAATTAAATATAAGTAACAAAAAAATCAGGCGGTGCAAAAGCAGAAAATAAAAACATGATTATTAAATCACCTATAAAATCACATCAACTACTTTAACAGGCATATACACCTCATACGGGGGAAAAAACTATAAATATTGGATCTAACATATTCACATATATAATAATAAAAACTATAATAATCAGACGGTTTCTTCATAAATATTGAAAAATTCCAATTGGATCAATTCATAATTTTTTTTACAGCAGAAGTCTAAATATTATTACTTCAGGCTTTAGCAGTTAAATATTGAAGCTATACAACATAAGGATTGCAGCCATAATAGACATAAAAAACTGTTTATTTTAATTCAGATTGGTAAATTATACATTATATAGGTCATGTCAGAAATGGACAGGTGTGCTAAATCACAAAAAAAAAAAGAAAAAAGAAATAGCCCACTTTTAGCATGGAAAAGGATCAAACCATTATCACAACAATAAACAATAAACAATAAAAAAAATAATAATGAAAAGACCAAGCAATTAAGTATATATCAATACATAGAAATGTCCTGATATATTTCAGTAAATATGGAAGGCATTTACTGAAATTTGGTACACATTAAAAGAAGTATATCTTGAAAGTATAAAGGGGTTTTCTTTAATAATATTAACTCATCAACAGAATGTCAAGATTTTATAAAAGGATATCCCTTTAAAAAAAAAATGATTGAAAGATCTATAATGGGTTAAAAATTTATTAAAATGGCAACATACGAGAGTGAATGAAATATAATCAGAATTTTTGTTGTTGTTGTTGATGCACAGCTAATGGAGAGGAGTGCGGCTTCTCAGTGTTGTACTTAGGGATGCATGGATGGGATCCCACTCTTAGAAAGTCAGCCCACTACTTTTTTCTAGTCAGTATCACAATGTCAGAGCAGAAAAGATATAATCGCGCATTGCGCAACATATTAAATTTCTCACAGCAGAGGGTATGAAGCCATACAAAATTTTGAGTAATCTTCAGGCACAGTACAAGGACAACATACTTAAAAAGACTCTAGTGTATGATTAGCATAAGCAGTTTTCAGAAGGATGAGAACTTGTTGAAAATGGTCACAATGTTGCCCAAGGACAAGTGCAGCTGCTGAAAATGTTCTCATGGTTTGTCTCCTTATCGAGGATGACCATTGATTAACAATTGCAGAGATTTGCTTCTAAGATTGGAATAAGCTATGGCACTGCTCAGGCAATCATTACTGACAATCTTGGATTTAAAAAAGTGGCAGCATGATGGGTCCCTTACCTTCTCACCAAAGGTCAGAAGCTCTATCGGCTAGACATGTGCCAGTGGTTGTTGGTAGTGTTGGTGTTCACTACCAAGCTGAAGGAGAAATTTTTTTTTGCATCGAATCATGACTTGCAATGAAACTTGGGTGCATCACTACTCCCCAGAATCAAAATGGCAAGTATGGAGGGGCAAAAAAGGCCAGAAACCGCACCCATTAAAGCCAAAACTCAACTCAGCTGGAAAGGTTCTGGCCACAATATTTTTTTTATTTCAAAGGAGTTTTGCATGTTAATTTTTTTCTATGAACATTGTACGGTGAATTCTGCGTAGTACTGCCAACTTTTAGAAGAAGCAAAACATCATCAAAAAAGATGTCATTCTGCTTCACAACAATGCTCAGCCCCTTACCACGGCTCAAACTCAAGAAAAAATTGCATCCTTATTCTGGACTACACTGGCGCACCCCTCCATACAGTCCAAACTAATTGTCCTGCGATTATCATTTGTTTGGGCCACTAAAAGAAACACTTGGAGGGCAGAAATTTAAAGACAATGCTGCTGTGGAGCATTTATGTGCAATTGGTTGAAGTCACGCCCACCTTCATTTTATGATAGTGAGATCAAAAGCTACCTATTCACTGGGAAAAATGTGCTTCCAAAAGAGGAAATTATATAGAAAAATAATATTGTATGTATTTTTATTATCCTTCAATAAATTATAAAGCAAAAATTCCAATTTATATTCATTCACCCTTGTAAATATAAGGCTCTTTCCTATCAGTTTAAGCCTGTGTAATGTAAAAAATTAAAAATATTGCCTGTTATAAATGATGAAAATCTTATAAAATTGGAAAAACTTAATCCTTATCATGATAATTTAAAATTTATGTTTGAAATAGACAAATGCAGAGACAGAGAACATAGAGACAAAAAAAGAAAAAAAAGAAAATAGAGCACATAGAGATACATTACACACAGGACAACAGGGAAAAATTAGATACAGAAATAAATATTATAAAAAGTATTGCAATAAAAAATGGATATAACACCTCAATTGATAATATTTATAGAAAACAAAAATTAAAATCTAGTAACGTTACAACATTAAAACCTATAAATAATACACACAACATTGACAATATCTATTTAAAATCCTTTAACATTAATAATATTATTGAAAATATAATGATGAAAAATATATTTTCATATAAGCAAAACAATCACATCATTTACAACAAGATTTACAGAACATTTTAGATATTATAAAAACAATGTTGCCGACCATCTAATATTGAATAAACATTCCATTACTAACATAAAAACTAACTTGAAAATAATTGAAATCACAAAAGAAAATAAGATAAAAAATTGGATATTTTAGAAAAATACCAGATATACAAATACAAATGGAAATTCAGCTTGATCAATCAAAGCTGCCATAAATAGAAGTACTTTTGTCAATGTCAGGTACAATTTATATTATATTAATGCAGTGCTGTATTTAGTGGGTAGCCATAAACATGTATAAGTTAATTACAAATAATTTTAAATAAATTTATTTCAATTTTATTATTATAATTTTTTTTAAGAAATATTAACACAGCAATGCATCTCATAAACTAAAATATAGTTTTGTCTTTTGCACACCAATCAACTTCTCAGAATTAAAATGTTCTTTCTTTTTTTAAAAGAATTTTTGTTTTAATAGGTGAACAACCAAAACAGTTATTATCACTAAAATATAAGCAAGTATACTGATGCATTACTCATCTGTTACATCGATAAAAAAAGCGTATTTAAATTATTTATTTTCAGAATCATCAAATCAAAGACTGTTCTAATCAACTTATTTTATAATGTTAGTTTTGCAGTGCATCTTAAGATAGTTACAATAAAAATTTTATAAATTATAAAACAAAATAACAGTAGCATGTTGAAGCATCAATCAAAGTTTTAGATTAATTTTGTACAAAACACTAATTCTTTCTACTGGGACAGGTATACTATTCTTTTTTTTCCTTTTTCTATGGGCCTTTCTTGATGTGGCTGATTTTTCAAGTAATATTTAAAAAGCAGAAGCTTTTAATTAAACTTAATACTTTTAGTTAACACTTTATTTACAAAGTGACAGGATAATACAAATTTTTATATATTTCAGAGGTACTAGTAATATCAACTGCCAAACATATGAGAACAGTGAAGAACTCAACAAAGTACAATATTAAATAGATTTAAAATTATTTTTAATTGAAGCAAAATTTTAACAGAACACTTTTTTATTACACCTGATAATTTCTTATACTTCTTGAGAAAATTTTATTTGAAAAATGCCCTCGCAAAATTAAAAAGAAAATGACTATTTGAAAATTGTAAAGGGGAACAAATGAATGAAATGATCAATAAAACTGAAAAAAAAAAAATTGGTAAAGACATTCTCTTAATTCAGTATTAAAAATATACATATGAAATTAACTACTAAACAAATATTATATATCAAAAAATAAACAAAAGGAAATACATATGTAGTTTTCAACTTCAAAATGGACCGTTTATTTGTCAGGAATGCTTTTTTCTAAAATCCCATTTTTATTCTCAGTAGTTTACTTATTAGTGTTAAGTTATGTTTCATACAAATTAATGGTAAGATTGTAGTTAGTGGGAAATTAGATGTTATTTGTACTCCTGATTTCTGTAAGTCGCTGAAGATTATACTTTCCAGTGTATGTTCACATCCAGTTAATAAAGAACACATTTGTTTGGGAAATTATACATATCTAAATTCTCATCATCATTATGATCTTTGAATGATGCATTTTTTAATAACTTATTATCATTGATACTGACATTTTTTCTGAATAATTTTGAAAAGGAAGAAACAATGAAAAAACTGAAAAGTAGTATAAGTTCAGTTTTGGATAAGAAATGTGTAAGATAAGATAATTTTTTTCAACAAGAAAAATATTTAATTACAAGAACTGATAACGAATTTATTAAAAATAAATTATGTACTAAACATTATTTGGATTTAGATTTTACTATTGAGAGAAGCATCTCAAAATTCTACAGATATAAAAGATTTTTCAACTATGACATTATGTGATAACAGTTAAACTAGATGATTCAATAATTTGGCAACATGGCATTTTTGATATAACATTTTCATAGATGAGGCATTGATTTTCCAGCTTAGTGAATATGTCCATGGTCAGAACTACTGGATCTGGAATACTGAATATCTTTATAATTTTGTCAAATCACTTAAAGTCTCAAAAAATAGGCACATAATAACTAATTTCAGAGATGAATAATCTGATCCAGATTTTTAACACTGGTTTTTTAAGTTGAAGCCTAAACAAAAGAAATTGTCCAAAAGTTCAATGCCGCAAAAGGATGAGCATGCAATCTTGCTCTCTTATATCTCACTATAGATTCAAACAGTATTGTGATGACTTGTCATACTCATGATGTTGGTTGTAATAGAAATACTGCAGCACAGTAAAAAGACTACAGAATCCTGAGATCTCACTAATTGAAACCTCTTTAAGAAGACGCTCTGTGGCAATATAAAATGAACATTATCTACTGATGAGAATTACCACAAACGGTGGCTTGAAATGTATTAAAATGTGTTAATTGACTGCACTGAAATAATTAACATCATTTAAACTACCTAAACAAAGTCTTATACAAAATAAATGGTTCTATTTGTAAAAAAATGTTGTTCAAACTAATTAAGCGTCCACTTTCAACATGAATACCCAATATATAAACATATTATTACTCTGTAGGTTAATACAGTCATACAAAGAGATATTTAACATAAAATGTTTAACTATTTGTTAAAAGGTAAAAAGATTTATTAACTCTTAATGCTACCATGGTTTTTATGAAAGTGTACCCATTTATAATGGACATTCATACATACAATCATCTATAATCATGGCAATACACAGACACATTCATGTCAAATTACAATCATATTAAATATATATCTGTTATTACATTGAAACTAGTACAATCAATAAGGTAATACATTTTAAAAATCTGTTTACTATAAAAATACAGGTAAATTTGAAAAACAGAGTTAATTTCACGTAAGCATAAAAATACTGCTGTATATTTAAAAAAATAGAAGAAATAAACAGAAGATAGAAGAAATGATAACACATAACACCTTCTACAAAATAAAAAAATACAATTAGAAATTACTTGATAATTAAGGATACCTGAACAATTGAAGCCAAAAATTCAATGTTCTGGAAAGAACATTCAACATACATGTGTATACATTTTTTAAAATACATTTTCAGATTATTATTTAAGAAAAATTAAACAAAGTTAACACTGACCATCATCTGTGTGAGTTGGTGCTATATCAGGTGACAGTGTTGAATCAAGATGAGGTTTCTTCTCAGGCGAGTGATGTAACAGAATTGGAGATGATCTTTTTAATGTTCCCGGTTCAGTTTTAATTTCTACAGTTGAGTCTCCTTCTAAATGACTGGTGTACATCATACATGAGCCTTTAGTAATAATTTCATCTTCCTGTTTAATTGTATCACCTGTAACTATTCTATCCTGACTGTGACCATTTAATATTCTAGCATGTAATGTAGCAGCTAACCTACAAAAATAAAATATTTCATTATCAGTTTTCTTTTTGTTTTTTACAGTGCAATATAAATTATGATTTATTATTGTACATTTAATAAAGTTACTGAATCTAATTTTACATTTGACTAATTCTTTTTAGAAGAGTAATCATTAACAACATTGTTACTGACATTAATACTATTTGTTATTCCTCAAAGTAAAAACAACCAAGAGACCTGGTTCAGATCATAGAACTTCTATGATCTACCCTGATATCTCAAACCTTGGGTCAGTGATAAAGGTAAAGAAAATGGATAATAAAGGTAAACACATGTAACTTTCTCATCCACCCATCCCTTCAGCTTATCTTTAATCCGTTCTTCAATACTATTAGTTTTGTAGATGCAGGTCTAACTCTGCTAGGCACTCTGTGGTAAGGATGCAGTACCTGAAGAGCCAATGAAATTCCCTGGTACACAGTATAGGCAAACTGTGGACTGACTTGGCAAATCTTGTTTCCTATCTAGTAACTGAAGAGTGAACCCAGGCTCCTAATCCCAAAAAAGAAAAAAAATTGTCTAATTTTCTTAATAAAATTCTTTGCTTACATTGCTGGCAGCTAGCTACTAGTTGTTTTTAGCTGTTCTACTTTCTCTTCATTTTCAACAAATAGTCAAAACAAAGAATTAGAAAACATAGTTAACATATATAATACACAATTTAATAATTCATGATAGCACTTGAATATGATATTAAATTACAAATTTGGCAGTTGTACAAATGATCGTAGTTTAAACTATTCAAAATGGTTTAAACAAATAAATTAAAGGAAAAAAATAGTTGCCTTAAATTTAAAATTAAAATGGAATAAAGAAATACACAATAATTGAAAGATAAAAATAAATATACAAACCCTTCAACTGGTTCTGGAGTATTATTAGTACTACTGTTGTGGTGAATGCCGTTACTGCTGATATTGTGGTTACTACTACTATTATTACTACTGTTACTAGTATTATTATTATTATTATTATATGATGGAGGTTTCACATCATTAAAATAAGATTCATGGTAAGGCTTAATATCTGCTCTTGGCAAAGCAACTGGAGTGTACCTCTTTTCTCCAGTGGTAGAGCTCACCTACAAAAATCAAACAAAAGTAAAATCTTAAAATACGTTTATAACAAAGATTATTTTTCTATGATAGTTGTAATATAAAAGTACAATTAAAAAAATTATTTAATATTTTTTATATCATTAAATCAAAGTATTACTATTTGCTATAATGCACAGTTAACAATAGCCACTGACACTTCGTTTATATGAAACATGTTATACTCTAACTCATAATTGTACTGATAAATACACAATGTGGAGTAGTGTTATCTCTCAATTTACACATACACACACACACACACACACACACACACACACACACACACACACACACGAGAGAGAGAGAGAGAGAGAGAGAGATATTTATTTATTATACTATCATTATCTACTACTGTCATTGGTCACACAGGATATGTCCTGAAAGTAAGGAAACAAGTCGTGGTGTTGCATGCACATATGCTTAACCAGGAAACTGGTACTGGGGCAACCTTCAGCTTCACAACATGATGAGGTCAGTCGGCTTTAAACAGTCCAAGTGAATCGACAGGCTTGAGAGTATAACCTGGTTTCATCACTACATTACAGCAACAATGTATTTAGAGAGGAAATCCCTACATATTTTACATGATCAAGTCAGCATATGCAGCAATGATGCAATGTGCAGATTGTGAGTAATCAAATGGCACGAAGCCTTTACAGTCAGCTAAGATATCCATGACAAACAACGATCCGGATGCCCGTCGTAGATGGTTACAGATGCTAATGTTGATTGTGTGTATGCTTTATTGAACACGAATTGGTGTTGTAAGTGTCTGTATGATTGCAGAAAAGTTAGGGATTCTGAAAATGCAAGTTCATAAAATTGTCGCTGAACATTCGTAAATGCAACACATGGGTTCTGCATCACGAAAACGCTCCGTTGCACACACTGCTCGCTGTCAGGGAGTTTTTGACCAGACAAGGCATAACCACGCTTCCCCAGCCACCATACAGCCCCAAACTTTCTCCTTGTGACTTCCTCCTTCTGTTTCCAAGAATGAAACGCATGTTAAAAGGGCATCAATATGACACTGTGGAAAACATCCAATGGGGTGTGACAAAGGTGCTAAACGAGATTCCAGAAAAGGACTTCCAAGACGCCTACAAACAGTGGGAAACTTACTGTTTCGATGCCCAAGATTCTCATTTTGAAGAATACTAAATATATTGAAAGATTTTGTCAGACAAAATGTTTTCTACACTCAGTCTCCTTACTTTCAGGACAGATCCTGTATATGCATAGGTAATATGTTTAAAATTAAAATAAAGATCACTATCGTCCACCACCATCTTCAATTCCCTTTTTCTCCTTCAGCTAATTAAAAGTATTTTTCCCCATCAATAATCAGACTGCATAACCAGTTTACTTGATTTCATTATAAATTAAAATGTAATTTTTTTATTTAACTCAAGAATATTAAAAGATTGGTGTAATACAGAATCAGCTGTTTAATGGAGCGAAAATATTTCTAATGTTTTGTTGTCAAACACAAATTTGTCACAAAGTACCATTAATATAATTTAAACCAGAACATCCATTCTTCTTTCCTTCTAGGAGTTTTTCTCACAGGCCGAAAATCCTGACTATGGCATAATCAAGAAAAATTCAAATTCAATAAATAGCAAAAAAACAAATAAATATCTTTTCTGCAAGATTTTTTTTTTGTTCAAGTTTTACATTTATAAATAAACTAGATGCATTTATCACAGACACATTTACACTTTTTACATACAAAAGCTAATTTTTCTTAAAATTCATTATATGATCCATATAATGAATTTTAAAAAAATTTGTTTTAATTATGTATTAAAACAAATTATAATACAAAATTAAACAACCACTGATTACCTACTCACACGAAAAACATACAACTCACCGTTACAGGAGTCAAATTGGCTCGAACAGTACGTGTATTTGCAGATCCTTGAGGACTTACACGTTCTGTTCTCAAAGGTATATTTGTGTTCATAACAGAGCTCGATGTTGTTGCAGTTACAGAGGTGCTCATATCCACAGCTGCATTTATTATACTCTGTAAGAAAACACACAGCAATTAAACATCATGTAAAGACAAAAAGATATTATTTACTAAAAAGATGATACAACAAAACTAATAATGAAAAATACAACTTAGTAAAATGATATTTACATATAGCCAAGCAATAATAGCAAGGCACTTGCTAAGGGGAGTGGATGTACAGCTGTAAGTAGAGGAAAAAGTGCCTTGCTAGAATGGCTACTACTTAACTATACAAATTTAAAAAAACTAACTCTACCATTTTAAAAATGTGAAAAAACATTTGGTTGTTCCAAAAGACGTTCGTAGCTGATCCTATAAAATGCATTTCTTATTTACAGAACAGCTAAAAATTAATTGAAAGAAAGAAACTCTTGGCAAGGAACTAGATCTGAAGTCATTATGTACGTAATCTCCATTGAAACTAGTAAAATTATTTACTGTCTGTGCATATAAGCAGCATATTGTCATTTAAGCATGATCAGAAAATAAAAGAGATCAGATGCTTTGTTTTGTGTTTTTTTTTTAAGTATAGTATACATAACAATTAAAAACCAAAATTGAAGATGAATCAAATAAGATGTCTCAATGAGATATCTGTCAATTGGTTGGTGAGCTCTAATCAACTACTTTATTTAAATAATCATTAATAAATATTGATAAACACATAACATTTAAAACAGACCTGATTAGAGATTTCTAGAGTCCTTTCAATTTCACCATTAACAAGGTCTCCTATAGTACGAGTGGCTACTAAACCTTGCTGGGATGCAGCAGCTAATTTTTCTTGAGATAGATGTCGTCTTAAGGCTAATTTTGCAGGTGATACCTAAAACAACAATGTGAAATTCTTCGGTTATAAAAATTTGTTAAGTTATGCTATTCTTTAAGTAACTGCATATATAAAATTAACACGGAGAAAATAAAATTAATAAAAAAGAAAAAACTCACTTCTTAAGAATACTTGATCAAAAATAGCAATTTAATTATACCAAGCTACAGTAAAATAAACTGCAATAACAAATAAAATATTATGCCAATAATAATTTCCACTGAAGAAATTATTTACTTATTCTTAACTACATTCTGATGTCCAATTACAGCTGCTTCTTTTCTCAAATGAAGATAAGAAATTAATTTAGTAATATCATTTATAAAAAAGATTGGAATGGATTGTCACAGCTAATAAAAATTAGCTAGGACACTGTAAATACATGGACAAGATAACAACCCTGGTAAAGATACACATAAATAAAATCAGGTCTGGAACTTACAACTAGAAGATGATGCAGGTTTCTAAAACCAACAATAGATTTGTACAATAGATGACACAGCAAATAATACCAGTGTGTCCTAAAGCCGCAAATAAAACATATTCACTTACAAAAATTATCTATTATAATGAGTAAAATGTCAAGAATTTCATTATTTCCAACAAACATATCTCAAAGAAATATATCAAATTAATGAATAAATATTTGCTCACATTCATTTTGTTATTCTTCACATATATTTAAAATTGATAGTAAAATAAATTTACTTAATACCTGTGTGTAATCTGGTTGTTGAGCGTGTATAGAATTAATTGCTGCAGGCCTTGGATGCCAATTATGTGCAGAAGATGAGTTGGAAGGATGCACAACACCTTGATGCTGATGCTGATTCTGATTATGATGATGATGCTGTTGTGTTTGTTGTTGAAGTTGATTTTGATGCTGATGTTGTGACTGCTGGTGATGCTGCTGATGGTGACTGTGGTTATGTTGATGCTGCTGAAGATGACCATTATGATGCTGCTGATGTTGCTGTTGCTGATGTTGCTGTTGCTGCTGCTGCTGCTGCTGTTGCTGTTTACGATTTTGCTGATCTTCATTTAAGACTGTAGTAATAATACTTTTTAATCTATCCTCAAAATTAGCAACTCTAGGTGGTTCTTGAGCTCTATGATTATTTGTGTAAGTAATAGATGGTGGACGATGTTGATGAGAAGGTTTGCTACGTGGTACTTCTCGTTGTTGAGGAGGACATCTACCTTCACCTCTAATCTTTCCTGCTTCAATCTGTCTTCCTGTCTCTAAAATTTTTTGAGCTAATATCTCAGGGTTATTTTCCTCAATCTTCCCAACATCTGGGACATCTGGCCAGTCTTGTGACCGTGACCGATGTTCTCTGGATTTTCTTACAGGTTTTGAATTAACACCAGCCACTTTAAGATTATCTACAGGACCATTTGCTTTGACTACACCCTGTAATAACAAAGTAAGCCATATAAAAACATGACATGGGCAAAAGTTTCATTTTAACTACTATACCAAATTGTTAATGCTTATATAAAGTTAAATCATATCCTAAGGCCAAATTGGTGGCGAACAGTAACTCCTAACTAATAAGAATATTAAACTGCATTAATTTTTTTTAGTCATTTATCTATGTAATAAAATAATCAAAAAATATCCCATTAATTCTTGCTCTAGTTCACTTCAACCAAGAACCAAGTTTCAAACAAAAGTTTACATTAGCATTCAGCATTGTAGTTAAGAATAAAAGGAGTAAAATATTTCTTCTCAATGTCATTACAATACATTTTTTTTAAAAAGTAGTAAAAATATACCCCACACTAATATTCTTAAAATAAATCAAAACATAGAATCTATATTTATAGAAAAAAATTGTAATGGGGATAACTTCCTGAGAATAGTTTGAAGCAAAAGTTCATATAACCATTTCACGACTAGCAAATAATGTCTTCCCTAGTTGTGCTTCAAAGGTAAAGTAATGTAATATTTTAACTTTTTGGGATACTAATTATAGGGGCAAAATTAGTGATTCATATGTCTTTTTGAGCTGAAACATTTTTTAAATGGGTCCCAGAATTGTATCTTCAGTAGTTTCTGAGAAACATTTTGCAAGGTAAAAATATTGAGAAAAAGAATGACATTACTTTTTAGGTTTGGTATAAGTCAACTTCTTTAACTGGCAATAATCAAATGCAACTTTAATAGAAAATTTAATTCTGAGAAAATTTATGAATATAGGTCATATATTCTTAAAAAATGTTACTTTTATTTAAAACAAAATAAGACTAAAACCCCAAGAGAAAATTAGCATTTTTAATAGCAAGAAATTCTTCAGTGATAAAGATTTCTGTGTAAGATAGTAAACTGCATCTTTACAACCTAATGCTTCAATGTGTGGAACATCCCTGGGAGTAGTACCCTGGAAAATGGTAAAAAGGTAGAAAAATTATTTTTGCAAGTTATAAGACAAATGTTTACCATGCACTTATGGACCAACAGATAATGACCATGGATACGGATGTAACAGATAATTTAAATATTTTTATACCTTTACAAGAATATAGAAAAACTTTTAATAAAAACTTATTCATAAAACTGTTCATTATTAAAAACCATAGCTCATCCATTAAAAGATTACTTATATAATTTCATTCAACGTACAAAATCTTCAGTCCATAAATGAAGAATTTTTCAAATTAATCTTTATAAGAGTAGAACAAATTAATAAAATTCTATAAGGAATCAACTCATCCACTGATTGACTATTTAATGTATATATTTATCAAAGTGTTTTGAATTAGTTTTTTAGATGAATTAAATATCTTTAACATTAGATATGCTAATATAAATGGTACTATCAATAAAAATTATATTATACTAAACAATAAAAACAAACTATCAATAAAGCTAGTGAAACAAAAATATGGTTACATGATTCTATTTGTATTTATCATAATCTTATAACACTTTTAAAAAATTAAGTAATTAACAAACAAAAGGGATGGTATAAAACAATTTCAAGTCTAAATTAAAGAAAATTAGACCTTGATAAAATTGTCATTTATTTAATTTTTTCATTCCTAAGAAACATATAGTTAATATTTTCAATTAGGGTATTATTGACTAATTATAACTTAATTGAAATATCGAATATTTATATTAAATATATTTTAAAATTCAAAAAACTAGTCTTTTCTTTTTTATCAGTCTATTTCTACTTAAATACCAATCAACAAAAAGATAAATCTAACAATTTTTAAAGAATAAATTTGCAATGTCTTAATAGAAGATTGACATTAAGTCTATATGACAGCCCTACCTTGTATTAAACTACTTTCTAAATTCATCAATTTAAATGAGAAATAAAAGGCAAAAGTGGGATACCTTGTTCCACACACTGAAAGAAATTTTTTAATTAATGTTCTAATCTCACTTTTAGCAGATACATTACATTATAATTCACTTTAAAAATCACAAAGTGTGCCACACTTTGTTGATGAACAATTTGACGGACCAAATAATCTCGATGGATCTTTGAAGACTCTAGTTTAACATCATTTTATTAAATTTCCTATTAATATTAAAAAAAAATTGCATTAATGACTCTAACCTTGCCTAAATCTTAAATATTCAGTAAAGTATTATTAACATTAACTCCAGTTTAGTCTACTTCTCATCATAACACAAAATGATTCTACCGCTATATTACTTACATTTGGCGGCACTGCAGCAGCCTGTTTTTCAAGCTGATTAAGTTCAGATTCAAGACGGTTAACATGTGACTGAAGCTTCTTATGTTGTGTCATTGTGGCAAATATCTCTTTAAGTAACTGTTCTTGAGTAAGAGAATTGTTATTGTTATTATGTGTCTTGCCATTTACTGCTACCACTTGTGCAGTGTCATTACTATTATTGTTATTACTAGTATTATTGCTGTTATTACTGTGGTTATTATTATTTCGTTCAGCAGCTGCTGCTGCCGCCGCCGCTGCTGCTGCAGCTAGAGCCGCGCGTTCTGCCTGCCTGTCTGCTACTAATCGAGTCTGCTGATCTTCTATTGTTGTCACCTGCAATAACAAGACAAAATACTTATAATCCTCAGCAAGGATTATTTATTTATTTAAAGCGGAAAAGGAGATATTCTCCAGGGCACATCAGCCTTAAGGCTTATCGTGCCCTACCAGAAACCGTATCTTAGACTATTCAGTTCAGTATCAGTAAAACCACCAAGAGGAATATCCACACTTACAAACTGGCTCAAGATATTTGGAAGCATTACCTTTGAAGACCTAACACTCAAGAATGACGTGTTTTAGTCACAGAAGACAAGACTTAAATTTTAGGCAGGACCTCACTTTGTAATAAGTAAAGCAATTACAAACAAATGCCTAATAAGGATACAGACTTATAAATAAGCATTGCAAATGTTCATTCTTGAACTACAGTTTAAAATAAACTATTTAATTTAAAGTTACTTTAAAAGTTTACACAAAAACTGAAGACTTTAAAAGTTTAACATTGCAAAAATTTTATTAAATTTATTAACTACAATTTCAGCCCATAAAGCCTATATAACCCTATAAAGAACAGTACTAGATGTAGTTGCAGAATAAGAAATCAATTCCTTTCTCCTCAGAACCAAACACAGCCAGATAACAATGAAATATTAGATAAAAGTCTACAAACAAAAATTCAAGGTCTAAGAAAGCAATTTGAAATAAATTATAAAAGTTAATTGCATCAATAACTGATTGTCACTAGAATTTACAGTGACAGTTATCCACATCCATGAACAAAATACCTTCACTTTTAATTTTATGTGCCCTTTAAAAAATTCCACCTAGATGAGAATTAATCTACTACTTTACACTACCAGTTCCCAATTTTTCTGAATGTTGTACAACCTTAACACAACTTTCATAATTTAAAACACTGTAAACATATTACTGAATATTTATTATTTTCAATGTTATTTTATGTAATAAACCAGCACCACTTATTCATTAGAAAATAGGTTTTAGTAAGCTCTGGACCTTAACTTAACTTAATCAAAAGATTTAATGGACACCACTGTTGAAAATTTAACAGTGAAATTAAATCATAAAGATTTTTACATACCCAAAAATATGATGTCAAGGCATCTATTTAAAAATTTTTTTTTTTTTTTTTTTAATTAAAAATCAAAAATTTTAAAATCACCTAAAAATAATTTTAAGTAAAGTACTTACTTTATTTAAGTAAAGTTTACTTTAAAGTAACTTACTTTACTAAAATAAGTTCAGTTAAATGGATAACTGCATAACTGCTTTACTTAAAATTATTTTTATTTGATTTTGATTTTAATTTTAATTAGATTTTATGTCTTGATGTCACATTTTTACTTATGTAAACATTTTTACAATTTAATTTTTAATGTTAATTTTATTCATTTTCAAATTTTGTTTTAATTTTTAATTTAACTGAATAAAGGTTTAAAATAAAAAGATTAAAGGTTTTAAATTTAAATAAAATAAATATATGCATAATATTTTACGACGTTTGTAATGTAATTTGTGAGATGAATATATAACACAGCTGATGATGCAAGTAAATCATGAAAGTGCTTCTGCATATTATATATAATGGAATAAGCTAAGTTATCCTACTTTATTTAATCTGTATTTTGGTTGATCTAATAAAATAAATATATTTGTATATAGTGTACAAAGGAGTACTATTCTTAAAAGAATTTATTTTAAGGAAAAAATTTTAATGAATTTATTTTATATGAATTTTTTTTATCAGTTCATCAGAAAAATTAATGAACTGATGCTTTTTAGCAGGATGTTACATCGTGTTATATTTTATGAATGACAACCTTCTCAACCAAAAAAATCTAGCTGTACACGCAGTTAAAAAACAGAGCCCAAAAAACTGAGTACAGCTAAATGAATATCTTCTTGATCCTACCATTTCTTTCAGTAATCCAATTTAATCAAGGTTTTGTACAGCATCATACCCATAACTTAAGCTCTCCAACTGGGAAATATGCACTTTTATACTATAATGGTCTGTTCTTTCCTTATTTTTCACATTCCTGTTCCTGTAGCTTTACGATCTTCTTGTTCTTTATCAAAAAGACTACAAGTATCTCAGCTAAAACTTTAATTATCCACGATTCCAAAGGATCAGGCTGGGCCATTCACCATGATCCTTCTTAAGTTGTATAAGATTTTCTTATTTGGTACTGTTAGCTCCAAGGGGATCGATTACTCCTTTGGATTTACTTCCTTATTTTGACTTATCTAATCATGGCATACTCCACCTCCATTCTTCAATCATTGTTTCCACACCAGTTTAAGTTTTCATAGAGCAAATTCATATTAATTTTATGTTGATATAGTAAGCAGTTTTAAGTGAACATAATGGGTTCTTAATAGTTCTATATGGATGCATAGAAAGTCCTTAGTCTTTTTTTTTTTTTAACCTCCAGGACCACGGATGAGATGAACGATTTTTAGCATGTGTGAAAATGCCAAGCCTGACTGGGATTTGAACCTGGGACCTCTGGATGAATTGCCAATATGCCATTAAGTCCTTAGTTTCTAAGTAGATTATTATTGTCCAATATGAATCGGTTAGCTTTAGTAAAAAAAAAATTATATATATACATAAATCTATAAAGAAATGTGTAGTATTATGTTATAGTTTGTTGAGTAGCCTCCTAGGATTAATTAGGTTTAAGTGTTTAACAAATGACAACCGTGAACAAGATGAACAAATATTAAAAAAGTAATATAAAATTTCTCATAAAAATGTAATTAAAAATATACAAACATCTAATAAGAATGACAACTGACTTTTTCCTAATTAGTCATTGAATGATTTACATTAGATAAAAATGTCTAACCAAAATTGCAGAAAAAATTCGCATTGTTATTTTTTTTTAAATAAAAGTTTTTTTATTTCCAATAATGTAAAAGTTATTGAAAATAATGAAATCGCTATTTAATTGAATATAACAAAATCATCTAAATAAAGTAAAATTCAAAATTCATCCAGACTGGTTTCTGCTTTTTTAGATGCAGATGGTATAATTATTACACATACTAATTATAATTATTTTACAATTAATGTAAAATTTATTGAAAAGTTTTAAAAATGTTATAAACACAAATTAAGTTAAAAAAATTACAAATATAAAACAAATATTTTCTTCTATTAAAAGAGAAAGAAAATTTTTCCTGATGTTTTAACATCTTGTTAACACAAATGTATAGTCATGAATAACAAACATATTACATGGTAAGGAAAAACCAAGACTACTTTATTTAATAGAAAATGAACTTAGGTTGATGCACTTACTATCGTAAAGTAAACCAATTTTTGTTTCTGAGAAAACTAAAGAGTTAAAAATAAATAAAAAGATAAAAATATTTAAATCACCTGAGCCTGCAATCTGGTAACTTTAGCCTGCAAATCTTTGTGCCTTAATACTATTTCTTTAGCTTTGGAGAGAAGATCACTAGGAGATGTTGCATTAATACCGAGTTCAGTCATCCTAGTTTTAAGCAATGCAACACTATCATCAATCAATACTTTTATCTGTTTCTCTAACTGTGCTGCTCTACTCATCAATTTCTGATTCCGTTCCTGAAATCAATAAAGGTATTATAAACATACACACAACATATACACAAGGTCAGCAAATAAAGTAATGAGACTGGGTCAGAAAAACTTTTTATTTACAATCAAATTATACATGGACTCTATCACCTTCAAAATAGTTCCCTTGGGAAGCCTTACAACGCTTCAAATGGTTTTCCCATTCTTCATAGCAGTGTTGGAACTGCTATGAAGCAGATGGTCAGATGGTTCAGATGGTCAGTTACATTTTTTTTTTTTTTAATGTTTTCTACTATTCCAAAATGGTGTCCTTTGAGGTGTTTTTTTAGTCGGGAACAGGAAAAAGTCGCAAGAACTCAAGTCGGTGAATAAGGTGGTTGAGGAACTACAGGAATGCTTTTCTTTGCCAAAAACTCATTGACTGAGAGTGCAAGGTGACAAGGTGCATTGCCATGATGCAGCTCCAGTTGTCTTTGATGGCTCGTCTCACACGGGCAACTCTTCTTCACAGTACTGCAAGAATTTCTCTGTATACATATTGATTTACAGTCTGTCCTGTAGGCAAAAACTCCTTACGGACAATTCCATTACTATCGAAGAAATAAATTAGCTTGGTTTTGATTTTTTATTTACTCATTTTTGTTTTTTGGGACATGGTGAGTTTGAAGTGTGCCACTTCTTGTCCTGGCATTTTGTTTCTGGGTCATACTCAAATATCCAAGATTCATCACCAATAATAACATTTTTTTTTTTTAGAAAATCAGGATCAGTTTCAATTCGCCCTACAAGATTGCAGGCACACTTCTACCCTGTTGTTTTTCTGTCCAACAGTGAGGTTTCTTGAGACCAATTTTGCACAAACTTCTTTCACCTCCAATTTGTTTGTCAAAATTTTATGGACTGTGGTATGGTTCAAATTCAATTTTTCTGCAATCATTCTGACAGTTAATTGCCAGTCACACTGTATCAAGTCTCTGCTTCGTTCAACATTGTTGTCACTTCTTGATGTTAATGGTCTTTCAGTACATGGATCGTCCACCACCGATTCCCAGCCATCTGAAAATGCTTTAAATCACCTAAAGACTTTGGGCTCATGACAGAGCGTCACTTCCATTCGTGCTTTTCAATTTTGAAAAAGTTTCAGCAGCATTCTCATGAAGTTTAATACAAAACTTGATTGCACAATGCTCTGCTCATAATTAGTATCACTCATTTTTGTAACGCACAACAAAAACTCATTTCACAAAGTTTATTTACATCTCACGTGGCAACAATAGACTAAAAATATTAATACCTAACATAAATCAGCTCTTCATATAACCATATGTTTACTAGTAACTTTACAGTTTTGCCACTTTTGACTGCTAAAAAAAGCTAGTCTCATTACCTTATTTAAAAGCCTTGGGTGTATATATATATATATATATATATATATATATATATATATATTTATTACTAATAATAAAAATAAGAAAAAGTAAATAATTCAATCAAACTAGGACTTGAACTTGATTGAAAGACCATAACAACTGAAAGATGATCATAACTAAATTATAAGCACAACATATGTTTTAACAGTTATTTTAAATAATTACAAATAAACATTTTATTTTTATAAAAACACTAAAAAAAAAAAAAAATAATTTTTAACAAACAATTCTGATTTAATACAAATATTTGATCTACTTACCTTTTCCTTTGTGATCTGATCGTTAACACTAGTCTTATAATTTTCATTCTTCATTAAATCAACCATAGCCATAAACTGCTGCCTATATAGGTCAAGTAATATTTGCAAAGCATACGGTGTGTCAGCTGGAGCAGGAGGAATCTCTAATTCTGAATGGACTGGGCGAGCAACATCTGCAGTCAATGATGTCAACTGCTGGTCTACACAGCCAGGCGCTGGTGGTAATTTCTTACCAATGGCTATAAAAAAAAAAAAAAAAAAATTAATAAACTAAATGAATAGAAAATTTAATCAAGTTTCATGATAATCTTTATTCACTAATTTTATTTTTTAAGGAAAACATGAAAGTCATATATTTATTCAATCTCAAACAGCAGTGACACACACTGTCATATTTAAAAAAATTAATTTTAATAAATTCCAAATTACACTATACAAGTTTTCTGTTATAAGAGAACCTAACCATACTTTTTTCTTAAAAATTATTTAAATGTATACAAATTTTTATCTAGTGACCATTGATTGTGTTAAACAGATGCTAGTCACTTTTTTTTGTAGTTTTCTGCATTGTCACAAAATGTATTGAACAATGGTATTAATCTATTTTTGCCAATAGTTTAATGATATCCAAAGTTTAAAAATTCAACTAGTTATTAGATTTATTATTATTATTAGTTACCATTAGTTTACCATAAATACATAAAATCTAAATGCACACACCATAGCTGATAACCACTCCAAAAAAGGACTATTATAAATATTTCCAGTAATGGAAGAAGTATTAGGTTAGGTATGTGGAGTCACAAGGGAATTGTGACCCACAGTTAAATGTTTTATTTTATGCACCAGTACAAAAATAATTAGTTGGAATAAATTAGTTTTGAGAATAAGTAATACGCCATGTTTTCTTTATGATCATCTGTTTTGCTAATTTTTAGGAAGAAACAAATCATTATTTAACAAGAAAGGCAATCTTAATTCCTTTCCTTATCATTTACAATACAGAACTCTGATTTTCATTTACTCAGTAAACTATTCACCAATGAATTTTTAATCATAATTTAATTTTTTTATGCTGTAATTTTTTTCTCTTTTTTAAAAAACATTAAAATGTTGTATTTAAAGAGTAATTGTTGCTCTCCTAATAAGGACACATATTTCACTTTCATATTTATTATTATCTTAAATAAAACTAATATTCTCCATTGAAATTCAACATAAATATTCTCATTTAAAACTGATTTTTCTCACTAATTTATCAGATGAGATAATTTATACATGAATTCAAATTCATGTAACAAAATTTGGTTAACTATACATACTTGTTTTGTTCTGCAATGGCCAATACAAATTTTCTACTTCTATATTAATCTTTAATTTTCTAAAAACAGAAATTGTTTTTTAATAGCCTGTAAAGGTAAGAATCCAAAAACAACTCCTAGTAAGAGAATGTTTCTGTTTGTGTGGGTCCAGGGTTTAGGAATTTAAATACATAATGTTATAATTTTAATGTTATAATTTAAATACATGAATGTTATAATTTTAATGTTATAATACATTTATTTTCTAATTATTGATTAACTAATTAATCTAAACTCAATTTAGCTTAAAATTATAAACCGCTTTAACTCTAATTTTTAATTAATGATTGATTAACTACCTGATTCTCAATATCACTAAATTTCCTTATTGAGTTGAATTTAGCAGAACTGATAAGTTGTATTTTACTTCTACCCTCTCATAATCATTTATTTACCAAAACATAACACTGTAGTAACACATATATCAGAGACTGTTGCTCCCCATCTACATTTTTACATTTAAAAAGAAAAGAAAATGTACATTGACATACCTTGAGGAGAAGTGCTCAACAAAGTCTGACTGTGCAACAGATCCAAACCATTGATTTTGATAGCTTTTTTTGGTTTTCCTCGTTTTGGTCTTGACTTTGTACGACGACCTTGGCTTCTTGGTGCTGGTGCAGGAGGAACTGAAGCTGGTGGTGGTTTTCCAGCACGGGGAAGCTTCCTGCGTAACTTTTTCTTTGTTTGCCGTGTCCTTCCTCTACCTAAAAAATGTTAAATGTTTGCTTCATTTTTCTGAATATATTCTTTGAAAACTTAATGAAAAATGTAATATCATGGGTAACGTACCATATAATTCATTATTAAAACAGAATATTACCATTGCAAAGGAGATATTGCAACACTTGAAAGTATTCGCAACCACAATCAACCTTCTGCCACTTGATTATAGGCATGTAAAATTATACAGTAAGACATTACAAGTCAATATTAGTGGTGCACATATCAAAATTATTTTGTGTGATGTCTAATAGTATATTTAGTTAATTTACACTAGACAGAATTTAGAAGATCAAAACTAAAAAGCTAATAAATAAAATATAACACTAGGAAAATCTTCACAACTCTGAATTAGGATCATTCAACATTATGTAAAAGAATCATTTCTGTATAAAAAGTATGAGATCTGTTCAGTAAACAACTGAACATTTTTAATTATGCACCAATGAAGATACTTAGTGATGTGCAGTTGGAAGCATTGTGCCAAATAACCTCCTCTAACTACATATTCTTGGATTGTTAATATCTTGTTTAGTTTTAGCGATATTGTTATTTGAGTACTATGTATTTAAGTGATAGTAGTGATTTCGGGAGCAACAATATAACATAAAATTTTGCATGAAACTGGGGAAAACTTTCACAGAAACATTTCAACTTTGAAACAAGCATACAGAGATGATGTTTCGGGTCATACATAATGTTACAAATGGTTTTCCGAATTTAAATGTGGTCTTTAGTCAACTGAAGCTGACCCTTATCATCGTTCAGAAAATCAATGATTTGGTGCATGCAAATCTCCGATAGCTGTCGGAGAACTTGCAGAAGAGGTTAGCATCCCAATTGGATCATGCCATAACATTTTGACTGAACAATTAAACATGCATACAGTTGCAGCAAAGTTTGTTCCTCGTTTGATGTCTAACAGCAGAAAGAACATAAGAGTGGACATTTGTCGGAAAATTCTTGAACAAATCAATAATGATGAGACGTTCAAGCAAAAGATCATAACAGGAGACAAAAGCTGGGTTTACGGCTATGACATTGAGACAAAAGTTCAATCACAATGGATTGGCAAAGGATTTCCATGCTCCAAGAAAGCAGTCAATCTTGATCTAATATCAAAGTGATGCTCTCTGTTTTTTCAATTTTAATGGAATTGTGCATTCTGAATTCTTGCCTCAAGGTGAAACAATGAACCATGTGTACTATTTAAGGCATTTTACGGTTACATGAAAAAAATCCGCAAAAAGAGGCCACAGTTGTGACTAGCCAACTCATGGTTCCTTTACCACGACAATGCACCCACATACTCAGCTTTGTCAATACGTCAGTTTTGTGCCAAAAATCAGATGACTGTACTCCTTCAGCTCCCTACTCGCCAGACCTGGCTTTAAGCGACTTTTTCTTATTTTCAAAAAAAAAAAAAATTACAATCAGTGATGAAAGAACTCTGTTTCGAGACTATTGATGGCATTAAAGCAAATTTATCACGGACCTTAAAGGCCATTTCAAATGAAGCTATCCAGGATTGCTTCGTAAACTGAAAACACCATTGGGAAAAGTGTATGAAAAGGAAAGAAGAGTACTTTGAAGAGAACAAGAACCAGTAATCTATAAAATTGATAATAAAGTTTAAAAAAGGAGTTTGGTTATTTTCTGAACAGCCTCGTATACAGAGCTAAGCAAGTCAGTGCTTTTGTAAATTATGATAATAAAACATATTTCAAATAAACTATTTACATAAGTTATAAAAGTGAACTCACTATTACTATTCTCTTCTTCACTCTGTGAAGATCGACCTTTATTAGAACAATATTCTGACCAAGCACGACGAGTTGTCACATGTGGAGGAAATTCACTTGAATCAGTAGTTTCAGGTTCTTCCTCAGATGTATCCATGTTAGTAGCACTATTACTATTACTATTGCTAGTACTAGTACTATTGCTATTATTATTACAACTGCTATTGCTATTGCAGTTGTTGTTGTTGTTATTATTGTTGTTGCTATTATTCCTCGCAGCTTCTCGACGAGAAGAACGATCTCTTCTTTCCCGTACTGATGTGGAATCCCGCGATGTGTCTGAACAATCGACATTTACACCATTCGCTGCTGCAGCTGCTACAGCATTCTGAAATCATCAAAAAAAATTGTTAAATTAGAAACAGGGATGTCTTTGTTTTATTATAAAATTCTTTCTACCTCAAAGTTATTTTATTAATATATCTATGTGAAAAATAATAAACATATTTTAATTTACAATAAAAATATATTATATAATTATTATGTTAGTTTTTGTCACAGGTATGCCTGTTTTGAAACAGGTATACATATCAGTATTAATAAATTGTTGAAATGAATCATTATAAAATTAGAATTTGCATAGAATTCAATAAAATTATTTTGGAGATATTAATATCATTATTTTCTCAATAGTTATTTCATAGCGCACACCGTTCATCCAGTGGTAAATATACATAACAATTAATAATATAAAGGTGTAGTGAATGTCTTAAATGTTTTTTAAATCTTTTACATGTTTTAAACAATTTTTAATTAAGCTTATTACCACTGTAAATATTTAACAAGTATTAACCACTGTAAATATGAAAGTTAAAAAAAAATCTTAAAATCACACCTTAAGCTTTTTATTAAGCCCCTTTAAGCTTTAATACTGATTAATTATTTAAATGCATATCAATAGTAGTAGTAATAATAATAACAAAAACGTAAATCAATAAACAGTATAATATCCATGTAAATATAAATTGCAATTAATTTCACAACCAATGTAAATATATAAACATATATGCTATAAAAACTTGCATATGTAAAGTACAACCTTTAAAAAAGAATATATAATATATGCATTTCATAAATACATATGGTAAAAATAAAGGAGGTTAAACTCTTTGCGAAGTGTATAGCTTACTTATAAAAGCTCAAAGTTGTTCACTATAGAATAATACCTATAAATTCATGATGTAACTTGATTGTTAGTTAATCAATGAGGTATATGCATTTTTATTAAATATTTATTTTATTAAATTATTTACGTCCTTATTTAGTTAATAAATTCATTTGACAGATAATTAAATTTTGCAGACTAGTACTAATTCATACATACTTAATGTAGAGTGAAGGCATATAATGCACAAATATTTTATTAGGGCTATATTATTTTCATAACTTCTAAAAGTTAAGATAAGAGAAAAATAATGGAAAGATATGTTTTTATGGCTGTGATGTGGGGAGGGAAAAGAAACGCAGGAATTTCAGATTTCATACGTAGCATCAAAATCAAGTAACCTGAAATTGAATAAGGTAATATTCCATTTCAACATTTTTATTTTGCCTATAAAAATAAGGTAATCCCACACACAGTATAGCCTTACTCAAAAATAAAAACAATCACTGACTAAGCTTCTGGATGCAAAATGGACAAATGATTTCCTATTGCCATCTTCATTAACTCAAATATATTTTTACAGACCAACTTGCTAACACAAAAATTCAGGTGATATTCATTCAGACCTAGGAGTGAAACCTTCACTTTGTTCACCGCAGTGACTGGCTGTCTAATGAATACCATTATTCTCTCAAAAAAAGTAACTGACTGACAACGATGTGTCTCTTGTAACTCATTTAATTATTCACAATGTCACGGCCAAAAGAAAGGCTGGGATCAGAAGTGCAAAAGCAGTAAAGTAATACACAATTTTCTCCTTTGAACAATGCATGATACACTTCCTTAACTGAGAAATTCCTAGATCAATAATTATTTTTTGATAATACTCAATTGGGAAAAAACTAAAATTTGAACTCTGGATCACAATACAATGTTGAATAAAGGTTTGTGTATGTGCTTGTGTATGTGCTCGTGCACACACATGCATATACACACACATACAAAATTTAATATGAATATATATATATATATATATATATATATATATATATATATATGTGTGTGTGTGTGTGTGTGTGTGTGTGTGTGTGTGTGTGTGTGTGTGTGTGTGTGTGTGTGTGTATGTGTGTGTATGTGTGTGTATGTGTGTGTGTGTGTGTGTGTTCACATGCATGCACAAATTAAAATAAAATCTTACCCTTGATCTAGGATTTTTCAACTTCTGGAAGTACCTTTCCAACTGCAAAAAAAAAAGAATCATAGATTATAATTCTGAAAAGCAATATTGTGCAATAAAAAATTAACCTTCAACATCAACAATTTAACATCTGATGCACTACTGTACGCTGCTAACTCAGAAAAATCTAAACTTCAGTCATCTAAAAATCTGCCATTCAGTCAAAATTCAGAAAGATTTTTAATTAAGATAACTTAAAATGAATCAAGCAAATTATTGTATTTTTCGTTGTACTTACATTATTTTGACCCAATTCTTATTATGAGACAATTCTGTATTTCTAATCAATAAAAAAAAAAAAAACAACTTTAACCTGTTTCACTTAATATCTCTAGTCTTTCCTTTTTTCTATTACGATAATAAATATGGTACTAATCCATTAAATATATGTATGTATTTCTCCTATGAAGAAAAAATAACACAGTATCCTTGATTACCTTGTACAGCTAAACCAGTGATTTAATGAGCATCAAGAGCATGTAGATGTACAAGGGTGGTGGTGAAAAGTTCCAGGTCTGGATAAGACAATATTTTTCTGGGTACATTTTGATTTGTTTTACTACACTGTCACCATTAACATCTATAAGCTTACCCCAGCGTTCCAGAAGAGTACTTATGGTAGTTTGGTATGTTGATTTATCAAACTCCTTAAAATTAACTATTTATGATGGCAATAACTTCATTACTGATTGAAAATCTCTCCTCTCCAAGACAACTTTACTTCTTTGTACGAAATAAAGGAAATATTGTGATGGCGAAAAATTTCGGTCTTCAGATTTAATCTCCTTCTTTCTTTTTTTTTACTTCTTTTCTTTTTTACTTCCTTGTATGAAGTAAGGAAAGTATTATGATCGCAAAACATTTCAGTTTTCATATTTCAACAGAAATATCCACTTTGACCATCCCTGAATCCATTTTGACTAGTTTCGGCGTGACATTTGTACGTAAGTATGTGAACCGTGTATAATTCAAAAACGATTAGCCGTAGGATGTTGAAATTTTGAATTTAGCACTGCTGTAACATCTAGTTGTGCACCCCTCCCTTTTTGGTTGCAATCAAAATTAAAAGGGAAGACACATTGGTTCAAATCAGACTTCATCTCCTTTTGTTTTTTTTTTTTAATTTATTATTTTTTTTAACTTTCTTTTTTTAATTTAAATATATCCATTTAATAATTATTAATCCGTGACTGTAAAAAAACTTTTACAATAAGTATTAATTCAATGATAAAAAAAATTTTTTTTAAATTATTAGTGAAACAAAATTTCATATACTTTTAAAAATGTGTAAATGTAATTTATTTAATAGGCATTACATATGTTATGTAATACATAACATATGTAAATTTATTACATATAAATAAATTTAGTGAAACATCTGATTATTTAAATTTAATTGAAAATTATAATTTAGAATATTATTTTTGGATTTCCTTAGCAAATTCTTATAAAAATTGTATATTTATTTTTAAAAAAATCATTTTATTTAATTATTTGATAGAAAAATAACATATATTTTTGAACAGTAATCAATTTAAAGTGATTACTGAAATTTTTTTTCACTGCGTAATATGCACAAGATTTCTAAGTGTGTTATATAAATAAAAGTTAATAAATTAAACTACTCTGTTTAGTGAACTCTGGTATACTGGTTAAAAATATTAATTTTGACCTTAGGGTGTATAATAATCAGTTTTTATTATTGGATTATTCGGTAAACAATTTAAAGAGTAATCAAGGGACTTTACTCTAACCTAATATTTCAGATACGATTGTTTAATTAATAATTGTATAATAAATATTTTATGTTAATAAAAACTAAAATTTTAGCAATTGTGCAACTGTCCACTTTTATTAAAGAATTGGAGGATCCAATTATTATTTTCAAATGAAATAAGGTTAAATGAAGTGCAGCAAAAATGTGTATATGTAATTTAATAGACAGACGTACAAGGAAGTCATGTGGTGTTGACATCAGATTTTTTTAGGTTAGGAAACAAGTGATAGTCACTAGGAGCCAGATCACTCACATCAACCATCACAAATCAACATAAAAATTCCTCTAAAATTAGACTAATTTTTTTTTTAACAGATATTAGATATTGTTATCAGATATAAACAATCTTATGAAATCTGAGAAGTTGGCTGATAGACCATTAGAAAAAGTGTTGCGCTGTAAGAATTTCAAGTTAGACTATATTTTATAATAGAATATTGTTTACCTTAGTTCTATCAATAACATGAAGATAATAAGAAACTGGTTTCCCAGTCCAAGACACAGATCCTCTTAATGGAGACATTTCTGATACATGCATAATAGTCCCAATATCTGAAACAAAAGTTATTTCTTTTTATTAAAAATGAATACGATAAACAAATTCAACAATAATAAAGAAAGGAATAAATGCATGATTCAAATGAAAAAAGTCCTAAGCAATCTATTCCACTAAAAATAATAACATTTTATTAAATTCTTTCCTTCCAACTCCCATGTTAATAAAAATTTAAAATGTACAGATTCTTTATTACAATCAGTTGTAGTGTTTTTTTTTTACTAGTAATAAAGTGAATATGAACAAAAAATAACATTTTGTTATTTTAAATGTAATGCTCCACATCCACTCTGAGTAGTTTAATTGAAATTTTTTTTAGCTTACTTGAGGAAAGTTAATAATAGAAAATAACATTATTTGCACATTTGAATCAGTAGCAGTGAATACTGCCGAACATTAAAACTATTTCTTTATTTCAGTAATGAAATAACTTTTATAATATGAACTAAATATATAAGTAAATTACAAAATTTTAATAACAAATGAAATACAGTGAATATATGATTGCAAAAAAGTTTGATTTGCAGTGCAATACAAAAATAAATAAAAATAGGAAATAAAAAAAATTTACTATTAATTCACAGGTAAAAATCAATATTTAATATCACAATTACTACATTCTAACAGCAGTAAATAAGTAGATTATTATTTTTTTAAATATTTCAGATAGTGTTACAAGAGATGTGAAGAAAAAATTTGAACTTGCATACTAGAAAAAAAAAATAAATAAATAAACAAATTTCATACTGCAAAACAAAAATCATATTTCACTAGCATTTTAATACACAAAAATTGATTCGACTTAACAAATTAAGATTTAAGCCTCATACTGCTATCCCCACTTTGAAAATTAATTCAACAATGGTAAACTTTCATAACCAAAGAGACTAGAATTTATTTTGAAATATATGTAAAAAATATTGTCTTATAATATTAAACATTTTATTATTTTTTTTAATCTCAAACAATCTGGAAAAAACAAAACCAGGTAAAATATTGGATGAGTCATAATTTTTTTTTCTAAACTTTAATATGTACAAGCATATTGAAAAAATTCAATATATTATTTATTCTGTTAAATGAAGTTATTTAAAAAAACATTTTTATTCAATTACAAGTAATGTAACTACTGATAGTGTATTTATTTGTGTCACTAAGTCCAAAAAAGTAGCACTATATATTTTTTTTTTCAATAAATCTATAACCATTTACCTAAATCATGAATTTGGTGTAAATGGCACTGGATAAATGACAAATTAATTAAAAAAGTAAAAAATGAATAGTACTAAATAGTAGATAATATGTTTTCTTACCTACAAAACCAAACTTATTTACAATTCATCAAGTTGGGGTATGAAGGGTATGTTAGCAAATTAAATTTTATATATACATATACATACAAACAAAGCTCTATAATAATAACATAACGCTTAAAAAATATATTTACATATTATTTTGTACAATGAGGCTAATATTATTAATGTAATTGAAACAGATTTATTAATCTCTTATATCAACAAATATGAACATCAATATGGATACTTTAAATTTTAATTAATCAATGGAATTCTTTATGGAAATAATTTAATAGTAACATTTTCTCTTGTTTTTAATGTTATATACTTAACTGTACATAAGTACCTTAAAAGAAAATAATAATGATAGAAAATTAAAGTAAAATAAATTTTAAGTCAAAATGCACAGATGGCAGCATTTCACTAAATAAGAAATTAATATTAAGAAGCATTCAGAAAGAAATTCTAAATGCAGATGTCAATTTTTTGCTATATGCAAAAAAGTCAAAATTTACAAAATAAAAAAAGTTTTAGATTTTTTATAATTAGATAAGTTCGTACAAGAAAAGATTAATAATGACTGCAGGTGTACAAAAGAAATAAAATATATATTAATTCAGTAAAACCTGATGTTTTTTTTTAACCTCTGTTACGACTGTTATGTATTGCTTCAGAGGAAAATGCCATGCCTTGCCTGACTGAGATTTGACTCCGGGATCCTCCGGATGAAAGGCTGAGCACTATCACTTAATGCAATGGAGGCCAGAAAAAACCTGATGCTTAATAAAAGAGACAGGCACTCCATAAAAATAACTCTTTTTTCTGCAATATACTCCCTGCAGATATATATTTCACAAAGGACATCCACAAGAAATTCTACAGCTGAGTACTTTACATCATTCATAATGAATACATAAAAAATATTTAAAAAAGAATAATATTAACATCTTTATGAATGTAGAAATGAAATTAATAAAAATTTTATAGATCAGAGATTCTTCCTCAAATGAGAGCAGCTTAACTGTGCATTTTGATAATGGCATTCTTAAAAAAATTATTAATGCAATTTCCAAACTTTCTCTAAACAACTGAGTGATAAAAAAAGATTAATTTTTTTCAAAGATGTACAGATATTAATTAATCACAAGTTGTTTAGGAAAATCTGGTACTACCCAATTATGCATAACAAAAACCGTTATGCAAAACAAAGTTACGATGCAAGAATAAGTAACAAGTGATGCAACATCATCAATCAAACAGACCTGCAACAGGACATACAAAGGTCATACTAACAACAAATTATGTAACAAAGAATTAAGAATCTTTTTTACTTAAAATTTGAATGCTAACTAGAGCAAAGATTGAAATAATTGAAGGAAATTTACTATATCTAACTCATATAAATCATTTCACCAAAATGGAATTCAGAGAATGATTTTAAAAAAATTCCCTTATCTTGAAGTTTCCTTGCATTACAGTATCTTGTAATGCAAGATACTGTAATGCACAGTTTAATTCTTATCACATGAATAATTTCTTTTAAATGATAAAGAAAAAATGTTAAAGATTTAATGCTCATGGAACAAACTGAAATTACAAACTACTTTTTTTTTTCAATAGTTTCTAAATCATCACAGAGATTATTTTTATCTAAACAATTATATAATTTATAACTAATCAATTTGTAAATATTTAATTATTTTTAACAACAGAATGTATTTGCACTTGAAGAAAAAAGTAACTTGCATAATGAACTATAAAATTTCAAACTCAAACAAGTTTTAAATGTAACAAAATTCTTCAAAAATATGGTAATTAAAAATTTTGAAATATTTTTTTATGCTAATATCCACTTTAATACAAACATAACGTGTAACATAAATTATGAATTATAAATGTCAATTCTAGTGATGGCCTAATCATGCCAAACAAGAATTCAACAATCATAATATAACAAATTAAAGGTTTATATAATGCAATTTTAGTACTTCTTTCTTTAAACATTATTATAAAGACACTAAAAGTCATTTGAAAAAACTCATTACCTAAGTTATCACCTTTACACCAAGTAAATTATTACCTTTAAAAGCAAACAAAAAAAATCTAGCATCAGTCATTCTTAAGACTTGAAAAGAAACAATCTGAATTAAAACTTTACATAAAAACATTAACAATCTGACATTCAATTAATGATGAATAAAACACCAAATATAAATGTGATGTAATTATTATAATTTTTAATTGAGATAATCATCTTTTTGACAAAAAACTACATACATATAAAATGAAGAGAATAGTAAAGAATAACTAGTTATTTTTTTTTAAAAATGCAAAACTAGCTACAAAAATCTTACATGAAAAAACATAATTAAACTAACAGCAGCAATTTTTTATAATTTCCAAAAATTATTACTTCAATTTTATTAATTATATCATGATACAAAAAAGAGCTATACTAAATTATTATTAAAATAAATTTTACACCAGAAAATGCTCAAAAACTGTTTCATGGGTACAAATTATTTTTATCTTATTCAGAAATTTTTTTTTCTATATTAAAATAATTGCACAAGTTAATGACACACTATGACTACTGTACACTTAAGACTGACATTTATTACTGAAATGACCACAATCAAACAATCGTGCTGATTAAGGACATAAGACCATAAGTGAGCAATGAAATGAAACAAAAAATATTTTTAAAAATCACATAAATAAACATTTATAATCAAAATATATTTTTTTAAATAAAATAAATAAATAAAAAATTAGTGTAAATAAAACAGTGCAGAAAATATAAAAGACCAAATAAATTTTTAGATAATTATCAAACTGAATGTTTAAAAAATCTAATTATAGAATATCATATGAATCTTTGCTCTAGCTAAGTAATACATAAGGAAACAGATATTCAAGAAAAAGCACTACTCAGTACCAAAAACAATTACATAAAAATAAAAACAAGAGCCGCTAATTACTTTCAAAATGAGAATCAAAAACAATTAAGATTTTATTAAATAAACCAAACTATATTTTAAAATATACAACAAAATAAATAAAATTAAAAACAATGAGAAGATAATTAATTAAATAGTCAAAAAAGTTTTGAAAAAAATCTAGAACAAACCAACAATAACGCATTTCAACAGTTTATCCAACTAAACTGAATCAAGAGTAATCTGAATTAATGAATCCTTTGGGAATGAAGGAACATCTAGCTAACTTGGTACAGAACAAATATAAATTTCAACAATAATATGATTATACTGTATGTACTGTTCTAAATTAATTACTTAAATGTTTTAAGAATTTAAGGAAACTGAAACAATTCCGCTTTAAAATATTCATTTCTTCAAGAGTAATGAAAATAATATAAACATTACCTACGGACCGTACAACACTTTTTAGCAGTAATGAGTTTGGGTACATGATTGGAAACAATGCTGTGCAGAATTCATGAATTTTATTTTTCATAAAAATTAATGCAACATTAAGTGAATTAAGTAAAAACAAGACAATAAAGAAGATTTTTTATAGAAATAAATAATACAAATTTCATTTGTAAATCTCTACCAAATTGTTTCCACACTAAACATAATGTAAATATTTAATCATCACTAATTCTAATTTTTTCATCAAATAAATTAGCCTTTTTACATCTCCCATTTATCACTAGTACTTATATCTGATTCTTCCAAATGAATGATATTTTCCTTAGTTAGTAATTCATTTTCATCAGTATAGCCTATGAACCTGGAATAATCATTGCTGTGAAGGAACTAGAGGGTGATTAGCGTGTAACTAGTTTTATAATTTAGTTTCTTAAAAATTAATTGAGTCTTACAATCTTAACTGGCAATAACAGAAATGACTTATCTTTTTGTGATTAGATATCACTAAAAAGAAAATTCTACACAAACCCTATAAAAGCTATTAAATAAAAATTTAATTTAAAGAATATATATTTAGCAATTAATACAGCCAAGCAGGAACTATGAAAAATTAATTAAATGAACAGAAAAAAAATGGTATATTAAAATTCAAGCCTCACAGTTTACTGAACATAAGAATAGACAAAGCATTTTTATAATCACTACAATCCAATCATGACTAATACAGTTATTAAAACACATAGTCTTAATTGATTTGTGTTTTGAAAAGAATTAATTTTTAAAAGAATTTTGAAGATAAAATAAACTTTCAAATAAGAATAACACTTCTTGGTTTACTAATACAAATGTTTAGTCTACGTACTGCAAACAGACTTTATCAATACAATGCCTGCACAGATCAGGTGTGTGCCAAGCCAAGCACAGACTTAGTGTCTGCCCAAAAAAGTTTAAGAAAAATTTTGCGATGATTTTCATTACCATTCAATTTACCTTACAGGTGATTATTAAAATTAGCATAAGAGATAAAACTTTACAAGTGAAGTTTAATAACCTGATCATTGAAAAAAAGTGAATGAAACTCTCAAATTATATCAAAACCTATTTGTAACTCACAAGACCTATTTTCATCTAGGTGAATACATAGAGAAACAAAATTACTGTGACTAGGCTTCAGCTAATCATTAGGAAATGCACAAAACACCTTAAATTTTGAAAAAATTATAGTATGTTATGATGTATTCTATATCTTCAAACTTTCAGTAAACATTTTTCAGAAGAAAAATGTCACTGCATAATCAGTGAATGTTAAATGAAATAAAATAATTTTTTGCCAACTCTTCAAAGACAGAAGATGAACACAGAAAAACATCCTGTTTCAACAAGATTGCATGTAAAGCCATATGGCAATGGAAACAACATAGTTGTGAAGATTTAACAAGATGATTAAGATTTGACAATTTATAACAGTGCAAGATCTCCTGATATGCTCCTCTAGACTACTTTCTTTGAAGCTGCCTAAGTGACAAAGTGTAATGAAATGGATCACAAACAATTTAAAAGCCAAAGAACAAAATACAGCTTACAGATTTATATTATTCTCTGTACTGTTAAATTATAGGTACAATAAATTAGTTAGTAAACTATTTAAGGTAACATCTTCACAGTTTCAAGAATTGTAGTGGTAATAAGCAATGTTTGCTTAGTAGCTATTACCAACTGCAATTCAACAAAATTCTAGTCTGCCAAAAAAAATTAAATAGTTTATTACAAATAAAGTAGTAAAAGTTGATTTGTATTTGTGTTTTATGTGCATTTACTTACCTATTTATATATAATGAAAAGGGAAAAATTCATAAAATAACCTTATTGTAAAAAAAATTTAACAGAAAACCCCAGTTCAGAGGATCTGAATATATGATAAATCACAACGTCAACAAGTTAAATTTTAATTCATATATAAAACAGAAACTGATTTATTACATGAATATCACAATAATACTGGCAAAATGTTTCAAAGAATATAGAAAAAAGTAATACAATATACAAAATTAATTACATACATACTGTAACAAACCCATTACAAATTATATTATAAATAATCTATAATACTTAACCAAATTAATAATTTCAAACATCTCTTCACACTATTACTCAAAAAATCCACCATCACCCCTGCAATACTTAACTTGCAGTTGTAAAGTTTAAAATAATTGTAAGCATTTACCAAGGACATGCAACTGTACAGCATAAAACGTTCACCCAATTTTCAACTAAATTTTCAATTTTTATGTTAATTTTTCCAAGTAAACAGTAAAACTACTATTAATAACTTATTTATTTACAAGGGTTGTCTGAAAAGTTTTGAGCCTAACATATAAAAACGTATTTTTTCTGTCAAATATAGTTTTATTTTTCAACAAAGTCTCCTTTCAAGTTGACACATTTCTTCCAGCGATGCTCTAACCTCTTTAAGCCTTCCAAATAGTAGCTGGTGTCTTTCTCCGCAAAATCGGTGTTTACGTATGCAATAAACTCCTCATCCGATGAAAATCTCTTTCTCCAAGCAAAACTTTAAGGTTAGGAAACAAGAAAAAGTCGCTTGGAGCCAGATCTAGTGAATACAGTGAATGGTCAACCAATTCAAAGTGCAATTTGTGAATTTTAGCCATGGCGATCATCAAAATGAGAACAAGTATATTGTCCTAATGGAAAAGCACTTTCTTCTTCTTCAAATGTGGTAGTTTTTTGCAAACTCTGCCTTCAGTTTGTCAAGTAATGATGCGTAATACTGTCCTGTTATTGTTTTACCTTTTTTAAGATAATCAAAAAACAAAATTCCTTTACTATCCCAAAAAGTTGCCATTACCTTCCTCGCCGATGGAACAGTCTTCAGCTTTTTCAGAGCAGATTCACCCTTTGTCCATCCAGTCCATTGTTTTGACTATTGTTTCACCTCAGGAGTGTAATGGTGGATCCACATTTTATCTACAGTTATGAATCGATGCAAAAAATCTGACTCATTTTGCTTAAACTGCTCCAGCAGGGCCTTGGAAATATTCATTCAAATGCATTTTTGGTCCAAAGTGAGCAAACACAGCACCCCATGCAAGGATAGCTTACATATATCCAATTCTTCAGTTGATATATGACAAACAAGTTCTTCTAATATGCCCATACCCTCTGCAATCTCTCTAACCTTAATTCGTCAAGTCGTCCAGGACCATTTGGTAAACTTTTCAATGATATTGGTGGTTGCACTGTTTGGCTGTCCTGAACACTCATCATCAACCAAGCTGGTATATGATCATGTTTAAATTCAGCTGCCCATCTTTTTACGGTGGCAAATGATGGGACAGAGTCCCCGTAAACAGCGTCCAACTCAGTCTTAATTTGCTTAGATGTATTGCCTTTCAAATCCAAGTATTTAATCAAGGCACGATATTCAATTTTTTCCATTTTCACAAAAACACTCACAATGACTTACTCAAACGATTATCAAACAACTGAGCATCCAAAATGGCTGAAATTTTAGTGAGTATCTTTCAACGCATGTGTGAATACATTCCCTAACTTTTGTTGACGGGTGCTGCCATCTTCATGTTGAAGCTCAAAACTTTTCAGACAACACTCATATATACAAGTATATGTTTTGTTGCTCTCCTGAAAAAGCCTACATGCATACTTACTAGCAAACACAAATTTCAATCGGGCAAAAAGTGCCTGATTTATATTGTGCAGTTTAATATTAAATGGAAATGTTTATTTAGCATAATTTCCATACCCCAATAACTTCAATAAGCCAATTCTTTATTTTTTGTTATATTTTAATCTTTAAATCGCACATGAATTTTTTAAACTACACTGCTTAAGCAGAAAAAATTTTTAATCAAGCTATTCACATGTAGTGATATGGAGTCAGTCTTACAACTGGTAACATATTAAAAATGATGCAGGAGAAATGAGAATTTTTTTTAAGTTTACAGAGTTAAACAACAAGATAGACCTCTACCAATGTAAACAGTTAAAAAATCTTAACTAAATTGATTGGCAAAATTCTTTGTAACAAATGAATGCACCAACCAACATTTAATAACACAAGAATCTTCACAACAAAATGAATGAGCAGTAAAAAAAGTTATTTATTTAATTTTCTAACAGGAAAGTTTATGCCCAGAGTTCTAGAGAAAATGTTGAAAATTCAAGTCAAAGTAAAAAAAAAAAAAATTCAAGTCAAACTTGTAGTGTGTATTTACTTTATAAATACACACTTACAAATGCATATGTATATTTTCTCCTTTAAGAGAAAATTAATGTAAATATCTAATATGACATGTAAACGTCTGATTTAAAACATACAGCTTTTAATGAGAATTCCATTGCAATTATACTTTTTCCATAATATTTACTGTCAAATTCTGTTGGTTTAAAACAAGATTATTATTTTAAATTACAAGTAAAAATTGCTATTTTAATTCATAAGTATAATTTCTAAAATTTTCTTGAGAAATTTGACAGTTCATGCTTATATCTTGGTTTTTTGAAAAATGGAATCTCTGCCAACATAAATACATAAAAAATTATCAAATTTTTAACAGCTGATTTAACAGAAAAGATAAATTAATGCATCAATATCAGACTGCACTGAAGATAGTTTTGTTAGCTTGCTATTCACGTAGCTTTTCCAGTCATTCAGCCAATAGTAAAACCTTCAATTGAAGATAAAATAGAATAAAAATAGTATGTCAACTCTTTTTCTTAGCCCGTTTTCATAAGGTTATTTATGGATTGTCAAGCATTGGATGTTTTTAACTCTAATACTTTGATATTGGTCACAACAGTTGCAAAAAAATTACTAATATTAATGACGTAGTACTCTTTTTAATTGCATTCCTTATTTAATAAAACGAAACACAATGCAAAGTTTAAAAATTATACACCACAAGTTTATACTGTCTGCTTTCTTATTAATCCAATTTAAAAACAAAATAAGTTCTCTGTTCCTAAAATATAGTGCATACAATTTTATTAAGGATCCAGAAATTAATATATAACGTAAATCTATTAACAAGTTAAAGCTGAACCCAAGTATATATCTTAATTAGATTGTTCACAAAACCTGAATGTAACTGGGATCATCTTATTCGATTTTTTTCTCGCCGAGTTTATTTTCAATTTTTTTTGTGTGTTTTTTGTGGGGGAGATACACTTTGGTGTTATCATTGCCGGAATAAAAATTTTTTAGAAGAAAATAAACAGGAAAAAAATAGAACTAGCTTAAAAACTAAAAAATCAAAGAAAAACTTACAACTAATAGCCGTAAAACTACAATTAAAAATAAGCATAAAAATAAAAACATAAAATTTAACTAAAAATAAAAAGAATTTAATAAAATCCAAGAGGGGTGTAAGGACTCCCAACTTGGAAGATTAAAAAATTAACTTCCCATAACGGGAAGGCTAAAAAATTAACATAGAAAACTAAGCCTAGGTTAAAAACTGAAATATTAAAAAGCTAAAACTTACAACTAATAATACAAATAAAATATTACTAAAAAATGTATAACAATATCACAGTGGGAACTTAAGTAAAATCTGCTTAAAAAGAAACAAAGTAAAAAAAATTATAAAACTTAAATAAACATCAACAAATTTAACGAAATTCAAGAGAGGTGTAAAAGGTCCCTTTTCAGTATAGAATAAAAAAAAATATAAAAATTATAACAACTGAATAAAAAGAAAAACAAACACGTTAAAATAATTCTTCAGCACTAGAATAAAAAACATATACCCAACTTTAAATTTTGTGCAAAATATTAACACTTCGTAAAATTAGCAATACCCGGTCCAAAAGTTCCTTATTATTGCACAGAGTTTGACAAATGTTTCTATGAAATTTTAATTTACGATGCAACACCGCATAACATATTCAACCCAGAAGTATAGCGCACAGTCATGTGGCAGTTGCATCGTGCGCATAGTGGTGCGTTTCTTGCTAACATCAGGTACTCGAGTGGGACTCTGGTATGTCCTAAACGCAATCAACAGAAAACTACTTCCTCACAACAAATTTTTCTGCATGATGAGTCCCATGGCAACACAGAATCTTTAATGTGTCGGAGTTTGTTATCAATGGTAGCCGTCCAGTCACCTTGCCACTTTGCTCAGACTGTTTCATACAATTAATAAAGTCAGAAGTAGCAACACAAGTGGTGAATAGAGGTTGATTACATGCATCTTACTTGTAACAGCAACTCACTTGTGTGTTGCAGTGGTTCAACTCAGCGATTGCATTGTAGATTTCACTGACCAATGGATGTCTAAAGTAAAAATCTTCTAAAGCTTGGAGCGCACTATACAAGTCACTAAAAATAAAGATATCACAGTATTTTGGGTTAACAATATTCAATGCCTTACTGATAGTGTACAGTTTCGCACTAAATGTACCTGTAATATTAGGCAGACCAAACAAAAGATTCTGTCATTAAGAATAAGTGCACATCCAACGGTATCATTCTCTTTTGATCCATTTGTGTATAATACTACATTTGGGTTTATTTTGGAGAGAATGTAGTGAAAACTTTGCTAAAAGATGATAGGTGGTACGGATTGTTTCTTGTATATGGTATGATCAAAACTAAAATTTATAAGGTTGATTCTTCACAGAGTATATGAACAGGGATAGATTGGAAAAATAAAAGTTATGTCAACATTTAAAGCTGCAGTAATCGCTGGGTACATACACCCATAGGTGCAGAATCACGTGGATGGTCTTCATATTTTTGTAGATTAGGATTCGCAAGAACTGTGGTAAAAGCCGGGTGGTGATTCAGTTGCCCTTTATTTTCAAATTGGCTTTAACAACTCATTCATTCAGTTTTTAATAAACTACTGGATATATTAGCAAATAAAAAAATGTAGCTGGTCTTTTAATGTTAGTTACAAGGTTTTGTAGCATAAGTTTTAGTTCTTGCACATTAGCTTGTTCAGCATATATATTTTATATAAAGTATAATACAACAAGACAATTAAAATGTTTTAAATAATTGACAAAAGTCATACCTTTTATTATTAAATTTTTCTAAAATTTTCAAAAGTTTTAATGTTACTATAAAATAAAAAATAATCTTTACTTACAATTATAGATTTTTTGATTTTAAAGTATTTCACATTAATCTCATGAACTTTATTTATTTAAATAAATATTATCAAAATTAGATTTAAATTATTATTAGATAATATGCCTAATATCTAAAATAATTTTAACATTATTTAAACTGTTCTTATTCAACTCATGATACAATTAGCAACTGAGTAATGTGTTATTGAATGTTTATTTAAGATTTTTGGTGAGTGTGTGTGCACATGTTTGTATACACCAAACAAATCAAAAAAAAATAGCCGCAAACACACCAACAATATTTGATTGAAAAAGTTATCTAATTACAGTTTAATAATAAAAATATAATTATAATCTTACCACTTAGATTTCTATCAGTAATTCGAAAGTTGAGAGGACAGAATGATTTGGAAGACACAATTCTTGCACCGTCCTTAAGATCTGCAAATCTCTCTTTTAGCATATGATCCACAGTAGGACCAAAAGCAAAATTGTTGACGAATACAATAGTTGCACCCACAATTTTTTCTCTATGTTCATCAGTTAAAAAATCTCCTTTAATTAAACGATAATCTCCGTAATGTTTACCATACCACCCCATCCACTTACGGAAATTTAAGTTCATATCCTAAAAAGAAAAAGAGCAAATAAATTTTTTTACACAAAAATACATCACTTATCACAAAATTATTAAATCAGATAAAGTCATAGATTAAAAATTAGTTCCTTAATGAAAAAGAAAATAATTATCTATTTAAGCATGACTTCTAGTGATCCCTTATAAAAATTATAATGAACATACTTCAAAAGTACAATGTAATAGTAAATTCCATTTAAAACGTAGTTTAAAAGGTTAACAACTAAACACAGATAAATATAACAAATCAGAGATTAAATTCTTCACTTTATTGTACAGAATAAAATACACAATATGAGTAAAACAAGGCTCAAAGAGGTACACGAAAAAACCCAGGAACAATACTTATAAAGTAATGGTTTATAAAGGGGATGAATCCATAGAAAAATAATTACAATTCTGTAAGTACAACAGGCAGAGTTTAAAAAATACGAGGGTAAGTCAATTATTATCTGCAATGTGGTTACAAATTTTATTGCAATACAAATAGGAAACTTACATGTACATCATTTTTCAACATAGTTCCCTTGCATTTCAACACACTTGGTCCACGTTGTACAAGCTTCCTGATGCCCTCATAAAAGAAGGTTTTCGGTTGAGCTGCGAGCCAGGAATGCACCACTTCTTTCACCATTTCGTCCAAGATAAATCGACAGCCCCTTAAGGCGTGTTTAAGTGGACCAAACAACTGGTAGTCCTTAGGGGCAAGATCAGGAATATATGGAGGATGAGCCAGTACTTTAAAATTGAGTTTCTAGAGCGTTTCAGCAGTATGTGGACAGGCATTGTCGTGCAACAACACAACACCTTTTGACAGCAGTCCTCGGCGTTTGCTTCGAATTGCAGGCTTCAGCTTGGTAGTAAGCATCTCACTTATTGTTGTGCCCCTTTCCTCATAATGTTCTAGTACTGAGTCTTGTTAGTTCCAAAAAATTATAAGCATCAGTTTTTCCTGCGGAACTTTTTTTTGCAAGGCGAATTCCATACTCTTGCCGTTTACTCTCCGGCTCGTAATGATGGATCTGTTTTGTCACCAGTGATGATTCTGTCTAAAAAAATGTCTTGTTTGTTACCATAGCAATCCAAATGTTTTTGGCAGATGTCCAAGCGCGTTTGTTTATGCAACTGTGTGAGTTGTTTTGGGACCCATCTTGCTCGGACTTTATGAAACCCAAGTCTGTTGTGGATGATTTTGTAGGCAGAACTGTGGCTAATCTGCATATGATGTGCCACTTCATTAATAGTTACTCGTCTGTCTAAGAAACCCATGTCACGTGCATGGTCAATGTTTTCCTCATTTGTGGTGGTAAACGGTCGTTCAGCTCCATTGTGCGTAACACTTGTGCAACTATTTTTTAATTTCTCAATCCATTCATAGACACTCCATTGTGGCAACACATTGTTCCCGTACTGTACCGAATTCATCTTTGATGAATTTCGGCCCTTGATACACCTTCCGACCACAAAAAACAGATCACTGAACATTGCTCTTCTTTGGTGCAAACAGAAAGCGAAGCAGCCATGGTTAACGGTAGGGCAGCAATAATGGAACTAACCTAGCAGCATCAAACCTACACAGATATAACAACAATTACACCGTGCATGCGTCACCTACGCAACCAGACAGTACTACCAACATAAACAAAAATATAACTAAATTGCAGATAATAACTGACTTACCCGTGTACATAATAAGCAATACATTTTTTCCTCTGTACATATACAACCCCCAACATATATCCCTTCCCACATTTTAATAAAAATAATTTAGCAATATGTAGTACGTAGTAGTACGAAAATATTGTAAATATGCATCAGTAAGAGCAGCAAAAAATGAAAACACAAGCTGGTTTCAGTTTTTATATTACACCCCTTCGAGCACTCAAATAACTAATAATATACTGTGTTCAACGTAGGAGCTATCCTAGCTGTTGTTTGTAGTAGTAAGATTTTACTACAGTGTGTGTAATTGTGTTGGTAATGAACCGTGACTCAATTTGTTAGTCCTTACGTTATTGTCTATCGTGTTTTTGTCAACAGTTATATAACTTTATATAGAGCTGCAATGTAATTCATTTGTAAATAACTGATTCAGTAAGCGCCAAATTGAAGATATCAAACATAATCAAAATCATAAATCAAACATGAAACATCAAAACTTACAATTTGCAAGCATAATATAATGCTTTTACAACAGTCTATTACAGGCCACATAGTTTGTTTACAACAGGATAGCTCTTAAAGTGAATTGAGTATACGTATATAATATACTGTGGTAAATAATGTAATTATGTACAATAATTTGAATAAATGTTAATGATAAATAAATAAATAAGAAACAATTACAGTTTTAAAATGAACGAGAAAAATGCTTGTTTTAAAAAATCTGATTATTAGTAGTGGTGTATGTTTTCCTACATTTGTGATATACTTATGTGATTAACCCTTTCGCTGTGCATCAATTCTCTGATTCTCTCCATAATCACTGGATTGACTACCCTTACAACAATTGATAAAAAACTTTTCTTGATTTTATTTATTGAAGCATAATTTTACCTAATAAAGATTTACTTTCCATTGATTTTGAATTAAAACTTTATTACTAATTTTTTTTTGGCAACTGCAAAGAGGCCATAATAATGCAAAGACCCAAAACTATCCCTAAAATAAACTAGTACTGAAACTCATAATCCTTCAAATCAATTCAAATTCAAACTCAAACAGCCAGCAAAAACAGGAAAAATAAAGCTATGTGGTAAAACAGGGCAAAATAGTTACCAACCACATTTTGAATTTTATAAAGAAATATTTTAAATAACAAAATGGCATACACATCATATTTTCATATTTAAAAAAAAAAAAAAAAAAATAAGCAATAATAAATTAACAATTTTAGTGATTGTAATATCTAAGTGGCTTTAATTTAAATGCCATTCTGGCCTACTAGTAACCCATCAGTCCCGCTACAAAGCTTGTGGGCTAATCAAGGCACTGAGGATTGCATAAAAACACCAACAGCTGCCATACTTTATCAAGTAATGCCTCTACTTCGGCAATCTAATCTAATTTAACATATGCAGTCACATTAACAACCAGAATCTATGATCGACTGTATTTTTAAGAAAAAAAATATATCTTCAGATTATGTTTTAATAAAAATCATTATTGCAGTATATTTAAAAGGTTAACCTAACAATGTAATGACAGGTAGGCATTTAGAGTCAAGAATTTGAAGGCAAATCATGAACCAAAGACTAATAATGTACGACTTGATAACACAATAACAAAAGGGTTAAACATTTTGTTTTGTACTCTAAAACTGTTTGTTTAGCAGTGATATAAATCTTGTTATGTTATATGATGTGATTTATGAGTAATCAGATAATATTATAAAAAAATGTCATTTGTTCACAAGAATTTAATGTCTTCTAAGTAATTATTATTTGAAAACAAAAAACACATTTAATTTCAGTTAATAATTAACTAATAATTAATAAAGGACTATAATTCCTGAATCCTGGTCCAATGCTCAAGAATACCAAGAAATGTCTAAAAATCAGTACAGGTTTCCGAAAATATTTTACGAATATATTTCGGGTTGGAAAATAGATTACACATTTTTCCCAATTCTAGTAGAGGTAATGAATATCTTGACTCAGTTCCCAAACGGGTACAGTATTTCTTGTATGCCGAACAGATCATATCCCTGATTAAAACCAGCAGTACCAACAGAATCCTGGTCTTTTTAATTTGTCATTATAATCAACACATAGGCTGCTGACAACTAAAAGAAGCAAAAGAAAATACATTCAAACTTACAAGTTATAAGGTTAAGCGTAATATTAATACATATTAACTGAAACTAATAACATTTTACACATGACTTACTTAAACAAGTAAATCTTAAATTGATTATTCTGATGGTTCAATGATTTCAAACAATGAAAATTTATGTTGGAAAAGAGGGACAATAACAACAGACTAATAATTTTTAACTGAATGTAAATAAAAAAAAGAAGATAGCAATGAAAACAAGATATAGGCCTACATATGTAGATCTTAAACTTTATTTTACTGATTTCACTAGCTTCAAGACATGTTAAAATTTAATCATAATCATGGTTCAGCAGATTTGGTGCTCAGAAGACAATTTTATTTTGAGAAATTACCTTATAAGTTTTAAATTTAATTATAACTCGGTAGCTCGTTTGTCCAACAAATTAACTAAAAAAAATTCAAATGAAAAATAAAAAATATCAAAGTCAATAATTTTAACCAATCCTCATTAACTAAATGAATATATATACAATTGAGAATTACATAAAATAAACATTATACACATTTAATTACACGAGTAAATATACGAGGTGGTCCATTTAAATCGAGACATCCTTTTTTTCCTGTTTAGCCTCTGGGAATCACCGTCAGGTATTCAGAGGATGAATGAGGATGATATGTATGAGTGTAAGTGAAGTATATTTCTGTACAGTTTCAAGTCGACAATTTCTGAAATGTGTGGTTAATTGAAACCCAACCACCAAAGAACACCAATATCCACGATCTAGTATTCAAATCCGTATAAAAGTACGGATTTACTAGGATTTGCCTTTACTAGGATTTGAACATTGGAACTCTCGGCTTCGAAATCAGCTGATTTGTAAAGACACGTTCACCACTAGACCAATCCGGTGGGTAAAATTGAGACACTCTACGTCTAAAAACTGTACATTTTGTAAAAAATGTTTCCTATAAAAGTTTTTTCATTTCAAGGTGGAAATACATTCATTCACAACCTATGTTGTCCTTGATAAGGTCATTATAGGTTAACTTATTCTTTTTTTTATAGGTATCTATATTTTTTATTTAAAATTTCATTTCAGACTTTTTTTATAAAATTGATAGTTATGTTGTTTTCATCTTCAAAAATGCTGTAGGCCTATAAACTTGTGCTTTTAGTTTCATTAAGTCTGATCCAGCTGTCGAGTTACATCCAGCTGATGTTACATTTAAAATAAAAAACAATCAATTAAAAGGATTAACCTAAATAAAATTCATTTACATTTTAATGCTTTTTTATTAATCAAATAGTACATACCGGTATGCTACACGGCCTACATGTGTTGCACACTTTGGTCAGTTAAGTTATGTCAACTGTATGAAAATATTTGGTTTAATGAATTACTGATACTTTAAAATCTTTTTTTAATGTTCTTTATTTAAAATAATTACAAAAACTTACTTCACATATATTACAGCAACAAATGTTCAAAGTGGTGTGTCCTACTTCAACGCATTTTTTGATACGTTTTAAAAACAAATCATGAACATTTAATTGAGTTTTTCACCTGATATCTCTACAGATGTTTGTTTTACGCTCTTTCATGTTTTCAGGGGTAGTTGATACTTCTATGTAAACCGTTTCTTTCTTTAAGGTAACCCCATAAAAAAAGTCTACTGCAGTAATGTTAGGGGAACGAGCAGGCCAATGAACTGGACTAGCTCAACCAATCCAACGATCATTGTATTCACAGTCCAAAATTACTATGGTAATAATTGAATAATTTGCAGGAGAGCCACCATGATGAAACCACATCGTTCTTCTCTTCTCCAAGGGTAGTTCATCAAACAGTAAAGGCAACTGATTTTTTAGAAAATCTGCGTATTTCTCTCCGTTCAAATTTCCATCGAAAAAATGCAGTCTGATTAATATACAGCCTATGATTCTGCACCAAACATTAACAGTCTACAGATTTTGATGTTCTACTTTCCTTAGCCACCATGGATTTTGGACTGCCCAATAATGCATATTGTCTGTTTACTGCTCCATGATAAGTAAAACCTGATTGGTTGGAAAACAGAACATTGAGAAAAAAATTTTGATCTACCTGTACTTTTTCCAGTGCCCATCAACAAAATACTACTCTTAATCAAGTGAAATATGGTATGGATAGAATTTCAGGTGTTTTAATATTCTCAGAATACTAGTTTTTGATATCACAAAGTCACGCGAGATTCTTCTTGAACTAACAAGCGGATCTACAATGACCACTGCAGCCACTGCTATTTCATTGTTTTCTGCTGTCACAGTATTTTGACGCTTCCTGTTTTTGAGCCCCAGATTTTCAGCATCACTTTTGCAATTCTGTACACAGAGAAATGACTTGCGAGTATTTCTACCAGGGAATCGTACAGCATACAAAACTACTGTCTGACGAACATTTCGGTGACATTCCCCGTAAAGCAAAGTTACCTTAGTTTTTTCTCCAATTGTAAATCGTTCCTAACTTCCAATAAATAAGAACTATATAATTTAATATTTATTAATAGTTGGCAAGTAACAAGGTAATAAAAAATTAATTAAAGCCACTGATAGTATGTTCACTTAGACAAATGCCATTTACAACTTGAACTTCACTTTTAAGCTATTTTAAAAAGTTTGCTGGTGTTTATATGTTTAACTTCTTTTACTTCTACTTCATTATTGTTAGTATTGATTGTTTTTTTTTTATTAAAAATTTAATTTTTTTTAAATTTAAAATTTAACATCAAATGAATGTAATTAGACAACTGGGCCAGACCTAATGTAACTAAAAGCACCAGTTTATAGGCTTACAGCATTTTTGAAGATGAATAACTAAAATCTTATCAATTTTAGAAAAAAAAGTCTGAAACAAAATTTTAATCTTTTTTGCAAAGAATTTGATCCCGCAATAAAAAATATAGGTTCCTATTTAAAAAAATTAAATTGACCTTGAAATGAAATTTATTTGACCTTAAAAAGGACAACATAGGTTGTGAATGCATTTCCCCTTGAAATTGAAAAACTTTAATAGTTAACATTATTTCCCAAAATTTGCAGTTTTTGAGATATAGATGTGTCTCAATTTAAATGGACCACCCGCTATAGTAAAGTAGTATGTATGTAGCATAAGCGTCAAGTGCTTGCAGTATATTTAAATTCGGTTTTTAATTCCCAAACTAAACCCAGATATGCTTAACAGTTTTGCTTAGTTTAAAACATTTAAAAAAAGAATTACTCAACTTCAAAGTTCAGTTCAACCAATAATTTTCCTATTTCTGAAGTACCTCATGTTGAAAAAGTTTGGAAAAACACAATCACTAACAGAGCGTGCACACAAACTCATGATTTTACCTTCAATATTCAGTAATAGTTTGTTGATTTATATTACAACTAGTAATGTTGGGGTGCAACTGGAAAATTTATCTAAGCAAAAAATAATTACATAATGTGTTTACAGCAACAAACAAAAGCACATAAATCTGATTTTCATCTGATATCTTTGCAACTGATAGCCCTCATTATTATAGACCTACTAACCTTTCTTTTAAAATCTAATAAGCTTTTTGATTGGATAAATATATTTCTGGTGTATTTTTTAAATGTATTAGACTAACTGAAAATTAAATTTGCATACATTCAAATATGAAAAATTTTCTTTTTGAACTGCACAATAATTATAAGAAATCAATATGATTAGTATCAGTAATAACATTCTGAATGCTTGCCAAGCTGCTTTCTCTAGTGGATTGAATAGTTCCTCAAATTTTCCATCATGCTTTAGTGATCGTATTTGTGGATCCACAAATTTTCCTTCTTTAATTATTGCATCACTAAGTTTTGACAAATTCTGTTTTAAGTACATGAAACCAAGAGTATAGTCCATGGCCTTGACAAAATTCTTCCTTAATCCTATTTTGATATATAAAAGAGGTAGATACACATTTTTAGGATTACACAATGGGTCATGTTTCACATTTTTCTGTTCAGGAAAGAATGATACTTGTTTAGGTCATTCTCTTCTAATGAAATGTTTTTTTCTGTTCCTACTATCCCACTCACACAAAAAACAGTACTTTGTGTAACCAAGCTGCAGACCAAAAACAAGTGTAATTACCTTAAAATCACCACAAATATTCCATTCATACACTGCATATTGAAGTTTTTCCAATATAAATTTAAAGTTTTTATGTTTCTTTCATACTGGCAGAGTGAGCCAAAGGTACTGATGGGAATTTATTGCCATTATGCAGAAGCACAGCTTTTAAACTAATTTAGAGGAATCAATGAATAAGCGCCATTCTGTTGGGTTACATTCATTAAAAAGTGCCTCCATAAGAGAAGAAATATCATTACCAAACATTAAGCTATTTTCTTCAGAAAAATAGTCTTTAAATTCAGAACCTTTGTATTCTTTTGAAGAAGATTCTATACTTTTAGCCAGGAAGCAAGCATTTTCAGACTGATTTTTGGATAAAATTAAATCTCATATGAGATCGTTTTCTTGAGATCTCGTATGAGAAGATTTCCGAGTTAGTAAATGAGACTCAGATGAATTGTTTTGTTCAAAAGTTGTATCACCAGAATCTGTTTCTTTTTCTTCCTTACTTCCATCAGACTCTGAGCTCTCTTCATCTAATATCACATATTCTGGAGGCTCTGGTATGTGCAATTCTTCACAATATGGAACTGGTCTCATTGCAGATTGCAAGATAGAGTACACCACTGTATGTTTTGATTTTGATGTAATCCCTTTAATGTTTGTAAGCAGAAATAACAATCAGAAGAGTGATCTTTGGGTTCCCTCCAAATCATAGGGACAGCAGATGACATGTGGTGTGTGCCATTTTCCCATGCAATGAGAAGCTTCCAAGATGATAAACAACAGATAAGTGAGCCCAGGCCCTTGTTCGGTCCCTGACATCATTCTGAGCATTGTTCTGATGAATGTGGGCTACACTAGATCACATTTGTACATCTCTATGCACATCTGAACCTGCACAACAGTAACAACACTACCCTTTGAGTTAGCTCATTTGGTTCCATCATATTGAAAATGGTCTACAGGTTTTTACTTGACAATGAACATGTTCATTGTCAAGTAAAAACCTGTAGACAAAAAACCTGAATGGACACAAAACATTTTAAAATATTAAAAAAAAATTAAAATAACAAAAAAACTGTGGGTGATGGAAAAATTCTGAATACATATTTGAAAACAGGATAAAAACTGCATTAGATATACCTATTGGTACCCATGAGACAAAAATCATGTTGATTAGTGTTATTAAAAATGTTAACCTTTTTAATTTGTTCAAGGAGATAAAGCCCATATAACAGAAGTGTTGAAATAAAATCCTTTGACAAACACAAACACAACACCAAGCATATATGGATTAAAGGAATTGTAGTTTCTTATACAATACTGTGCAACGCTACCACCACTTATATGCTTTTATAATAGCAATCTTGCGCGTAACACACAAAATTAGTATGTTTACTTCCCATTAATATTTTTACTTTAATACACCCACTATTTAGAAAAATACAATAACATGCATAGCTACAAAAATTAAGTGCATATTTTTTGCAGTCATTAGATTTGGAAAAAAACCTGAAATTAAAGTGAAAAAACAAATATGCACTTTTAAAGTTAGGTAAAAAAAAAAACCAATAAAAGAACTTGTTACATAATAAATTTATGAAATATCTATGGTCAGACAAAAAACTGGTATGTAATTCTCTCAATATTTATATGTCACAACTCCATTAAATATTAAAAATTAAAGAAAATCAGTGTTTGTTCTCACATTTTTCTAATTTGGAATTTTAACATATACTATAAATAATATTGGTTCTTAAATATGTTTGATTTAATAAAAATGCTTACAAGTAAAGACAGATTGCTAAATGAAAAATCATCTCTGAACCCTTCAAAATGAAATCTAACAAAATCTATCAAAGAAAACAAAATAGATAATAAACATGCTTACATAAACCTACATAAAGAAAAACTATTGAAAATTATTACCTACTAAAATCTCTATTTATATAATTTAAAAAAAAACTTTTTATCACAAAGAATATAATAAAATTACAAATAAAATTTAATATGAACATAAACATAAGAATCCAAAAGTAACCACACCTGTACCAAAACCATAGAACATTAGTAAAAATAATTGGCAGTAAAGATAATCACTAAATAAAAGATGATTATAAAATACTTTTAAGAATGAAAAAACAATTCTGAGTAATCATGTTCAAAGAATATAATAAGTAATGATGAAAAATCATAGTTGTTATTCCAGTACAACTTTCAAACAAAAGGTTATGATAAAAATTATATTAAAAAGAAATCAAAGAAACCCCTAACAAAACAGTAATACATCAACAGAAAAAATTAAATAAGATTTAATAAGGTTATAAGGTTATAAATCAGGTTATAAGGTTTTTGTTAAGTCTTAATGAGGAAGAAAAGTGATACATGCAAGAAAGATAAATAAAAAAAATACAAGATTTGGTGAAAAATTAATGCGAGAATTCAGTAATTCATGTAAGAAGAGAAAGAGTGAGTGAGAGAGAATTATGTTATTTTGTAAAAAATAATGACGATGTTTCAAACTGAAACAGTAGATAGATCCAAGGGAAAATGGATGGACCAGGTGAGAGGAGAAATGAAAGAATTGAACCTACAGCAGGATATAATTAGACAGTTGGAAAAAGTTGATCCATACTGATTAACCAAATGTAAATAAAAATAATTGTTAGGCTAAAGTAAAAGAAATTTCCACCAAAAATTATTTTACTTTTTACTGAATAGTTTTTCTATTATATGAAATAACAAAAAATGCATAAAAATAATCAATTAAGATAACTTGATAAATAATAACACAGTAATACAGTTTTCAGTGGTGATATTACACTAAAAAGTCAAATTAAGCACTTATAATTTTTCTAAAAATGTTAAAAAAAATTCTATAATTGACCCTTTCATCAGTAAAGTTAACTTTTTAATAACTAGGAAACATTGTGAGTAATTTTTGTTATTATTATTATTATGCTTTTACGGCCAACATGGGACCACTTAAGTCAATTTTAGTTGGATCTTTTCTGAGAAAAGCGTGTTATTTTACTCTTTCGAGCTGCCCAGTATTTCTTCATCCGTTCGCCCTTGCTTTCTTTTCTTCATCCGTAAACACCCTCTTCGTTGTATTTTGTAGTTTGTCTGCCTTTTGTTTAAATCTAATGCTCTTATCTTTTAGCTTTGTAATTTTTCCAGTTTTATTCTGTAGGTCAGTCAGGGAAATTCATATCTTTGAAGAGCCTGACCAAAAATGTTATAATAGTCTCGGAAATTAGTTTTCTTGGAACTTTCTTCTATTTGCTGAATCAAGTTTTTTGGGCTTGTCGTTTGGTTCCTCTTATAATTTTCTGAGTTATTTTCCTTTGTTTGGTGAATTCATGGTTAGATTCTTCAGTTTTCTGGGTTTGGTGGTTGATCCAAGCCCGATGTCGGTCTTTGACTGCTTTGTCGCATTCTTCATTCCACCATTGGTGTTTTTTTCTTGGGTTTATAGGGGCTAGTTCATCAGCTATTTCTTTCAGTTGGGATGTCAGTTCTTTTAAATTATTAGTTAATTTGATTTTTTTGTTGTTTCTTCAAAGATGGCATTGTTTATTAATTTATGTGGATCATAAGCTCTTTTGTTTTTAGGTTGGGATTTTTTCTTTTTATGCGGGGTGAATTTTATTTTAACTTTAATTAAGTAATGGTCCGATCCAGTATCTGTTCCTCTCAAGACTTTTACATTATAAATCTCCTTGTGATAATTCCGGTCCATGCAAACATGATCCAGTTGCCATTCTCCTTTTTTCCAATCTGGGTGTTTCCAAGTCTTCAATTTGTTTGGTTTTCTAATAAAATAGGTGGATTTTGAGATCATATTATGGTTTCTGCAAAATTCGACAGGTCTTTGGCCGTTCTTGTTAGTTTTCTTTTGGGCAGGCCATTTTCCGATAATATCACGATATCTTCGTTCTTTACCAAGTTGGGCATTAAAGTCCCCTATTAAAATCTTCGTGTGGGTCTTATTTATGTTGTTTGCAGTTTGGTCAAGAAGTTCCCAGAATTTGTCCATCTCTTCTCTATCTTTTTTAAGATTGTTTTTGTCATTGGTGGGAGCATGGACATTTATTATGGTGTAGAATTTATTGGCTGATTTTAGGGTTAAGGTTGAAATCCTGGGGGAGTAAGACTTAAATTCTACGACTGAGTCAATTATTTTAAGATTGATTGCAAATCCTGTTCCGAACTGTGGGCAATTCTTCATCACACGTTTCCCGGGGATTCCTTTGTAAATTCTATAACCCTGAGATTCAAACGGCTCTCGATCGGTGTTTCTCATTTCTTGAAGTCCTGCGATTTGGATATTTTGTTTGTCCATTATGTCTGTTAGAGTTTTTAGTTTGCCGGGTTGAGTTAGAGAATTAATGTTGTGAGTGGCAATGTAGTTTATTTGCTTGTGTCTTATCCTCAATTTTGAAGTTGTGTTGTTTTTGGGTGTTTCCAAACGCTCCGATTCAGTGTTATCTTTTAAGCAGCTGCCCACCGGATCTGAGTGCAGCCTTCTCTGGTATTTACCAGACGGTGGATTTTTTCTTAAAAGACCCTCCATATTTGACTTTCAAAGGCAAGTCAGCCTTGGATGGGAATAAATTCCCGAGTTACAGCTCTGGATGTGATCCAGAGAGGTGATTCCGATTTAGTTCACCAGTAGAAATCTCCACGTTTCTAACTGGTTATCCAGACGAACCAACGTGGAGGCGCAAACCGATTTTCTTAATTGAGATTTTAAGTATGGAGTTTTGTTTATGGAATTTTTGTTATAATAAAGTCATAAAAGTTTTTTTTTATTAACAGTATAATTCATACTTTTTTTTTCATAATTATATATTTTCGTGTGAGTTTTTTGTAACCACAATTATTTGGAGACAATGGTTCTATACTAACTATGTTTACTATGTATACTATGTATTAAATACATAAACAGTAGAATTTTTGGTAAGAATAGTAATTTAACAATTTGCAAATAATTTATTATAAAAAAAAATTTAAGTAGTGTGCTGTTCAATACTATAAGAACTAGTACATCAGTAAATTATGTTTTCTATAACCTATATAATAAAATACAAAAACCTGGCTTAAAAAAATTTAGATAATTATAATGGGTGAATTTATAATAATTTAATAGAAATTGTCGGGTAAGAAATCTTGTTCTTTCCTGAATGAATTTCAGTACAATGGCAGTTTGCAAAATTTATCCAGAAACTTTACTGGTGTTAATAAAGGAACAAGAACCAGATTTTTAGTCGAATTTCTAAATAATTTTTTTTTAAAGCATATACAACTAACACTACAACAGCTCTTTAGAGATTTTGCATATTTTATGAATAAGTATCCGAACTTTCACAGCTTCTAAAACACGGGAGTATGAAATTAAAAACTAATATTATTTCTGTCCCTGAAATACTTAATAAAACAGTTCAAATGCTGGAACCTTATATTAAAACAAAAAAAACCATTGTCCAGAATTTTACTCTCCTTCAATTGGTTTTCCAAAATAGGACGAAAAACACCAAATATGTTTATTTCTTATTATTTCTTTAATTTTTGGCAATGATTTGGAACTAAACGGCTACAACCTAAATAAGTTAATAGACCACACCCTGGTAATAGAAAATAATAATCCTACTCAAATTATTAAATAATAGTTTGTTCATAATTACTTTTTCCTTTTAACTCCATTGAATACTTGCATAATGATCTCTCTGTTTCTAGAATATTTTTTTTTATAAAAAAATTGAAAATCAGAGAGATAATATTTATCTCAGTCACTGAAATTCTAGTTATTGGAATAAAATAAATCTCAATGATTAAGATAGCAAACTAGTTTGCTATAATCTCAATGATTAAGATAGTATATGGTTTTAAAATTTTTATTATTTTTAAATTAAGATTTCATTTAAAAAAATTAAGAAGCAGAGATTATCTCTGTGAAAGTTCTCAATGAAGATTAAAAAAAAGCTAGGAGCTAGTGGTCACATCAGACAGTTCAGTCAAGTTTGAACAACTGTCGAATTATGGTGCTGTGATATTATGGTAACAACACACACTCAATAAAGGATTTTTTTTTACTTCGTTATATGTGAACTAAAAAAAAAAAAAAAAAACTGCGTTGATGGTCTTTGTACAAACAATACCAGGTGTGTTACTAATATGAAACTGGAATTTGCCCATAGATGGCCCTAGCTGTCAATGTAGTTACCATCAAACTGCATCATTGGCGCCATTTTCTTTCTTTGACAGCTGACAAATATTTTCAACTTACAACAATAGAAGTTTCATACAACAACATAGTTCTAATTAGCGTTAAACATATCAAGTTTTGTACCTACAAACTATGATTTGCGAACAGCATTGATTTTCTGTTACCATTTACAGAAAACTGCTGCAGAATTGCATAGAATGCTTGTCAAAGCTTACGGCGAGCATGCTCTGTATGCTCGGTAAATCACAGTGTTTTGAGTGGTTTAAAAAAACTCAAGAGTGGCAATTTTGACGTGAAAAACTAAGAACAAGGAAGACCACTGAAAAAGTTTGAAGACAGCAAATTGCAAGCATTGTTGGATGGGATGAGGATGACGCTTAAACAAAACAAAAACTCGCAGATCAATTAAATGTAACACGAAAAGCCGTCTCCATATGTTTGAAAGCCATGGGACAGATTCAGAAGATAGGAGAATGGGTTCCACATGAACTGAATGAAAGACAGCAAGAAAACCAAAAAAAAAAAACTTGCAAAATGCTGCTCGCCAGGTACAAAAGAAAGTGATTTCTCCATCAAATTGTACAGGTGATGAAAAGTGGATTGAAGAATCCTAAGCGTAAAGATCATATGTAACTCCAGGTGAACCATCGACATCGATTTCAAGGCCAAATCGCTATGGAAAGAAGACAATGCTCTGTTTTTGGTGGGATCAGAAGGGTGTGATCTATTATGAGCTGCTAAAACCTGACGAAACTGTTAATACTAAATGCTACCGACAAAAAATGATCTATTTGAATCAAGCACTGCGTGAAAAACAACCAGAATATCAAAAAAGGGAACAAAAGTGATTTTGCTTCATGATAATGCACCATCACACACAGCAAATCCGGTCAAGGCATTCAGTTGGGAAATACTTTTGCATGCGGCTTACTCACGAGATTTGGCTCTGTCTGACTACTACTTATTTCCATCGATAGGGCACATACTTGCTGAGCAGCACTTCACTTCTTATGAAAATAGCTCAATGACTGGTTTGCCTCAAAAGGGCAACAGTTTTTTTTGGCATGGCATTCATAAATTGTCAAGAGAGATGGGAAAAATGTATAGCTAGCGATGGATAATATTTAGAATAAAATATTTTTTATCATTTTCATACAATAAATGTGCATTTTCTATACAAAAATTCAGTTTCATATTTACACACCTGGTATATGAAAATTTATTTAAGTAAATATTATCTTTAAACAATTAGTTAATAAAATAATAAAATTTTATTGCATTATTTGAAAAGAAATTTCAAATAATGCATTGTTGGATGAGGATGATGCTTAAACAAAACAAAAACTTGCAGATCAATTAAATGTAACATGAGAAGCCGTCTCCATGCGTTTGAAAGTCATGGGACAGATTCAGAAGATAGGAGAATGGGTTCCACATGAACTGAATGAAAGACAGCAAGAAAACCGTCAGTTTACGGTTTGTCTACTACTAAACCAGTAGTACTGAATTTGTACTGCATAACAGCTTTTTGATAAATTTTATTTGGCTTCCCAATTTTCCATTAAATAATTATAATACAGAATCTTTATCATCTTCCTCATTATTCTTTTCCAATCATGATTATGAAAAACCCTTTAAATTAACTTGAATTTATTCATTTCTGAATCAATTAAAATATTTAACTACATTACCAAGGATCTGGAGAATGGAAATAACATTACGATTTTATTTTTTACAATTCCTGAATACCTCATATTCAAAGGCAGAAATTTTGCTGATAAACTCAAAAAATATCCAAGATATTCTCCCAAGAACAATTTTTAAAATAAATTTTAAATGGTCTTGAGGACAACCTATCTGAATAATGGCTTAAAAACCGTATTTTTAGTCTAAATACAGCCATTATATGTTTATTTATGGTCCTGTACAAGAATAAATTCAGAAAAGAAAAAGCTTAAAAATAGGCATATATATGATTTTTATAAACGAGTACTGATGGGCAAAATTGTTCTAATATTTTCAACTCCCATTGAACACAAGTAAATTGCGTATTGTACTTTTAATAAAATTTATATAAGAAGTAACTTTATTATAGAAAAAAAAAAATCATACCTGTAAATATATAGCAACTAATATGTCCGTCTTTATTCTCAATTTAAGTACAAGATTTGGCATTGATTCACCAAAGTGAACTACACATTTTCTTGACAAAAAGCCATACCAATATTATTGCTTTAATGTGGTCAATTTTTGTGGTAAAATTAATTTTAGAGTCATTTTTTGATTGTTGCCCAAAGATGATATCAATTGGGTTTAAGTCTGGGGAGTTAGTTGTCTAGCCACACAACCACTTTAATATTTTGTTCTTGGAAAACCTTTTCCACTTTTTTGACAGTGTGACATGGCACCAAATCTTAATGGAATTTGTTGCCTTGTGGGAATTTTTGTGAAGTTGTGTCACAATCCTTTCCTTCAGAATATTGGTATATCTATCAACTTTCAACATACCTTTTACTGGAGTAATGATCAAAGGCCTTCAAATGTGATACAAGCCAAACTTTTTTTCTGGGGATGTTTAACTGATTGTTAAATACAAGGTGGTGTATTTTCATCTGATGCTTTTCTAACATATTGAATATTTTTCCTCTGAACATAAAAATGTGATTCATCAGAAAACACAACATTTTTCCAGTCTTCTTTGATCCAGTTAGCATGTACTTTGGCCCACAAGAGCCTAATTTTGCACTTTGCTGTTATTAAAAGCTGCTTTTTAGCAGGCTGACAAGCTTTTTGATTAACTGCAAGAAGTCTGCGACTAACACATTTCACATGTAATCTGTTCCATTGGGAGCTAATCCACAATTTAAGTCCACACAGCAGATAATTTTGGAACATGTTTACTTTTTCTCACTAATAACCAAACCTGTGTTGGGAGTAGTTTTTCTTTTACAGCCACATTTGCCTTTACTTTGAAGTGAGAAGAAACCAGTTTCTTTAAATCGTTTAATAAATAGCACTCACTGTCCCTGGTCCAACACCACATTCAGAAGATATTTGTCATTGTATCATATTGGTGTGTTCAGAAAGAGAAGCAATCTTCAAACACTTCTTGCAGTTGTCTTATTATTATTATATATTCAAGACTCACAGAGCAAAAAATAAAAAATATGATTTTGTAATAAAAAATTAAATAAACTTTCACACTATTTATAACGTGAAAATTTTAAAATAACCAAAGAACAACAACCTCAAATTACAGAAAACTTAAAGATTGGGTATGATCAAGCCAGTGTAGTCACAACATAGAAATAAAAAAAAAAAAACTCCTGAGTTCAGATTAATTTGCACACTACTGTATAAATAGATATTTAATTTACATTTTTTAATAAATTTTTAATCATATGTAATAACATATCATCAAAAAATTAAGAACTAAATGTTTTATGCTTAATTTACAATCCTGAACTTAATCAATGTTTAACTTAAATCAAATTTTTAATCATAATATTTAATTTTTATATAATTTAATTACTTATCTACTTTCTATGTCGATTTCTTTCAATCAAATTACAGCAATTATATAGCATATCATAGAGAATAATTAATCCAGTACTACCCTTCTTTACTACAGAGGTGCAATGGGTTAAAAAAGTGTCAACATGACCATTTTTTACTATACAGTGTTGGGAGGTAATTGTCATCTACACATTGTCACTCTAACTTTGCATTTATTCAGTATATTCTAATTAAAGCTTTACTGACAAAGCTTTTATGATCAGACTAATTAAGAAAAATCCTTCCAAATATGGTTTTTAGTTTGGTTTAAAAAATTTAACAAAATATATATATATATATATATATATATATATACTGGGCGATTCAAAAATGACTTCACAACTTTAAAAGCAAATAAAAATTAGTTGAGATAACTTACAGATTTAGGTGAGGTCTCATTTCATAGAAAAACACATCAAGTATACCACAAAACATTCATTCACTTTGGTTTTATATGGCTTTCATATGTAATGTGAATATATTCCACTTTATGTCGATTTCATTCCAGGCTGTAGCCAGCAAGTCGGGCATTAACTCTGCAGCTGCAGCGGTAATTCAAAATTTTAGCTCAACAATAGCAGTAGGTAAAGGTATATAAATCTAACCTTTAATGAAAACCCACAAGAAAAACTCTAGCACGATCAAATCTGGGGAGCAAGGCGGCCATGGATGACCAATCCACCACCGATCTAGGAATTTAGTATCAAGAAAGTCTTGTCCTTCTAGACAATAGTGAGATGACGCCTTGTCTTACTGATAATAAAATGGTGTCCATCTTGGTGATCATCGTCTAACTGAGGAATTAAAAATTTTGAATCATGTGAAAATAATTGAATAAATGATACAATTTATGGTTGCCTCCTGGAAGAAGAATGGGTTGAACAGTCTTGGTTTGCTTAGGGCGTAAAAAACATTGACCTTAGGGCTATCACAAATGTGCTGCAAAGTTTCATTAGAGTTTTCACTATCACTGCAGGCTTTTAAATTTGTGAAGTCATTTTTTAATTACTTAGTACATATGTGCAGCAAAGTAGTATATTATTTACTATCTTGAGAAATGCAGTTAAGATAACTGAAATTTTTCATTCTGGTAAGTCAAATTTCCAAAATATTATTGTTTTTTTAAAGAAGACAGTTTCATTTTGTATGAACTATTATTTTACATTAGTGGAACATAAACAGAAAAAAATTCCACAACATAACAGTTAGGAATAAAAATGTTACTGGTAGGATTATACTGGAAATTTAATAAAATTTAAAAATTCATAACATTTTTCAAGTTAATAATTCTTAAACATGATGCTTTATTTTAAAATAAGCATCCTATTTGACAGTCCTACTATTTCAATGTACTCAGAAACATCATGAGCCATACAAGAGTAGTATATATAGTATATAAATAAAAGCCACTGAATGAAAATACATTAATACTTAGCTATCTGTTATTACTGTACACAATTAATCTGTTAAGAAATGAATTCAGTTTTACATGAGCATCTTTCATTCTTTCTTTTTTAATATCTTTTTGAGTAAATATGCAACCACACTATAGAAGGGTAGTACTTTTCATAATCAAGGAATATCACAAATTGTTATTATTTCTTTTGACAATTCAAATTAATTTTCAAAGAATTGAAAATAATCTAAACAAGCAAGATAAAAAAAATAAATTCTACACTACTTCACACCAAAATAAAGAATATTTACAGAGAAAAAAAACATGAAGAAAATTAAAAAAAAAACACTTTTATTATAGTACATTACTGATAAAAGAGTTAAGAAGTTTTTAATAATTTTTTAAATCCATAATCAGTTAAATTCATACTTCTGTGCGTTTATAAAAATACTTCAATAATCAAAAATTTAGAATACTGACTTCAGCATATCTGGACGGAACTTCAGCCTTCTCTACACCGAAGCAAATCTTGCATGGTGTTGCAGCAGCCATCTGCAGAACCACCTGGCCAACACCAGAACCCAAGTCAACAAAGATATCATCTTTGGTGATGTTAATCTGATCTATCATCTGACATACTAAGTCATAGGATGTCTCCCCATAAACCTGTAAAATTAAATTTTTTTATAGATGTAAATAAATAAAATTTAATAAACCAAATCGACGAAAAACACAACAATTTTGAGAGCAAATGTATGAGCACACAGTTGCTTTACCTAATATCTGATTTTACAGTCAATAATAATTAAATAGATTATTCATCTATGTTTTCTTCTGTCAACTGTGTTGCTTTGTATGGTATTTCAGTCATTTTTTGATAGTAATGTATTTTATAGAAATAAGAATTAGATCCAAATTTTAAACTGGGACATATATATGAAAAACACAAACAAAATAAAGAGATTGTTAATGGAACACCAAAAACTGAAAATATTAACAAGTGATAAAAACAACAAAAATAAAAAAATATTACATCTTCTCTAATATGCAGATGTTTTAAAATTATATAAGGATATCGATATCAATCACAAAACAGAAAAACTACAAAATATTCTTAATGGACTTAATGGTAATTGTTGTCTACTTTATTTTACTGAAATTTAATTTCAATAAAAGCCTTGTTTTTTTACTTAAAAAAAGTCGACAATGGATTGTAATTGTAAGATGAGAAACATCATCCTTACCTAAGTTGATAGGATCACTGAGCTGGTAATAACAATGGACTCTGGGTTTGCTTTTTAAATATTATTTATTAAAAATATCAATCATACTGCTCTAACAACTCAATTTATTATTAGGTATAAAAAAGGGTTTGCAAACATTGAATATAGAAATCTAACCAGAATACTCAGAAGTAATTTCTATATTATTGTATACCAAGGATAATGGTAAATACATGTAAGATAATTAATACATGGGTTTACTGAACATCAAAATACTGATCTTCAAAGAACAAAACATGTATCCAATCAGGGTTGTTAATGAAAATATTTATCATCCTGGCTTTCTTTGTCACAAAAAGTTCTGTTTTTGGCTTTAATAACAGATTAAGAAATTATTCTACTATAGCTATTCCAGAATCAATTACTTACTGAAGTCACAACAAATGTTGTGTGATGGCTTAACTCTGCAGATTAACTAAACAACAGGTTAGATACATTTTCTCTTGGTGTATTATAATGCAAAGTGGTCTTCATAATCCATTGAAACTTTTTTCATTCTTGGGGTGTATTTTTCTTTCTTTTAACTCCGAGAAACCATAATGTATTAGATAGATTGTATTTTAGCCCCTATGTAATGGTGAATTTATTGTTCATTAACCTAAGTAATTTATATATAGTAATACGTTGAAGAGTGCTATAATAAAAGATGCCATTCAAAAATCCCCAAAACTAACCTAAAAAAAATAGATAATTACACATTATCAGCCAATATCACCTTCAAGGCAGAATATGGGTAGGAAGAACAATTATAAAAGTTAGCAGGAATAGTAGTTATTCTTGCTAACTTTTCTAATTGTTTTCCACAACTAGAAACATTTCTAGAAATTACTTCTTGCCAGGCTGTTCATTAACTCCTTCAAATTCTGCCATGATAAGATTGGATTCTTATAATCTAATGACTGCTGCTTTGTTTCAATATCATAACCACAAACCCATGATTCATGACCATTAATGATGCTGGAGAAGTGTGAGTAAATTTCAGAAAGTTATTTCATCTCAATACATATGTTTACATGATCCTGCAGCCCTCAAATTAATTGTATGGAGTGCATTGCATATTAATATTGAGCTCCAATAACAAGATTCATTGAGAAATTCCATAAAACAGGTCTACAACCCCACAAATCCCATGGGTTGTTCCCATTTGGTCTTGCAGGTTGGTTATTTTTTCATAAAACAACCTAAATGCTTGTCAACATTTCCATTTTCAAAACACCTGTTTCAAAGGCTGTACTTCCATTTTCAAAACACCTGTTTCAAAGGCTGTACTGCTAAGCATAATTTGATGCAAATCTGTTGCTCTCTTAATAACATTAATTTCTACTTCACTGTAGAATCACAAAATGGTACCAACAAACAATTACAAGATCACAAAAAACAAAAGCACAGATTCACATAGTGTAATAACACTTGACTAGGCAATTAACAAGTGCAGATTACACTTACCTAGCATCGTGCAACAGTTTTATTATATAGCTAGCTTATACTACATTCAAATTTTAGGAAATTTTGAGCTACATCAAGTATAATGAAATTGGACAAAAATTACTTGTTTTACGCAATTAAATAAATAAATAAATAAATTGCACATAATATTAAATTTGAGTAGTTAATGTTAATAATACATTATAGTTATAATTCATGAATCGAGACACCTTTGAAATGTCATAAAATTAAATTGAATTTAATTAAAAAATCACAATTATTTAATTTTTATTTCATTCCACAACATTCTGACAATTATACCTCTGGTTTCTTCACTTTTTCGAGAAGTATTTCTGCATGAATTAGCATTTTCTTGTCTCTTTCCTGGCAGAGTTTATCTCATTTTACATAGTCACTTTATATAATAGAAAATCATAACAACAGACATGACTATTTACATTAAATACATCAGAGTAAACATAATATAAATATAAGGCACAAGTTGTATTTTTTTTTTTTTTACCCCTACTTCCCTGAGCCGGACATACAGTTAAGTAAAACTCGGCCCAGGGAAGTGTTCTTAAACTCTAAGGGACCTCCCCACCCACCGGCAGTTGCCCCCCCTACCGGTTGAATCTTTTCTCTCTAAAAAAAAAGAAGTCACAAAAGTTCCATGAGAAATAACAGACATTGCCAACTATGGACTTGAGAATAGGTGTTTTCTAGAGTGCTGGAAATATTCATGATTGGTGTTCCTTCCCAAACACGGTGGTGACGAAGTGAATCCAGAGTACCAACCATTATGCCTAATAAACAGTATGTGCAAATGCTTTCCGGGAACGGGACATTTGAACATTACCTCAACAGATTTGGTAGACGTGATTCTCCCTATTGCATGTTTTGCAGTGGGGAGGACACAGTAGAGCACACCATATTTGAGTGTGAAAAATGGCACTTATGGCGAATCCAAGCAGTTATTGAAAGATTAAGACCTGAGAACCTGGTGTCCTTCATATTGGCTTTAGAGGATAACTAGACAGCTTTTGACATGTTTTCAATGAAAGTGTTACACGCTAAGGGGAGACATCATGGCTTTTAGCGTAGGGAAGGGCAGACAGCCCCATCCGTGAGGGCCAGCGTGCCCAGGTGTGCCAGTTCTGGTGAACAGGTGGGGAGTACGAGGGAGATAACTAGGACTGGGAAATAAAAGAACGAGACCAGGCCACCAGATGAAATTCTGGGAACAACACAGTCGGGCCTGGTTACCAACTCCTGGGGATTAGAGGCAAGTAGAAAGAAAAGACACAAGGTTATAAGGCACAAAATTAACTTGGTAATAAAAAAAAATCTATTAGAAAAATTACACTTTTAAACTAATTAAAATAATTTGAAATGCTCAGAAAATGTTCATAAACCAAAGACATGAAAACAGTATTAAATTAAATTAATTATTAGGTTAAAAAAACAATTTTTTATTGTATACTAGATATCAAACAATTAAAGTACTAGTAACAATGAAGTTCACATTACCTCAGGGGAAAAAGGCTCATACTGGTTGAGTTTATCTGGATCACATACAGCTTGATTGTAAACCTGCTGAAGGATATGGCGCAGAAGACCTCTTGATGGATGCTTACTAACACGTTGACCAGGCAGCGATGTGCCTTTTGACTGCAACACAATAATAAAAACTATTACAAAGTGAAAAATTAGGTGAATATTACCTTGCAAAATGTCAAAATAAAATGTACAATAAAATTCAAATCATAGTATAACATAACTTACATACAAGTAACCCAAATATAGTTTTAAGAAAAAAGTTATAGTCATCAAAATATCATTCAAACAGGCATTTCTTAAGCATGTTTTATCTTTGTATTGACTATAATTACGTATTTCATAAATTAACTTACTGAGCTAATTAATTATGTAGTCAGAAATAGAAGTAGGTTGAAATTTGCTATAGAAAGAACCAAGAAAAAACTAGTATCATTCTGATAGTAAGTCCTACCTTTATACACAGAAAGAGAAATGTAAACAAATGTACAAAATCCTAGAGAACTAGAGGCAAGCAGCAAAATCTAAATTTGAAAATGATGTTTAGGCAAAATCAATTAACTTTTAACAATTTTATTTATTCATTAAAGATGATACAACATATTTCATAATTGTCCACTAGTGTTTAATTTGACAAAAGAGAAGCAGAAATTATAGGATTTTTATAGGAATCAAATAAATGCTGTTAAAGGTAGGAAAACATCTATCTATATATTAAGTTTTATAAAGTTAAAAAAGGTTTATGTCAAGGTTGCTGCCATTCTGTTTACGCTTTACTTAGATAAGGTATTGAAAAAATGACGGAAAAAATATAGAAGGATAGGAGTGGAGGTGAGGGTGGATGGTGTGGTGATGGGTGATATATATGTTGTTGTTTACAGATGATCAGGTCATCTGATCAGTTTGATATTAGCTATACGATAAGAAAATTGATGGAAACCTTTAAGTGGGGTTTGATGATAAAATTTTAGTAAGATGAAGTATCTAGTGGCTGGTGCAAAAGGAGATGACTTGACTGTAGATGGGAATATCATCAAAGCATGTGAAGACAGGAAGGAAATAGTGTAAAATATATAAATCATTGTATAGCTTTGGGGTGGACGGCTATCCAGAAGTGCAATTTTTTGTGGTGGTCTGAAGGAATTTGGAAAGCAACTAAGTATACGTTGTACAACAGTGCTACTGACAGCATTTTATTGTTCAGGTCAGAAGCTTGGGGAAATTAGAAAAAGAGATGAGGGAAGGCTGTTAGCTATGGAGATGGATGTGCTGTGCAGGAGTTGTGGAGATTCTGGAATGCAGTGAATGAGAAATGAGATCAAAAGAAGAATTGGGACAACCAGTACAGTGATTGATGTTTTGGATGGAAGAAGACTATAATGGTATAGGCATGTTGGGAGAAAGGAGGAGTATAGATGGCCGAAGAGGATGTTGGAATGGACTCCATGGAAGAGGAGGAAACGTGGACGACCTCCAAAGCAGTGGATGTCTGGAGTGATGGAGGTGACTGAGAGAAGGAATTTGGAGGAGGAAAGTTGGAGGGATGGAAGAGTTTGGCAGTTGGGATGTGAGAGACAGCCTTTAAACGCCTGTAAACATTCACCTAGAAGATGTAGATGCTGTTGCGGGTTAACTTTGAAAATGAGTTTAAAAACCAGAAAAGAATACAAATGAAAAACTAAAAAAAGGAAAAACATACGCTGACTAAATATCAATAGTTAATGTAATTTCAAGATTCTTCACTTAATCAAAATTCAGATAATATTCTTTTGACCCCCATCAGTTTTCCTAATCATGATGAACTGGCATATTTTCAAGAAATCTGTCTAACAAGCAAGAAAAAGAAATCACCTACAAATTAATCAAGCCAAACATAATGATTATTACATAAAACGATTTTAGAATACAGTAACATCTATGTCTTTAAAATCTTTAAATCAAAACTTACAGTTGTACATCACCTCATACAAGGCAGTCCCAAAACTAACATGGCCGTTAACAATAGAAATTCAATACTGATAATGTGAAGTAACAGCTTAGATAGTTTAATGTTTCCTGTTTTATTGAAGTAAACATATTATTGCATGTCAAGCCCAACAAAATGCAAGTGATTTTCAACCCTTTAAAAACATCTTCAATTTGTGCACCTCAGTGATCAGCTGCTTAATGAAATTACTACTCTCAGGAAAAGAAAATCTAAACAATGCATTTTATATAACTGACGACTTATGTCACAGCATGATAGAAAGGGGTGAAGCAATAATAAATTAACCATGTCAAAAAACAGTACCATACTGCTTCTACTGAGCAAGGAAATTTATCTCATGCTACCTTTAGATTACACATATATACTAACAATCCAGATCTAGACTAAAAATGTATTATATGGGTCCCATTATTATTATAAATAAAATGTAACCGTGGATAATAATGATGTTTTGACGATCTGTCATTGTCCACAAACAAGTTAAGAATACAAAAACATATACTGTAAAGCAAAAAAGAATCAAAAACAATATTGGCAACATGCAGCGACTTAGAGCAGAACTAAAATAACTGTTTTAAAACAGTTATTTTAAATATTTTACAAAGAGTATCAAGCAAAAATAATTCAAGAAAACAAGTCCAATAGAACACATATCACCTAATAAAGTATGTTGGAGAGATGATACTTCGACTTAAAAATAATTTATGTATATCTCAAAAGGAAAAAATCAAGTAAACCAATTAAATGTATACTGACATTCATTAACTGTTTTAAAGGGTCTTAAAATACCATAAACCTCAAATTAATCCAAAATATTACAAAGAGAACACTATTTAACATGGAGGAAAGTTTTTTCATGACAACAGCAAAACTAAACTTCAAGTATAAAGTATGCTTAAAGTGTATAAAGTATGCTTTATCAGAAATAAATCCTCATTAAAAAAAAAAAAACAAAAAAAAACTAATAGCCATGCAACTCAATAATCAAAATTAAAAAAAAAACACAATCTACATTACAATAAATATGATTAAAAACCAGCAGACTGAGACAAATAAAAGCTGCAAAAAACGTTTCTTAGTGCTTTTTGTATAAAAAAATTCTAGCATATCATAACTGTAAATAAAAAATTGTTGGAGATAATAATCAGGATATTTTAATAAGCAAAATTAAAACAAACTTGATAAATAAAGTACAAGTAAAAACTAATAAACAAACTAGTTTGAAAGACTGGTATTGATACGAACAAGTTTTGGTCTGTTTAACGGATTTGTTTCTTTGTGCTAAAAAACAAAACAAAAAACTAATAATAATAATAATAATAATAATAATAATAATAATAATAATAATAATAATAAACATACAGGTGTATGAAGCAACGTAAAGAAAAGACAACGCAATCGAAATATACTACTACCACGAATAAAGTTGTACTCGAACTGCAACAGACGCTCACTCCGAGTGCATCGTGTTTTCTCCTCGGCGAGAAATGGCCGCTCCCCTCCGGACCCTAAACAACCCTCACACGTACACATAGCCTAAACCCTGAATCCACCCCTACAAAAACTACTATCCGTTCGACTGACATTTGCTATCGCATCGATACAATTCATCAACGGACTCTTCTTTGAAAAGAGTGAACTTCACCGAGTGTTCTACGGGACGCGTAGACATGTAAAAACTCACGTACGCACCAAAAGTTTGCAGGATTAAGGCATAGAAATTTCGAAGAATCCTTCATAACGTTAAACTATTCTTATAACGAGTTACAATTTGAGAACAGAATAACCTAATTTAACTTTCTCATATTTTAAAATGCGTTTATTTATTTTCATCATTAATCATAATCATATTTTTATCATTTTAATCTCGCTGCTTATCTATTTCTGGAAGTAATGAAATATTCAATCCGTATTTCATCGCTAAACGATGAAATCCAATACTAATATATTATTGAACGATGCAATAAATATTCGATACAATTACTTTTAAGTTACCTTTACTACTTTAAAAAGTATAAAAATCACTCAGAAACTCTATAGACCTTCAGATTTAGAGTTCATAAAAAAAAATGTTTGTACGTTTGAACCCAACGAAAGAAAAAAAAGTTAAAACTTTAATTTTAAATTAGACCAAACATGAAATATATGTGGAGAAAAATACAAAACAAATTCTAAACGAAGCCATACGCGTAAAAGATTAATAGATATTTTGTTATGCAAAAGATAGCACATGAAAAAACTAAACCGCGAAACCTCACTATATTAACTAACACTCATTGGAGTGGGATAGGTCAGCGATAGCTGGTACAACAGAGCTAACGGTACTCTAGAATGAAATACAATTAGAAAGAGCTGTCACGTTCAACGTTATTAATTAAACAAAATGAATCAGATAACTGAACAAAATTAGAAAAAATGCACGGATTTTCAATATAAATGAAAATAGTTTAATTTTTCCTTATTTTTCTCGTTCGTACAAAACTAAACTAAAGAAATAAGTAATTATTTAAAAGTAATAAAAACAAATTATTTAAATACGGAATGTAATTGCAAAGAACAGGTGAAGCAAAATTAGGCCACAACCCAGACAATAATAAAACTAGGTTAGATAAAAAGTAACGTAACTCAACAACTGTGTCAAGAAGACCGAAGCAGAGAATCGGATTAAACATTAAACATTAAACAAATTGCAATAAGTAAGTACAATAATTACAAAATATTTACTAAAATTTTCTAGTAATAAGTTATTCAAATAAATTTTAAAATGAACGTAAAAGATCATAAATACTTTATTATGATAACACCGTCCCGACCAAGCGATAAAAACACAAAAATAGATATATTGTAATTATTTAATAAATTAGTCACAATTAATAACAACAAAAGAATAATTTATAATAAACTCTAATGTCCATGGTAAATGTTCAGTCTTAAACAATAATGAAGAAAAAATGGTCGTAATTCTAAAATTCTTTATTACTTTTGTTAATCGGTCTATAAATAAAGAAAACTTTTCATAAACTAATGAAAAAAGATATTTCTGGTACAACAAACAGAAATAAAAAATCTATTTAGATTTTAAATTAAAACAATAACTAGGAAAATATTTATTTAGAAAAATAAACTATTGGCAAGCTCATAAATGTATTATATTACGTAGTAGATTTTGAAGATGGCTCATAATGTACATTTACATCACCAATGACTTAATACCAACAAAGTAGGGCTGAAAAAACCACCGTTCGTTCGCTTCAGACGAAAGGACATTTTAAGGAAAGGTGGGAATAACCGCAAACATACGGTACTTAAACTATCTCTCTTCCTTCAGAAAATCTGTCGACCGTGAACACTAAAAAGATAATAACAACCGTCGTTAACAAACAATTAAAGCCGAGTTTGTACGTTATTTGTCGAGGATGAAAACATTTAATGTACAATAAAGAATACCAATTTTAATATATTACAAAGAGAAATAAGGAAGAAATAATTTCCTGCGACATACATAAAAAAAGGTCGATATTACTTTTGAACAAGATATCTACGTATAAATTATCAGCTTGAATAGTCGTCTAACCCACACCAATTTTAAACAGCAATTACACAAAACCTAGGTGTCATCGATGAGGTGTACTAAGGGCTATTTCCTGGGGTGGTTTTCGGCTATTTCCTTTCTCAGATTCATAAAAGTACAGGCGAAGTGCGGTCGCCAACTTCTACAGTACCTTAAGAAATCATTCCAAAGGATCATCCTTTTTTTTTCAAAGTCGTATGATAAACACACTAACAAAATATAGTAAATATAAACAAAAGAACTCAATTAGACATAACACAGCTAAATGAGCACTGAATTTTAAATCAAAGGTAAAATAGGCTACATTAATGACAATTTTTAAAGAATTTATTCTACGTCATATTGACAAGCGACAAACATATCATATTTTTCCCCCGGACTAACATTTTAATTCAAATTCTAACAATAAAGCAAGAAAACCGCCAAAAGTTAATAAATAAACACGCGCGCGCGCATAAAATAAATTTTTAAATACTTTTATTGAAAATTGATTAAATTTTTTTAAAAATTTTATAGCCTTCATAAAACCACTAATAAATAAAAAAAAAGCAAGGCAGCCCGCTCATCGTCATAAAAACTGAATACTAGTTGTTTTTTTTTAATTTTCATTGATCGAATTTTAAATGAATTTAATTAAATTTTTTTTTTTGGGATGTTTGTTATAACGTTAGTAACGCAGAATGCCTCACAGCTTTACTTTTAACTTTAGTCATAAAAGAGTAAAATTACCTTGATGGCTGAATAACATTACATTTTTAAAGGTCAAGTGCAGTTTAAAGAAAATCGTTCTTAAAAAACAAATTACTTAGTTATACCAAAACTTCATTTCTCATCTATTATAAAAAAAGAACTCAACCTACAATTAATTCTGCAATCAACTTGTTATTAGGACTAAATAAAAATTTATCAAAAGAGGAAATAAATTTTAATTAAAGGAGTGGTAAAAGAAACTCATGATTACTGAAAGCGGCTACTCCAGACAGAAAATTCTACAATAATTAATAACCGTCTTACATTTTTTTCATGCAGTCAAGCTTAAGTTAAGGAGGATTTTGATATCTTATTTGTGAAAATTCAAAAGTTATAATCTTGAATGATTATTAATTTAAGCTTATAATGTCGATATAATTATTTTTAGTTTCACTTGTTTTCAGTAACAAATTCAAAATATTTTTCTACAAAATATCTAGTAATTCAATTTAAATTTAACCGAAATCGTCTACTTCTATTAATTTTAAAGTATATCAATCTATTAATTAAATGATGCTAACATTTATTTCAATTTTCTTTTTTAATATTTTCAATATAAATACAAATAAATTAATATTTTTATTACATTGTAATTACGAATCCGTTTTAGAGGGCAATGAGAGGGGAAGTGAGAGAGAGTGTGCGCGCGCTTTCAAAGTTGTTTCAGTGATACCCCAACGTGATAAGCTTTAACCCATAACTTAATTTTTTTTATTATTTTTTTTAACCGGATAAAATAATGTCTATCGTTCTTTACATAATTTCAAAGTTGTTAACGCGTTATCGATACAATTTTTTAATGCTATTTATTTCATGAAAATTGATGCAAACATTTTTAGTACAAATATACAAATATAACGTCAAAACGCTTTACTTCCTCTCTTACCACAATCTGGTTACGTACTACAACAATGAAATAAAAGTTCAGCAACAATAAACAGAAATTCTAAAAACGAATGTACCTACTACGCTATTATTAACTTGTGACCTAATTCTAACGCGTTAAATTTAAGCAGAAACTTTTCACTTAGCGGCCGGCATTAACACGGCAACAGTTCACTTATTTTACTGCATGGGAAATATTTTTACATTATTAACAACACAAATAAAAATCGATTATCATCGATTATCATCGATTATCAAGAGAATTTGTTTTTATTTATACGTGCTCAAATTATAACACGATTATTAGCGCAACTTTCCTTTGAAATCTTGCAAATCAAAAACGTGGAAAATTCAAAACTAGCATTTTAGAAATTTTACAATACAAAATTGTTTCCTAGAGTATATGCATAGCATGAGGCAAGAGGTTAGATACAAATAAGAAGAAACTGAAAATATCATGTTACTATTTTTATTATTTCATAAAAGTAACACTTTTAATTATAACCAAGATTCTGTAATTTAATATTAATACGAAGACTTCACACGAAATTGTCTATTATTTGTAAAACAATATCGGCTCCAAAATTAAGGACATATTAATTTGATACAGAGCAAGATTGCATCTTCCACATCAGAATATCGGTAATTAATTGAGTTGTTAAAGGTAGGAAAATATTTTTAATTTTAATCGATTTATGCGAAAATACTATTTTAGCTCATTTTTCCTCTAAGGGAAAATGAGCTATTGGGAAAATGAACGCAGAAAATCCTGGGTGAAATAGACGATTACAGATTCTAATTATAAACATTTATGCATAATAATTAAATTACTACTGCCGTTTAGGTCTTGGGGAAAAAATCAGGCAACGAAAAATGGAAAATACAAATAGTTCAGGGAGAACTTCCCCTGCAAACACTACACAAATATTTTTCATTCATTTCTTGTCATTGTTCACCTTATTTTTTTTTTTTACCAAGAAATTCTCATTCAACCAGAATGTTATATATATATATATATATATATATATATATATATGTGTGTGTGTGTGTGTGTGTGTGTGTGTGTGTATAAAAGCGCGCGCGCGCACACACACACCCACACAAAATAGTGTAGAACTGCATTTAGAAATATTTAGAAAACTAAATTTGTAAACTTCTCCGTATATTTATGTTTATGAATATGCAATCTTTGCTAAAAATAATCTCACCTATGCTTAAAAACTAAAATATCCAACTTTAGCAAGTTACATAAAGGAACTACTTCGGCTTGTGAGAAAGAGCCTTATTAGGGATTCTGTTACCATTTTCAATAATGCCCAAACATGAAAAATTTCCCAACAAATTTATTTAAAATATAATTAACAGTTTTCTTTCACAGAAAAAAATATTACCCTCTTGATGAAATTTTAAGTAGTACTGATGACAAACAAAACAACACGTTCGTTCAACGTGATCATAAATATATGCCCGATAAATATTTTCAATATAGCAACTTCTAAATTGTGAATTATTTTGTAGCAATTTTTAATGTACTCACCTCAATATTTTATTAACATGGACGTATATTTTTTATAATTTATCTTCGTCGTTTTTTTTTAACCAGACAAAGGTTTTGTTACACAATACGTTTCTTGCAAACAACGTTTTTTTCTATAAAGGCGTCATTAATATTTTTAGGCCAACCCATATTCCAACAAAAAAAACTAGAACATATTAATAAAATATAAAAAACCATTTAATATTTATTTAAATTTCGACTTTTTTAAGTAAGCGCCGAATTTGAAAACAAACTTTAAAATTCGGCGTCAACTTCAAAAAGCCTAATTTTAGAGAAACACTAAAGTTTTACTTTATATTTTTGGATATGTAAAAATTTATATATATTTAAAAAAAAAAATGATAAATATAAATTTGGATGTATATGAGAATCTTTTTCTAAGATTTTCCTATACGTAAACAATTTCACCAGATCAATTTTCAATTTAAAACGAAAGAGTAACAATTTTAAAAATTCATAAACAGATAAAAGAACAAAAATTAACTTTTTTATACCGCATAACATAAGTAAATATGAAAGGTTTTTTTTTTAATACAGTAGTGAGAAAGGAGGGATAAACGACCTTGAGGTATAGTGGTAATAATCAAGTCCTCCAAACCGTGAACTTGGAATCGCAACAGGCTGAAGCATAACATAACACTGTACAACAGCTGCTGCTGTCATCATTCACCCACAACACAGGACAGAGCCCGTGTTACAATATCATCATTTAATAATCCATCCGCAATCATACGCGTCAACACCTGACTAATCAATTACGTACCTGTATATATAACGTGTTAATGATTTATTAAAAGTGTCAATAAATAATTATGGTCGAATCTAACAAACAGGGAAAAACAAATAAATAGACCGCATAGAGAAACAAAACCAACGTATAACAAGAATTAATTAAAACGACAATCGTACCGATAGGTTTTTTAAAACTCCCTTTCCCTGTAGTACACGTATACACACGTATTTAAAAAATGAAAATCTGCAACCCTTCATAATGGATTTTATCCAAAATCCAAAACCCGATTACCTCCTGAAATCGAATCAAAATAATTCGTTTAACAATCGTAACAAAGAAATAACTAGAGAGAGTAATTTATTATAAATTTGTATTACATAAATCAATAGAAAAATCATTAAAGATCTTTAGCCTAGAACCCTATAACCTAATACTCACGATACGTGAATAAAAACCGTATTAAAACAAATCCTTAGTTTTAGGGTCATATTCAAATTTATAAATACGGCAAACAACTAAGCGGTTACGAAACACAGAGAAATAAATTTAGGAAAAACAGAATCGTTTTTCAGCGAATTACCACAATTAACTTGGTTTTAAATTAACTACGAGTTTAAAGTAAAAAAATAAAAAATATTATTGTACACTAAAAAAAAATTACTATCCTACAATGGAAGGCAAGTGAAGAACTTTATTTATTGCAGCACTAAAAAAAACCTTACAACTCTTAACATGTTTTTTGAACGACAACGCAAATAATACTCGTTCCGGTTATTCAAGTACCACAAAGGCAATTCATTTATAGTCTGACTAACAAAAGAAGACACCTGAGTCTGAACTGTTGTAACTCTAAGAACTGGACAAAGACATTTACACTAAATTTAAGTCTGTTCAGTTTTACGTTAAGAATTCGTTTTAACAACAATAAAAGTATAAATTTAAAGAAAACACGGTTTCACGCCCTTTTCTAGTGCACTCAGTTTCGGAGCTGTATTAGTTTGATAAAATAATTCTGTGAATTATACTAACTTACGTTAAAACATGGATGTTATCATTCCATTACCCCGACTCAAATTTTTAGATCTTTTCGGCGATTATTTGGATGATATTAGATCTTGCAAACAGGTATCTCCTGAAATTGAATCGAAATAATTTTGAAAAATCATAAAAAATTTTGGCAACTTATCAATGAATTCCTAAATAAATATTTCATTTTCTCATACCATTCTTTACGACTGAAAAATGTGGAAACAACCTGAAATTTTATGAGAGTGAAGGTTCAAGTCTATATAACATGTTTACTACGTAATTTACAAAACTGTTTTGTACGAGAGCTTGAATTTCGTAAACACGAAAACGCAAAAACTCTGTTTTTCTTTAATTGTAAAGACCGATTTCTTGCCGAGTTAATAACAACGTAAAGTAGAATTTTAAAATAAAAATACGCTTAATTTGGTCTATATCAACTTTTTTTTCCAAATATATACAAATCCTTTCATGACGTACTGATAAACGAGTTAAATTCGAATCTGTTTTTTTGTATTAAATCTGGATACTTAAGTAACGTTTCTGGTTATTCATAATATTTGTCCCTATATGAGGAATTGCTTACTCGGATATGAAACTATTTACGATTTGGATGAATACTTCTACATTTTTAAATATTTTGAGAATTGTCTTACATTTTTTTGTAAGGAAGCTCAACAACCTATAGGTGGTTATTTAGTATTTGAGAAAAGTAAACTGCTTCAGTATATGTTTATATTAATAATGTTCCTCCATTCCGGATAAAGATACTTCGACCTACTGAGGAAGAAATGTAGCCGGATGGAGACATCTTAAATGGAAAAAGCTTTGAAAGAAACCTTTGGATGATCGACTCGTTTCATAGTTTTTTTATGATTAGATCGTCTGTGTCTCCCTCTATTTCTCTTATCCACCCTCCCCGGTGATGTTCTGTAGGTTTCCACTGGATCCACACTAAGGGAATGCAAACCTTTTGAATTATTTCATCCATGATATTTTTATGGCTTGGTGGGAGCAGGATCTCCTTGTGGACCGTCCGTGAACTCTTTCCTATCCGGTAGTAATATTTAAAAAACCCACCTCGGGGTTAACATAACCATCGGAGAAATCCGGTCTCTCTCTATACATACGTCAGGCTTAACTTCTTACTTAATGAGAACTTAAATTTCTATTTAATAAGTAAATTACGAGTAAATACAAAAATCCAATTTAAATATTATTAACAACAGTTTCGGTTACCGATACAATTTGGTACACAACAACGATACTCAACCTGCAAGATTAAACGTTAACACATATTCGATTAGGGTAGTTATATAAAAATATTAAGGGAGGGAATCTCCATATAGAAACGGTTCTAATATTTACATAAAACCGAATCAAAATCTGCAGATGGATCAAAAAAATCCACCTAATATTTTTTTCTTGGCTATCCTACCTGGAAAAAAATTACCTTTACCTAAATCTCTTCTCTTAGATTTAACAGATAAATTTTCTACTAAAAAGTACTGTCAGTAAAACAAAATATATCTATTTTTCGAATATTACTCTATAATTTTATATGTCAAGTTCTAGAGATATCAACGGTACGCAGATAGTGTTGGAAAAAAATTAAGACGTTTAATTAAAAAACTAAATTTTATTTCTATAACATTTATGACACACGCACCTAACACTTCGTTGGCTTGGATCAGAATTATGCGAAGTTCAAAATTTTCAATTTTGGATATTCAGTGTAAACAGAATATCTTTGGGTGCATACCTTTTGAGTCCAGAACTATTCTAAGTCCAATATTCAACAAAGAAGCTATTTTTCTAAAAGAACAAAAGAAGCTATTTTTCTAAAAGAACAAAGTATTCTATAAAAAAAAATAATAATAAAAATACTAATTTCCTTCATGCAGAAGTAGCCTAATTGAGCTCTCCTGAAAAAAATGAGTTTTTGGACTTAGCATAGTTCTGATCCAAGCCAACGACTTGTTTTTAGAAAAATCAGTAAATGTTTGAGGATTTCTTAAGTAAATGCAAAGTTAAAATCTACTTCATGAGTTTTACTTCCTTAGGAAAAATACAAAAATAAAAATATACTGAAAAACCATCGTTCGGTAGCCACAATAAAATACCTGATAAAGCTCGTTAAGAAAATTAAAATTAACGACGCCTGCGATAAAGAGGAATCAGCAAAATGTACTAATATTCTATATACAAAATAAATTTAACGCTTTGCAATGTCATTTTCATAATCGAGTTATAAATTAAACAACAAAGCAGGACCAGATAAGGTTAAAAAATAAAGTGCTGCCTTCTGACAAAGGAAGATATTAAATGCATAACGTTGACTACTCACGCCTACAATAATTTATGTAATAATAAAGTGTAAAAAAAAATCATAATAAACAACCAATTCTGGTAACCGGACTGGCAATAGTCCAAGGATAAATAAAAACCACTCTGCTGCTACACGCAAATTAATAGGGCAATGACATTTAAAAAAAAATCAATGACCAAGAGATTCTCAGGCGTTTGACTCCAAAACAACAAATATAAATTATTTCAATATACACCCAGCCAGGACCAATTTATATCTCCAGTAACACAGCTGCTATCAAATTTTTTTTCTGTTTTGGTTTAGTTATAAGTAATACAAAGTAAAATGGAAATCATCTACCTCAAAATTAATAACTTAAAATGTTGAAAGTAAATAAAATATCTATTACAATAAACAAATTTAGGTAATAAATTAAACAAACAGAATACAAACCATAAACCTGTTACGCTGAGCCGTGATCGGTACAGGTACAATTTATTTCTATAAACTTCTATAAAAAAGCGTGATTTTCATAAATTAAACAAAAAATCCACATGATTTTTTAAAATAATTTGTCTATATAAAGTCAATTATTTCGTCCGGATAGTAGTAAAATATTCTGCTGAGATAAAACTGAAACCATAATCTATGTTATTAAAGTTTTTTATTAATAACTCCAGCTTTTTAATTAATGTTTTTTTTTAATAACATTGATTTTTTTTCAATACGTTTGAATTCTCGTCTCCTACATTTATTGGTTTGATTGGTCGAACCAGATTAACTAGTCAAATACATCGAACCTACTCGACCAATCAGATAATTCATTCGGAGTTGAAGAATGAGGCGCAATAAGATTGACTGGTCGAGTCTTCTCGACTCTAATCATCGAATTTCACCCCACCGACTTTCTCGGAATAACTTGTAGGGAAAATCGGGCGATATTTTAGGAATAATCTGATAACAATTAAGTAACTTAAAAACTTAATTTCGTCAATAAATTTAAATTGATACACTAAATTGTGAACACGATATTTAAAATTAAAAATTAAACTACGGCAATAACTGTATTAAAATTTATTGAATATTTAAGATGTTAGGTGCCGCAACAAATCGGCTGCAGGAAACCTAGCACGAAATACCAGTCAGTCGCTTCTAATAATGCTTAATTATTCTCAACAATAACAAGATTGCACGGCACGCTTACAAGGATACAAAGAAAAGTGAGTGAAATGGTTTTCTGTACCGCTGAGCCGATAACCGTTGCACAACAGCATTCCGAACCTACCAAAAGCAGATGATACTCAGCCCTACAACTGATATTATATGGTAACCGATTCACCCCAGGGACAGACTATAAGATGAATACCACTGCAATCAGAGAAAGTAATTCTGACCTGTTCTATAATGTCACGTAAATGCTTCCATAAATCCGTAAGTAGAATCCAATAGACATTAATAATAAACAAATATTTTTTCTTACAAATAATTTTTCTATATGAAGTCAGATTAGTTCGTCCAGCTGGTAGTAAAATATTCTACTGAAATAAAACCGATACCGTTATGTATGTTTTTAAAGTAACATTTATTTAACGTTGAAACTTCCTTTTTAAACTTCACTATCTTAACTTATTTCAGGTAGAACTTTTGTACATTTTCTAGAAGTAGAAATTCGTATTTCCCTCTAGAGTACTTTCGTTGTTTATTAACAGTAGGTTATGTATGCAAGCAAATTTCAAAAAAGGTATTAGAGATCAAATATTAGAAATAGTTCGTGATAAACAGCTACAAAAAGTGATCGTCTGTTTGAAAGCAAGTATTCTTTTACGTTTACATCAGTGAATTTAGTATTAAATTTTGACCGTTGTTCTTTTTAACAAATTTTAGGTTCATATCAACCTAACAAATCGACCTTCAAACTGAGATAACTTCTACACGTTATACAAAGATGCCCTGCGCTCTGGTAACGATAGAACGAACTAATAATATAGGTAAAGTAGATTGCAGTTCTTTTTTGTTTTAATTTTTAACTTCGGTCGTTATTTTTGATAATTAAAAGAATCAATATCTATTACGATCTTTGACTACGACATACTCTTTCAATCTTTTAATAACTCACATGTCAAAATAGGCCGGTATATGCCGCTTCACAGATTCGAATACAAATCTTTTCCCTGATTTATTTCATTACAGTACTGCAAACTAATCAAACAGATTCAAACGAACAAAATCATATCGGTTTTATAACTTTTTAACGGTTGCACAATTATGTCCTTGAAAATAAAAGTTAATACTTTCAAGAAATAAAATAAAGCGTTTGAGTTCGTTATGAATACACCGACGGCACTAGATGACCTAAGATGTAACAAAATACGAACAGAATGAAAATGTTAAAATATATATTTTTAACTCTAGGAAGCAGACAATTTTTATTGGAAACTGGGTTTGTTTATATAAAACTTTAAAGGGGCACTCAAGTCGAATAGCGCGACCGAGAACAAGCGACAGTTCCTCTTTAAAGAGAGTGGGGTGGTAGTAGTAGAAAGTATTGATTTGGGAGCTTGGAGCGACTTCTGGGGTCGGAGTTAGAAGCAGAAGCGGTTCAGAGGCATAGCAGCAAGAACGTTGGTAGTGGGGAGAGGCAAATCATAATAATATAACCAACCCCTACAAACGACAGAGAACGAGTCTTGTCAACAAAACTATCCTAAAGAGAGGCAAAATACAAGGCTGTCTATAGGTCGTCGCCATACATTACCGTCCATTTAATATTAAACATCACCCCCTTCTTCGAACGTCGCTATTATTATAACTTAAACATTACATTCACCTTGTTTCGTCTAACACCATCAGTCATTAAATAATTGTTCCGTGAGATTTTTCAGCAAAGATTCAATTACAATCATTCTCTGTTCCAAATTAAGACAAATAGTACTCGAATAAACGGATGTACTAATGAAGTGAATAATACAGTATTTTACAACCTATTTTAATAAATTTATACATTCCGCCAAGTAAACCTTTATTTGTCAAACAAAAAAAAAATACTAATATTTAATGTAGTAAATCTCTTTCAATAAATAAATAAATATATATATATATATAAATTTGTATGTGCGCGCGCTATTCGAATTGTAGCCCACATTTTTACACATTTCAGGGTTACCGCGTGGATTTTAACATACTTAACAGGATTTTATTATACTTTGCTCTGTCATAAATAAAAGTTTTGGGGAAAATGTTTGTTCTAATGGTAAAGCAATAAAGCTTTCAACACAATAAGACAATTGAATCAAACACTTTAAATATCTTATCTATTCTTCTTTTTCTGTTAGATTTTATTTTTTTAATATACTTATGTTTTAATATTGAAAACAAATGGTGTGTTGATTACGATTTAATTCATTCTTTGTAGAACTAGAATTATTAATTTCGTATTTTTTAAAACTGTTCTTTTTAACAAGACTATATTTTTTCACGTTAAAGAAACCTTTAATATTAAATAAGACAGAAATAGTAAGCCCAAACCAAATTAAAACGCTAACCACGAAGTAAGTGCACACACACATTTCTGTAAATTTGTACCACTCGACGGTAATTTTCTCAGAAGAGAACTACCAGACACCGACAAGTTTAATTTTAAATCTGAAAATAAATGATCCAAAATAAACGTAGTATACTTATCATGAGTTCACTTTGATCTTAAGAAATCGGTACTTATGATTACGAGCATTTTGATCCAGTAAAAAAAACCCGCTCTTACGGTTTATGTGCTAACCTGAGAAAGCATTTTAAAAACAAATACAGCGCGCGCATGAGTATTTTTTAACCCCTTATTGTTAATAGGTTCATTAATAGGAAGATTGGCAAAACACATCCTACATTAACAATGTGCCAATTTAACGGTTTAACTTATCAAAATAGTGGGTTTTAATTTATCACAGATTTATAGACGCATCATGAAAATCAACTTTACATCTATTTCATATACATCTACTAATGTAGTCGGACACTACACAAATTTTGAAGTATACGTAAAATACAAATCAATTACGTCGTCGATGCCTTAAATAATTCACAGAACAGACCGTCTATTATATAAATTTAATAACATTTACCCCCTTTACTGATGCAAGTAGCCTCCAGCAGTTACATTTATTTTTTTGCCTGCTGGACCAATATTTTAATCCCCACAATTTTATTCCCGTACCAATGTACAAAATTAAATTTTGTAATAAAGAGTAACCGGAACTTACAGAAAAATGAAGACACAAATACAATCTTGGGAGATAAAAAGTAAACATTAATTGGAAATACTTCATTTCAAAAAATACGGTATTAATTCAAATCAATATAATTATTATATATTATATGATTAATATATTATTATCATATAATTTATTTATTAATTTAACTTGTGGTCGGTGCAAGAAAAATTCGATTCGCCATCCGCTACCTAATTAATACCACCGGTTAAATTAACGTTTTTATTTAACAATTAATTCATTACACAAGCTTGAAGCGTGTGTAGGAATACGATATAGACATTTTATATCGTATAAGCAACGAACAAATTGACTGGGATTTGAACCCCCCACCGGAAACACTTCGAAGATAGGCCGAAATACTACCACTCGACCACGAAGATTAGTTTTTCAGTTTAAATACAGTATATTGTTAATCAAATTTCTTAAAATTATAAGAATGTACATTGTATTATTTGAAACATGAAATACAGATGAAAATGGAACGAATTAAAAAAACTGTCGGTTATGAACAGGTAAGCAGCTACGCAATAAGTTGGCCGGTTTTACGTTGAAACCTGCAACAATCTTAAGATAATCACTAACAGAATATAAAGAGCAGAGATGAGAAAAAGGGTGGGGAAAGGGGGACCGCTACAAGAAGCTCGATGTTGCCAATTCTACGTCCGACGTCGCGGTGAATGCCCTCCGTATACTTCCACACTTAACTGCACTGAATGCTGTGTCACCCACAACGTCTGACACGAAATAAATGAAAAAAAATAAATAATAATAATATTAAAAATAAAAATGAAGTAAACAAGGGCATTTAAAGTAACATAAAAATTAATATATACCGTACGAAATGTTTACCCGACAAAAAATCATCCTTTTTTTTTAAGATCAAAGCGTCTATGAAATAAATAATACTCAACTGATTCAATTCAGTGTTATTTAAAAAGCTACCTCATTTTAAAGACTCATTTACATTATTCTTTGGGTTCCTTCCGACGATATAAATTGTTAGAAAGATTTTAGTGACTGTCAAAAGTAAAAATAAATTTTATTTTTCTCTACCGCTCGGCGAATAAAATAAAATTAAATCTAATCGACAAAATACATTCCAGCGTTACACTATTATGTCCGGATAAGTGTTTATTCGTGTTCTAAATGGCTTAAATAAGATATAACACAAACAATTTTTTATCGTATTCGTTAACGGCACAGCACTACAAAAATATTATTAACGCTGTAAATTTTCATAACGATTTTCATAATAGTTATCTGTTCATACAAAAAAAATTCGTAAACCATTTAGGTGTTCCTTACAGGTTCGAATATTACCTTCGTTTCGACGATCTTCGCGTATCGAACACCGTTGACAAAAAAAAAAACATTAGTTTACCAAGTTTAATTATTTAACTACTTTATTCGGCTCATCGAAGAAAACAGGGAGAACCACTTCACTTCTTACTTTCCCAAGAATGACTGTCATAGGATTTTATTTCTTGTTAACGGTTACGTGGTTTTTAAACGAAGGACTTATCACCTGTAATCTTTCGATATGAAATTTTATGGATATCAATTAATCGAACAGTTTTTCCAAAATATTCCTTCTACCTCTACACAGTATTATTGTATTTGCAATGTAATTCGCATTTTACCCTTAACTGTTTTTTTTTTTTGAATGGATGTACGACTCGCAAAAAAACTACTGATTAGTGCTATAACGATGCAACTCCGGTTTTTTATGATTACCGCTGCATAACATAGCGCATTTATACGGGAAAGAAAATTTTAATTTAAACTTGACAGAAATAAACCGCCATTTTATAAATGTCGGCCCATTATATTTTATCGTCGTTCTATTCGCTGATGTTTTAGCGACTTCTAAGGTTCACCGATGTCTATGAAACTTTAATCCTTCAAAATTCCCTCAAAATTCATTAAGAGATTCGAAATTTATCATCAAACAAAGGTTTGGATAATCGAATTAAAGATTTTATCGAGTTAGCATTCGTTATTATCGAAAATTTAATCAGTAAAAAAGCGAAAAAGAAGAATAACCAACGTAACTATTCCGATCAATCAGATCAATACAGATCTTTTGAAAACTTTGATATATTATGTGCAAATACGTTTATTCCTAATAATTATCCCACAGACTATAAAAATATGGATAATTATCGTGATGTAGTGCTAACAAAAAATTTATACGAAGACCTTGAAGCGTCTGTTGTCACTGCTTAACGCAAAATACAATTTTAAAGCCACGAGAATATTAACGAAAAAATAACCGATCTATCTGTACACCAAATGTCGACGTCACTAAATTTGACGAACAAATATTTATAGTACTCTGTATAGATAACAAATTCAACAATTTTCCTGGTGTAAGGCTATCGTGAAACAAAGTCTCTTTTTGAACTGTTTACGTATAAAATCAACATTAAATGAAAGGCGGCAAGCGATTCCTCTAGAAAACAAGCGGTAAACATTCCTTTCCACGACCCACACGCATACTCGATTAAGTATTTTTAACATCAAAAGATCTGAACAGCACCTTAGGGATAAGTAATAAAAATAAGTAAAAAGCAAATAAGTCTATTTTATAACAAAAGGTAAAATAAATTTAAATGTAGTTCTTACTTCTGTACAGATTTATTTTTAATAAGGTATATCATACTCGAAAAAAGAAAATCAAAGTAGCACGAGTGGTCAATAATGAATAATAGAATTTGTTCACAGAAAAGATTACGTTAATTTCAAAATTTATTTTGTAAAGACTTTATCGAAACTTTTAAAAGTAAAATAGCTCTTTGTAAAAAATTAAATACGGACTGACCAGTAACGAGGAGTTACTAGTAATTAATTTCAAACTAATAAATATACAGTAATTACTAATAGTTCCATGTTTTTATTCAACAGAGAACGTGCAGATGTTAAAAAAATAATTTCATATACCATCCAACAAATACTAATAATTACTTGTTTTATAAATTTGAAACGGAATTAATAGTATTCGCACTTATAACAATGCATTGCATAACTTTACATCGCCTCCGCTATGTACGTTTCTCGCAAATTAGCTAGTAACAAAAGATAAATTATTACTACAGAATTACAGTAGCATTCAAATCGCATGAAGCACAATTCGGCATATGAAAGAAATGTATATTATCAGGAGAAATGGAAATGTCCCTCATTAAATGAGACACTTATAATATGAATGCTTTCACAATAAGGATGAAGGGATTCATTAATTATTTGCTACACAATGTCTGACCAATTCTTGCTTGTAATTGTGACACACGTAAACGAGAAACATGAGGTATCACTTTGGATTACTTTACCGAAGAGTAATGATATTTACTATACAACCAATTACCCTTGTGAACATTAAAAAATAACACTTTCAATCTGATTATGTCACTTTAGGGGAGAATATCTCCTGAATTTTGGTGACTCCGCATGTTGATGCGGAGAAACATATAAGGGGTTCAGTCCAATAGAAAATCGCTTCACTTCTCATTTTCCCTAGTAAGCCTGTTATCGAATTCTTACAATTTGAGAACGGCTACTCAGTGTTTGGGATTTGTGATCCGCTTCAGGTCGCTTGTAACAGTAACGATTTTGAACCTATATGTGAACTGTAAAAACGGGAGATTTTTAAGGCAGATTACGAAAATAATATAGACCGCAATATGATGAATATAAAACACGTTGCATTTTCAACTACTACCTCGTAGTTCAGGGATTGATGTTAAGCTCTGATTGTGAAGAACTTCATTGCTTTTAAAGATCACTAGTACGACTTAACATCTACATTTTTAGAACTCTTAATCCTTAGAATAAAAAAAAAAAACAACGTATTTTTAGTTCCCTATGAGACGGACTTTAGAAATTCTTCCAAAAGAAAAAAAAATTGTTAATATTTCTGAAAAGAGATTGAAATTACTAACATTTTCTTAACTGATTGTCTTCATTTTTAAAAAATGATATAATAAAATTAGTTATTAAATAAAATTTAATACCGAATATGTGATTCTTATCTCAATCAAGGTATAAGAAACGACATCCCTAAAAAAAAAAAAAATACCAGGGATCCGAAAAAAAGGTTTTATAATAAAATCGAACGTATTTTTTTTATCGATTAAGCTTTTAAAGTACTTCGTATATGATTCAATTTTTATAAATATTTACATTTCTAACATTCAAATAATATTCTAAAAAATTACGATTGGAAAATGATGAAGGTCAAAAATCCAAAATCTTAAAGGAAGCTTAACCAGATTCAAACTTTTAAAGATTTTATCCCAGTATAATACATATCCATATCTGAATAAAACTGTAATAGGCTTAGAAGTAGGAAGGATTTAAAAATATTAACGTTGATTTTCAAAGAGAAAAATTATTATAAATCGAAATATTTTTGAATAAAAAGCAAGGATACAATATTTAAAGAAGTCCGTATTTTCCATCTTTCTCGTTACTTTAAAGGATAATTCTTAAAGTCACTGCTATTATTAGATTTCAACATCAAGACTTTTATTTTTATTTATTAATAATTTTTTACAGTACTTGTTCACAGTGCTCTTTTTTTCCTGTTTAGCCTCCGGTAACTACCGTTTAGATAATTCTTCAGAGGATGAAATGTATGAGTGCAAATGAAGTGTAGTCTTGTACATTCTCAGTTCGACCATACCTGAGATGTGTGGTTAATTGAAATGTTCACAGTACTGTATAAATTAAACAACACTTTTTAAAAGCTAACTAGTTGCGCTTACGCTGTAAAACACAGAATAAAAAATAATAATTTAAATTATTGATTATACAAAAACCTTTATCTCTTCTGAAAGTTAAAGAAACGTAAATAATTACAGTAATTACTATTCAAAACATTAACTTTACTATTAGCAATTAAAAAAACATGTTTAACCAAGATAGACTTCGTGAAGAAAAAAATAAAAAATAAACATAATGATGTATGAATAGTAAAAACTGTTGTAAAATAATTCGCACTGTAAACCTAGAACTTGATCCAGCTAGTTAGCTCTAGCATCAAGAATGGTGGTACCCCGGACCTTCCTTACACAAACCAGGAAGTACCGTTACTGACCGAGGTATGAAGTCAAATTAACTATGGATTCCTACACAGACAGCTCTAACGCAGTAAACATTGATGAAATATATAGAACTTGTCTGAGGAGTTGTATAACACTACTAAGCAAATTGCTTATCCAATATCTGCTTAGAACTTATGTAAACAGGGTAAATAATAAACAAAAATAATATAGAGAATAGTTTATCGATTTCCACATCAAGGTGAAAGTTTTATTTTTAATTTACCGCTGTCACTAATTTTTCCATAATATAATATTACCTTATTACTTTATCGGCTTTGTCTTAAACCGTGTACAATTTTAACCGCGTAAAGGTTATTCATAGTCAGATCGATCGACCTACAACCTTCCGATCTCCAGTTTGAAAGAAACGGAATAATAATGGTTTTACAGAGAAAAGTACATATTTATTATTTTTTCTACGACACAAAAAGCAAAAAAAGAATAGCATGAGAGTTTAACAAATCGTGGATGATAACAAAATGTAATTCTATAATCAAGATAAGAAATTTACAAAACTTTATTATAAGATATCTATCTACTTTAGAACTTTTGGAACTGGAATTATCATTTTTGATGAAAATGAAAAAAAAAACCAATAAAAAGTATTTATCTCACAATGTCAAAGAAACAACAAAAAAAGCGTACGATGATTCTACCTGATCATTTTTACCAAATTTATAATGATCCGCGGGAAACTTGTATGATAATGAACGTTCTCACCAAAAGAAACCTCTGAATTCTTTATTTTCGTCGCAATCAATGTTATACTTCAGTTCATCGACGACTTCCTCTGCAAGGGAACTAGTTGCATGTGTTTAAGTTTTATGTGCTTATCGCGCTCAACCGCTCTCGCAAATTCTGAGAAATTTAACCTACTATGATATCACAAATACATATCCCGATTAAAAATCGTTATTTCATAACCTTCGTTGTTATTCACAGATATTACGTAACGTTTTGAATTAGTTATGTAAATTAATTACCGTAAAAATTTCTTCTAATAACAGAACTAATTTTCTATAGATCATATCGAAAAACCAGTTAATAAAATGAAAACAAGCAAATTCTTTAAACTAAAATATAGACTACAGTAGTGTTCAGCAGTGAAGTTAGAACGCTAACGTTTAGAACCCAAAGCATGAGAACAAAAGGAAACTGAAATAGCCTACGTGCAATACGTCCTGCCGTCGTCCGCTTTCACTATCCACTGTTCACCAATCCACAATCCACTCGATACACGCCCACGTATCACAATCGTTCCGGATGACAGACTGTTTGTTCCTAAAGGTAACGTTATCGCTTACAAATAACCAAAAAGATGCCGGTAATCCGAAGTGCTATATCGACTAAAAAATAAATACTCCCGTTATTTATTTATCACTTTGTTCATGTCATTTTAATCAGTAAACAGGCATTCTAGTCAACACGCCAAATAAGTAGATATACACAAGAAAGGTAAACACACACAACTTTCTATTTTCTACCGATTTACTTTATCATTAATGCTAATTATATAGTAACTAAAACTCAACACATACGACCAAATTAGTATTAAGTAATGAAAACACAGACAATTACATCTAGCGTAAAAATTAATTCTAATAAGTTTCAAATAGCATATTACAGACTAAACGTTTAGCACGAAAATGAAATTAATAAAATTAACGTACATAAAAAGTTACAATTCATTAATCTGGATTCCTGGATCTGGATAATCTGGATTTTTACACGATCCGATTGATAACGACGATTTAAGAAAATAAATTAGATTAAATGTATTTCTGACGAATTGCAGTGTGTATGGAGATTATGCAGTAAGTGTGAACGTACCGTGTTGTAATGAGGATGTGTGATGCGGTCACGCATATCAAAGGACGATAACAGGGAGAAGTAATAAGATTCAGCTCTTTTAAATACAAATTCTTTTCTATTTTTTTGTTGAAAAATTCTTAAAAAACGAAAGAAATATTAATTACAGTAAAATAAAAACTGGTTAATTATCAGTATCGCATTTAGTAAGATTTTGTTAACAGTTTAATTTTTAACTTTTATTTTCACATTTCTCAAAACCTTGAGCCTCACAGATTAGAATAATGGAGCGTCTAATACGTTTAGATAATGTCATGAAAAGAATCTTGTTTTGAACAAAACGGACATACGAGTACATATAAAAGAAATACCGTGTAATCGAAAAATTGTAAATTGAAATCAGGAACATGAGCGCGATAACATTTCCATCATTTTTTAATATGACACACATCAGTCATGAAAACGTACCGGTTCATAAAAATGTTTCTTTGATCACAAATTCTGCACTTACACAACGAAGGAAAATCTTAGTGATTTTTAAGCACATCGTAGAACTGAAGTCCATAAATACTTTTTTATTATTATTTAATTCTTTCTATTCTTTAATACTCCTGACATAATTTTTTTAACTCCAACATATTTACTATATTTTACGACATGATGTCTATATACAGATAATGATGTCTTATATACGATCACCTCACAAAGAAATTTTTTTCTACCACATATTTTTCTGTTCCCTAATTTATACAAAGACTTACCATTTCAAAATTTGTCCACCTATCGGTGAATTTCAACTGCCTTTTGTAACAAAACCTTAAAAACCCTAAAAAAATCTGTTTTCGATTATTCTATTCTCCAAATTTTGCTATCATAAAGTGTTACACGTGCGTGCACGCAGAAAAAAATTATTTTTAATTCCTAGATTTATGTTTGATACGAGCAGGCTGATCGTAAAAAAAAACTTTTTGGTTATTATTTATTTTTTTTATTTCTATCCTCGTACAAACTATTGTGTTATTGATTTACTAGACGTCATTTAATTTAATATAACTTTACTACATAGATTTAAAAAATTCTGAAAATTCTTTATGTACTTTCCTTCCTTAATATTAAATCGTTCATTTTCCTCTTCCTCTAAAATATAACATCACACTTACTTTATCCTGATTTATTTTCTGACTGAATGTCTCTGGAATAAATTCAAGTGAATTAGTAATTCTTCAAATTTATTTTTAGTTTCCGACAAGAACGACGTCATCGGCGAACCTTAATAACATTCAAGCATTTGTATCGGGAAAACCTTGACGTGCAACGGTAATTTTCCGCTTTAAAACAGCACGAGGATAAAAATAAAACTAAGAAAAATAAACAACAATGAAAAATCGATCCTTCAAATTTATACACGATAATACAAAGATTAAACAAAACAAAAACAACAAAAGAAACAAAAATAAATAAAGATGCGTAAAAGTGGTGCGTGGGGTGTGCGTTTCGGCTATATATAGAAGCCTATTGATCTACAAATGCCGCAAGCAACGTAACCAACACTAGGGCGCTGGGTTCACCACACCGCATTTTTACTCTCCGTAGTAAAATAAAGAAAAATCAGGATCCTACTTTATTGTTACAACACAACTTATCTTCAAAGCAAACTTTTGTCTTATTTTAAATATATAATTTATTTACACTGATACATATAATTTATTTAAATAACAACTAAATACTGCCATTCCCTACCACAGTTAAAATACTTCGATTCATAATCTGTCAACAGGAGCACTCTGTATCGATCCTCCATTTTATTTTTATACCTACCACCTCGCACCCTTTCTAAACAGGTATTTCATCGAATAAGAGTTGATGATATGTTGAACGATAGATGAAAATTTGCCGATCACCGTTGTCGAAATCGAACCAGAGGTCGGCTAACATCGAAGTCCAGCGGCAAACCAACTAGCCGACCAACGACGTTCGCTACAATAAATGACGTTAAACATACTTATAAAATTGGATATAAGAGATTCTTCAGAACTACAGTAATTAAATATAAATCGTTGTGTATCATTATAACTCAATAAAAAATACTTTAACGGTATTGGAAAATCCCCAAAAAAACTAAATGTCAAAATAAAAATTGACAACCGTAACAAAACCGTCACCTAATTGCCAACGGGTCCAGAGGATGCTCTGGCCTGGTTCACACGCAAGAGTGACTGGGTCGGGGCACTCCGATGATGCATGAAAGACCCTTAAGATGTGAGAGGTGGGCGCGCGAGGATCGGGGGGGGGGCATGCGTGACGGCATACTCGGACCCCGATTAGAGGTAGGGACGGGTAGGGCAGCCCTTCTGCGGAGGGGCGTTACGGCATCCAGAAGCGGAGGTCGTAATGTCTTGGTGATCCAGAAGGGACCCCGATGGGAGAGTGTCCGATGGACGAACGATGCTGACGGGGGATGGTTAGTCATCGCCGCGTCACATTAGGTCAACCGAGGCAACGTCTATTAGGCGGTTACCGGTTGCCCTAGTGTGGTTAAAAAAGAAAACGGGTCACATTAATAATGCAATTTCAACTTAATGAAACAAAGCTATCGAAAAAAACAGTACGCTATACATAAGTATCTTACCGGATAAGAAAAAAGAAACAAAAAATTTCATATAATAAACTTCTAAGGAAAGAAGTCTTATCACTAGTCCATAAAATCACTACCAAGGCTCTGCACTATGTAGGCTTAACATAACAGTTGAGGCAGCACTGGAGCACTATTACAAACGATCGTAAATACGACGAGGTTATCTCTAAAGTAAAGACCGTTTCATTATAAAGAGATTTATTCTGAAAAATCCAAATCCGTTTCATCGCAGATAACGATTGAATTAAGGAACTCATCACAATATTCTATGTAGCGCATCAAAAATTCCAAAGCAGATACCATTAAGATTTTTTTGTGACGTTCGGTTAAGACGTACACAAACCTTTCTGAAGCCTAAATGGTCATGGATAATGCGACCGTTAACAGCTCTTGAAACATCAGGAAAAAGAAGGGCCAGGTCGAAAATCGTTGAGCGACGATCTTTTCTGATTTCATCATCGACGCGTTTCACAAGTCCCCGAATGTTCTTCATCGTGCACATTAATTCTATCATTACTAAACCTTTCACACCATTTTCGAACGTTTCTTTCATTCATTACATTATCACCGTGCACAGCAACCAATTGCCTATGTATTCAGCCGGCTTAACGTTTTGATGGATTAAAAAACGTATGATTCCACGTACTTCACAGTCGGAGACATCGATTTTCCTATTTATTTTATAATGTAATAACTCTCACACGTAATCAAAGATACTACAACGCGACAGCTTACGGACAGCAATGCAGTGTGCACATTACTAGCGTGGCCATGAGCGACACAGGTTCGCCAACCTTAAGGAGAAAACTTCCCCACTGGTCTTTACTTTAGAGAAATCCCTCGTAGATAAAAATGAAAATCGTAATCTTTATCTAGCCAGTGAAGTAAAAAAAATCAATTTTAGAAAAATACAAATAAAATAACTACACCTTATATAAAATGCGAAAATTTGTGGATCTGTCCGTCTCTTTCCATCCGAGACACAAGAGAACCAATCGACCTATTGCAATAAAACTTTCAGGATACATTTGTGTTAGCTCAGAGAAGGCTTTAAACCATAGATCGAGACCCTAGTTCCTTTCGGGATTTAAATATTAAATATATTCATTTAAGAAAAGAAAATTAATCCTTTTACTTAATTAATGTCACCTTGGCAACAGGAAATATAATGAAGTATGACTAATTCTTTTTTCATTAATTACCGCTGAAATATTTATACATCTGTAAAAATATTTATATTCTCACAACCATAAGGATAACGAACGCGTTGAGGGTCGAGGGGGCTCCGCCCCCTGGCTAGACGGTCGGGTGAGCGAAGCGAGCCCTGACCGGCTAGTTAATAATTCTAATTACAATCGAAAATTTTTTAAAAATATAATTTGAATGAGAATAATAAAAAGTAGTTGGTTTTGTCTTTGTCTACTAAAAAAAAACTGTCAATACCAGTTTTAGTCAGACTTCTTTACGACAACAAAAACCATTGGTTTTGTATGAATGAAATAATAATTTCTACAAAACTAGGTATGTATTATAAGAAATCTCATTATAGCAATGTTAAGAAAAGAAAGTCCAATTTAACAGATGAAATTAAACACCTTAAGTCGCAAATAAATTATAATAATCTTTAACTTTAATTTATTGCCTAAAATTGACGAACGGCATACTTTCAACATATACTTTAAAGCAGTCAATTACTATTACTCACATGAACAACATTACACGTCTTAAAATAAGAAGAAAAAAACGTTAATCAGATTTCCAGAAGATTTTAAAAATTCATTACATCAAATGTGATCGGAGACGAACACAAAATCCCACGAATGTTACAAAAACGAGACACGGATTACAAAGTTTTCTTACTCCAAACCTGATTCACACGACCTAAATTATATTTAAAAAAACAGAACTCTTGTTTGAGTTGTAGTGAATTCACTACAACTCTTACATTATTTATTTAAAATTATGCTTATCAAACAAGTAATTATTCCCAAGCTCGTTATAAAAAAAAAGTGTCACCTCATATTGTATGTATGTATGTATGTATATATATATATATATATACTTGTTTTTTTTGGTTCTTTTTTAATTAAATTTTTAATATTAAGTTAATTTTGCGATATTCATAAACACTGAAAAAGAGATAAAAAAGAAATAATATTTAAAAAATAATATTTCATTCCTACTATATAATGATAAGACAGTAAACCTTGACAAAAGCACTGAATACTATTATTACACGTGTACACAGTATAAAATGCAAGCTGTCACATAAAATAGTGTAAAATGCCAACTACTGCAATTACGTTTTATGTTGTTGTCATACAATTATATTGAAAACTTCTATTAATAAATGTAAACTATAACGAACAAAGGACGTTCATTTTTTTTTATAACCTTACTCATACATAAACTATTAAACTTTTATCTTAAATAATCGAACACATAAAAGACAACTATCAATTTTTTTTTAACTTTCTATATAAAAGTTAATAATAATTGTATTATAAAATCAAATAAAACGTGGTGAACAGTTTGAAAAATATGTTACAAGTAATCCCATCACAAGACCATAAACTTATGATACGGATAAAAATTTGTTAGCAAGAAAAAAAATTATAATAAAAAAATTAAAACAAAATGGGTAAACGACTAATAATGAGGTGATAACTGCAGTTTTCTTTGGATTTTGGGGATTTTTCTAATATCTTCCTAATGCTACAAAGATACGTTTTGTTGAGTACACTCCCTTTCTTACAACAGGTACATAGACGTACAGACCAGTTTATATGAAAAATATTAAGGCTGTAAGTAATTTACAGGATAAATGAAAATGTAAAAAAAAAAATACTGGTACACTTTCAGATTCTCATACAGCCGACTTTAAGACGCAATCCGTAGAGTGAGGGTTCGGATATGGTTGGTTATAGGGAGACTAAAGCGGTCTTCCTAACTCAATATACCAATTAACAAATATAATTTACATCGTATTTACTGCATTACAATCGTACATATTAATTGAACAGAACACTAAAATTTAATTGAAATGGTAAAAATGTCTTTGCAGCTATGCACCTTATAGAAATCACAACACAACCACAACCTACAATGAATTTCCTTCATAAATTTATTTAAAATCGAATAAATCACAGCAGACAACAACGTATCGATGTCAGAATCTAACTGAACATTTTACACAGTAAGTACAATAAGGTGGCGATAATTCCAAACGGAACATGATGATTGGTGTAGAAGAGGATCTTCTCGGTAAAGGTGGAGCCTATTCTGTCGTAGTTCTTTAAATATCCAAAGGAAAATCAATTTCTTGAAGCATATAATTGAGTCTGTTAACTCAACATCGTCCGGATAATACATGTCGCTCGAGGAATTCTGGGCAAAGGTTTCTAGGAGACCTTCCTTTGGGCGAGTTGTTCGTTTCATTTTGCGTTCCCCTCTGTGGGTTTTCGTAAGTTTCTCACTATTAGCATCTTTCCTGTATCCTCGGTCGCTATTACTCAGATATGTTCTGTAGGTTTTGATTAGAAGTCCGAATTAGCTGGAAATTTCAGGAAACGAATCACTCAATACAGAAATTGTGAATCGACGATTTTCTCGAATTGCCTCATCCACTCGCTCAACGAGATCATCGGTTGACACTCGCTTCCATCCCTGACCGCCTGCATCATGAACATCTGTACGTCCTGCTTTAAAGTTCCTGCACCATTTTCGCACTTTGCTGTCACTCATTGAAGTTTCACCGTACACACTACTTATTTTGTCGATGAATTTCAGCTGCATTACACCCCTCAGCCTGAAGAAATCGAATTACCGCACGCACTTCACACTTGGCGGGAGATGCTATTGTTGTAGACATGTTTACGTGCTAGCTGCGTGTTCAGAACTAAACGAAGTGACGCGGCGTGATTGAAGGCCATGCTAGAGACGCTGCGCAACACATATGCGCAAAGGTTTATCCAATTTAAGCGCGGGTTTTTATTTCGTGACCGATCGGACCTTAAAAAAAATAACCCTCGTGTATATATATATATATACTGTATACATATATACATCGTATGTATACAAAACATGTCCTGTATAATTCATAATCAACGTCTAGCAAAAACTACAGAAAATAAATTGATGAAAATGTGTATTCTTCACGTTCTTCTTACGGTGTAGGGGCAAAGGATTTTTTTAAATTTCGAGTTTAAAGGGTTAAAATGGATTAACAACGAAATTTACTATTTTTTAATACCTCTGTAACAAGTGCAGGTATTAACTTGATTTTTGGGGCGTGTAATCTTCAAGTGAAAAACCAATTTCCAGATTTTTCAAATTCGATTCGATTTCACTTGAAAGGGGTGACAAAAGGAAAAAAAATTGAAGGATGATTGCAAATTTTCCCTATTTCCAACTATATTAAATGAAATATTCACTCGATTTTGGTTTTCAAATACTCTTCAGATAAACATCTAAAAATAATTTTCGGGTTTTCTTTCAATATCGATTTTTTAAGGGGTGATACGGTATACGGCGTAGCGGCACACAAACAAAGCCGCCGCCACTGCTACTGTATGTGCGACGCGACTGGAGCATCTGTCTTCGGTTAATTGACTAAAACTCATAAAATTAAAAACATTAATGAGAAACGAAGTACGGTCACCTCCTAGTGGTGTTTGCCGGGTAACGCTAAGATGCGGATAAAGAATACATTTTTACCCGTACGAAAAACGGATGACCAACTATAACTTTATTTATTTAAAATGGAGGCCGACTATTTTGAAATCCGCGTCCTTCAGATCAAAGTTTCGGGTCGTGTACTGATCAAACTGTTCTTCTGAAGAAATTACAATACACTGATTTTTTTTTTAACTGAACAGGCTTTAATTTTTATTTATCATTACTATCTTACATCACGAGTTTAAGGAACACAAGACGGTCCAGAGGCAGAGAGCCCCTGGCTAAACGGAAAGGGCGAACGAAGCAAACATTGAGCTAAATATACCCCGACCGCGACGGGAAGCGCAAGTAACCGTATAAGGTTACTTATATGGTTACGGGTATCCTAATGGCGACAGGTTGCTAATATATAATTTTTTTTTAAATATGAATATTTTTCAATTCAATTAATCGTGGATGTAATTCTTAATCATTCTACAAAAAAAAAACTTAACTAGTACTGTAAAAAAAAATTACTTTTAGTTCGAACTGTTTAAGAACTATTAATACATAAAGTACCTATTTTTCGTAAATACCAAACGTCTGTTTTCGGCTAATAATCACAGTGACTTCTAAGGTCAAGTTATAGTAGCAATAAAAACTACTCCGATGTATATGAATGTGTGTAGAGAGGGATGTATGCATATATAAATAATAAATCTTCTCGTGATATATGCTACATATGAATTCATTTTATAAATTATTAAAATATAACTATTTTTCTGGTTATTGAAGTGAATACAACAGTATTTCGGTGGAAATTGCTTACTACGTAATGACACACTAAGCAACAATTTGAATTCGAAATATCCGTAAAACATTTTTTCCCCTATGACAACAGTCAATTAATCCAGAAATTTATAAAATTCGGGTAATAATGACAAAATTTCAATAAAATGTAAAATCTATCGTTACAAAATGTACACTTAATTATTCCGGTTCACAATTCCAAAGTTATTCATCAACGCGCAAGGAATTACATTCATAAATATTAAATACGTTCAGGATAATTTTTTTTTTAATCTATGGCAAGTGTCTAATAATACGGCAATACTATTTTCCCATGGTTCTTAACTGATCTTAAATTCCAATGAAATACTACAGCTAACTTACAAACCTCTTTTAAAAAATTGTTAAATTTTCATAGCATATATTAATAATGAAGTCGTGTACAGCCGAAAAATATTTACTACAACAAATGATGTTTACAAGCAGTCTCTCTCACACTCTCTCTCTCTCTTTTTTTTTGTTCACGCATGCACACCGCGCACACACAAACAGTGGTAACAATTTAAGAATTATAGTGATAACGACTAACATTAACAGTGATAACAATTCAGACACAACAGTGATGGATATTACCAAAATTGTAAAGGACAAATTAATTTTTCTATAAATAACAAATAAAGATATGGGAATTTAATGACAAGAACAGTTTTTATTATTTTCTACTCCATTATTGCATGAATAACAATAGCACGCAACAACAAAAATAATATGAGATAAACACGGAAAAGACTTCTTTGACTGAAAGAGCTACACGATTTTACATTTTTTTAATCTGAATAACTACTTCCGGACCCAGACAAAAAGCCCTCTGCGTACAGCTGTTTATATAATTGACAACTCTTTATCTTGTACTGAAATAACTGCTGTCGACGATACCAAAAGAAACAAAACTTACAGGCAAATAAGAATGGGACATACACGTCAAACGCCACCAAACATCGATAAGTTGAACAAATTTAACCAGTTATTATAAGGGTAGATTTACACTGAAGCTAAAGGATTTATCCTGGTACTTCAGAAACAGGTTAACCCCACCAAAAATCATCGGACATATATTAAAAACGAATCGGTTCAACTGGAAAAATGAAAGAATCGTCATCTGCATCGATAGAGACCATGAACCACATTACATCTGGTTCCTAGATCCTTTCTGCACATATAAACAAACATAACAAGGTGGCGAAAATCATTCATTCCCATCTATGTACCTGCACAACATGTAGAACCGTACTACAGAGATATGTATCATCAACAGCACTAAAAAAACGTGAATACAAAATTAAAATTTACAATACAGAGTAACAAGACCGTTATTACAAATATGCAAGATATAAAAGATCAAACTAGCTTATCAATAAACGTCCTACATACCCGTAACCTAAAACAGAAATGTCAAAAGAAACAGAATAATTTTATAGTTAAAAGATTAAAAATGTCTGGCGTCAAGAAACGTTACAAATTTGTCCACTTATCTCGAATCTATGATAAAACGTCTAAACGCTTTTTACTATCAACACATTTTATGCACGCCATCCAAAAAACTGTTATACTTAACATTTACAATACAGTACATAGTTTTTCGTGTACCCACAGATTTTACATTAATTACAGAATAAAAAATTGTACATTTACTTGTCGTAAGCCCGTTTAAGTGCTAAAATCATCATATGATGAAAAGAAATAAATAAATGTAAGGGTTCATAACAATTCACGATTCGTTCGTCATTACGAAACAATCGTAATAAACATTTGGTATACATCAAACTAGAAAATGAAAAAAATTTGTTTTATCAAACGGATGGCATTATCAATAAGTAATTAGATAAAAGTTATGTAATCTACAGAAAATATACATAATACTAACCTACATTAACAGTTGAGAATGGGGCTTAAAATCGTTAATATTCAAAGACAATAAACTTGAATGATTAAGGTAATAGTAAATCCGTAATAAATAGGAATATTTCAAAAAAGAAAAAAAATTTAAAAAAAGACGATAAAGAAAACTTAATTCTCATTAAAAAGATATATATAGTTACGCTACAAGTGTTTCTTTTTTCAATTTTTTTTTCTGAGGAATAAAATATTTTCGTAAAAATAAAACGAGATTTATTTTATTTTACGATACCAATTTAATTAAATTATGAACAATTCGTAAATCAAAATTCGTAAAAAAAAATTTAATAATTATTCGGATAAAAGTTTGAACGTTTTACTTTATGTATTTTAGTAAGTATTGTAAAGATAGCAAGTTTAACGGGCTAAGAGTAGACGAATTGACCAGCTGTACAGTACGCTTGGAGGTAAACGCCCTCTACATATCACAGGACGCATGCTCCAGGTGAACCTCCTTCTTACCCCACTCTCCCGATTCCATCCGTACACCTACCTATAGCTAAAACCTAGCGTTATAACCCACTGCCTTACCGACTGATTGCATACACCATCGTGATAATTGCGGTATGATGCCTCCTACCGACAACTGCAATTCTAAAACGACACAGTATTTTATCATTAATAAATTAATCGATTCTTGTAGTTGAGACACGTAGACCTTATATAAATCAGAGCCAATCAAAAAACTTATTTTAATATGAACTCCTTAAAAATGTAATCCGATAAGTTATTATAGCACCAGCGCAAATGACTAATAGTATCCTACAATCGTGGAAACTCGAAACACAACCGAAGACAAAAAATAACAAATGGAATAGAAAAAAATTCTAATTCTTTCTTTTGGTACCACCCACATCCTACATCCCTAACAATTTGTTTACGTATTCCAAACTTTGCCTTACTGCACAATTTTTCCCATCTACCTGTCCCTCCAATATTAAAGCGACTATTCCAGGATGCCTTAATATGTGACCTATAAGTTTATCTCTTCTTTTAACTATATTTTTCCACGTGCCTATTTCTTCATCAATTTGCCACAACACCTTTTCATTTGTCACTTTATCCACCCATCTGATTTTTAACATTCTCCTGTAGCATCGCATTTCAAAAGCTTCTAATCTTTTCTTCTCGGGTAATCCGATCGTCCTAGTTTCACTTTCATATACCTACGCTCCAAACATATACTTTCAAAAATCTTTTCCTAACGTTTATATTACTTTTTGATGAAAGCAAATTATATTTCTGACTGAAAGCTCGTTTCGCCTGTGCTACTCGGCATTTTATATCGCTCCTGCTTTGTCCATCTTTTATAATTCTACTTCCCAAATAACAGAATTCTTCTACCTCCGTAATCTTTTCTCTTCCTATTTTTATGTTCAGTGGTCCATCTACATTATTTCTCCTACATTTCATTATTTCCGTTTTGTTGTTGTTTATTTTCATGCGTAGGACTTCATCAATGCCATTCATTGTTTCTTCTAAATGTTTTTTAATCTCGGCTCGAATTACTAATCGTAGCAAATTACCAAATCGTAGCATCTTTATCTTTTCACCTTGTACTGTTACTCCGGATCTAAATAGTTCTTTACCATCATTAATTGCTTGTTCTATGTAAAGATTAAAAAGTAACGGGGATAGGGAACATCCTTGTCGGACTCCCTTTCTTATTACGGCTTCTTTCTTATGTTCTTCGATTATTACTGTTGCAGTTTGGTTCCTATAAATGTTAGCAATTGTTCTTGTATCTCTATACTTGAACCCTACATTTTTTAAAATGCTGAAAATTTTATTCTAGTCTGTGTTATCAAATGCCTTTTCTAGGTCTATAAATGCCAAGTATGTTGGCTTGTTTTTCTTTAATTTTCCTTCTACTATTAATATGAGCGCTAAAATTGCTTCCCTTGTCCCTAATAACTGTTAAACCAACCGTACTCAATTCAAAAAGGAATAAATATTACAAAAATGAATGCTCTGTAAAATATTATACTTGAAAATAAAACTATAAACATCGAAAACAACATGTCATTTAAAAATAATTATTTAATTACAAACGATAACGATTAAAATATTATTCTAGAAATTAAAAAAATAAGAAAATGTATGTAAATAGTAGCGTTTAAAATAAACTTAAACGGAATCGATTGTAATCCTTAATAAGCAAAATTTGAAAATGGAACCGAAAAATCAACACATGTACCGAAGAAAAGAGGCCATAAGTTACAAATTTATTAGAACAGAGTGAATTCACACAAAATTTAAAGTTTTTGAATTTTCTCAAATAAATTAAGGAATTTTTTATTTACGTCCTGACTGATCGATTGAATCTAGATATCGAGGCCAGCTTTGCTGACATGCGGCCCCAAGCAAAATGGATGCTTGCGTTCCAACAAAATTGAGTAACACAGTGGTGTAATAAAATGGAGATAGAGAGACAGTACTGAAGAGAGCCATTAACGTTAAAAAATAAACTGTCCAGTCGCCTCGAACTGTCTACCTCCGGAAGATAATGTTAATCTTCTACACTACTCCCCACATATATACCCTATGAGAACATGAAGGAGAATATGAGTACGTGTGAAACAAACATACATTCCAGCCTAACATTTTATTAATCTTCAAAAATCCAATGTAAATGAGCTTTAGCGAAAATTTAGGGCGCGATCAACAAAAAGTGAAGATTTTTGTTTCTTCGTTGAAGGAAACGAGAAAAAATTAAAATATAAAAACACGAGATCGTTTTAAATTTCTTCATTAGAAAAACTACTACCGATTGTATATCAGATTATTAAAAAAAAAGAGGGGGGATATCGGACAAAAGTTATAAGAACCTGGAAAACTGTGAATTAAAGGGGTTCAGTATACATTTGAATTAGTATACAAACATGTTTCAAAAGATATGTATATCCATACCTAGTAAACAAAAAGGTTAAGAAAGAAGATCGGTCACATTTCAACGAGATAAAGCTAATTCAAACATGCAACAAAGATTTTTTTTTGTTTTTTACATGGTGTAAAACTTTTAACAAAGTTCTTATTACAAAAATAAAATTAATTCAAATCGGTTTATACCTATATTAAAAAAAAATTTTGATTTTTGTTAATATAAAACTTTTTTCAAACTTTAATTAATTCAATCTCAGTTTATAATAAGTACGACTACAGAAAACAAAGAAAACGTTTTAGCCAAAATTTCAAAACTTGGGTCAATTTTTAGACAGACACTAACGAACTCTTACGTAAATAGACTACAAACGGACAAAAGCTGCTATATATACGGGCAGACTGGGCAGTTGCCCAAGGGACCTGAACCTGAATACGGTATAAGAAGCACACCACGCAGCATGTATATGTGTGTTTTTTTTTAATAAGATGAATTAGATTCATTAAAAAAATACGTTTTTAAAAAAGCAACCACGTTGTCGGCAGAATTAATTTAAAAGACCGATAATCGTAAGTGCCTTCAATAAAGTAATCTAATTCATTAACCTAAGATGCCTTCAATAAAGTAATCTAATTCATTAACCTAAGACTGTGACCGGCTTTTTATAAAGGCGTTAGACATTTTTGCATTAATCTAAACTATTTTTGATTTTTTTTTAAATAAAAATCTGAAGGGTCCTTCCTTAAAAAAGAAAACGGAAATAATTTTAATTTTTAAAAATACAGTATATGATAAAATTATTGTTTCAAAGCAAATATTTGCTCAGTTAAAACATAGCAATGATTAATTTCTACGAAATCAAACAAAAAAGCTGCGGTTTAAGACTCAAATGATTATTAATACTATACGTTATAATAATAACGCCGCAAAGCTTAATTTCGATTCGTCAATAAATACCAATATTACTGTATACGATACGACAATAGCGAGAGACCGTACGTAATTTCGTTCAATTACAGCACAACACAATTTTTATTACGTGATTGCATCAGACCGACAGGAATTCTACACGAACTTCTACAAAATAAAATGAAATTGATTAACAACTAGCAGGTCGTATAAATATTTAAAAAAATTATAACGGTCGTTCAGCTTTTAAGGTAACTGCATTGCAGATGTTAAACAAACAAACAGCGCATGTTGAGAAAGAAAAATAGTATTTACTGTAATTTCAATCAATCGATAACATTACTCTGCAAAATAGTTCAGAGTTGTAACTATAAACAGGGATTTTATTTTAATAAAATAAACGTAATGAAAATTAAACAATATGTCAAGGAAACATAACAATGTAACAATCTGCATACACAAAATTTTTATGTAAACAAACCTCATCGAAATTATAAACTTTTGTAAATTAATTTTTAATAAATTGGTGTAACGACATTATTGAAATTAAAAATATCGATCACGAACACAATATGTGCGAGGGACACTTTTTCAAGGGATTATCGAATTTCAGATTAAACCCAATAAATTCTACAAATCAAAAAAATAATATTGCATATTCCGTTAAGGGTTTTTTGTTTTTCACCTAAACTAAATAAAAATCCTTGATTAGGTAAATAGTTAGCATTGTCGACAATCATACATTACAACACGGTTCTGTGATACTGTATAACACCGGTTCAAATCAGAGTATAGGAACATTTAATTTGAAATTCTAAGTTAATTATGTAGTTTGATCGCTGGTTTTCCAAAAAAATGACCTTAGAGCAGATCAGCTGATTCCGACCGATAAGTCATGTTCATATACTTCCTAGTTACCTCTAACCGTAATAGCCACGCTAAAATTAGGGTAGTGTATAAACAACAATGATTTTTAAACCAGAATCTTAAATATTATTCTAATTTTAGATATATGTCACTATTGAAACCTTAATGTTAAAAGCTCGTGATATTTAAAAATCGCACGACTGGACAAAAGATAAACGAATACTGAGATAAACGAATACTAAGATAATGACAAAAAGCGAATATGTATAGTAAGCAGAAATCGTGTAAAAACAATACAAAGAAAAACAATAGTATGCAGTGATGAGTAATCTATTTGTAATTCTAGCAAAAAATATAACTCTCCGGAAGGTCTCACGCCAGTTAGCGAATCTTTCACGTAAAGTAAGACGACAGACGGGAATTTTCTGGAGAGAATCCAGAACTTACAAATGAAACACCACTACATAAACATTTTTATATAATAACATCAAATGTTAGTGTGTAGCGATGTAATCAATAAAGTATAGAATCACCTCAACAATTTGCGTAAAGGAAAAATCCACTAATAAACTGGGAAGTCCAATGGTAAAGGAATGACTGGAAAAACTACTTCTCTAATTAAATCATAACGCGAATATTATTAATTTTCTTTATTTAAAAACTAATGAATATAGCAATTCAAATAATACATATTTTAACTTAGTCCAGCGGGCTAGTCTAGCGGTAAACTTGTCGCAAATCACTTGTTTCACAGACGTATTTCGAAGACGAAGGTGCTGAGGTTCAAATTCTAGTTAAAGTTGGTTACTTTTATACGGATTTAAATACTAGACATGGTACCGTGTACTTTTTTCGTTGAGGTTCGATTAACCACACAAATCAGGAACGGTTGGCCTGAATCAGTACAAGACTACACCTCCTCCTTTACATACATATTATCCTCATCTCACTGGGTCACAGGGAGTAGTTTATTGTTCATTAGTTGCAACAGTACAACAGAGATTGCAACCTACACATTAGGAATAATAAAAATATTTTAAATTCTGCCTTATAGTACGATAACAGCCTTAAATTGGGTTCTATAAAGCTTTTAAAAAAACATATAGAAGACCTAAAACGAAAATTTCCAATTCATGAAACCGTAAAGTGTTTTGGTTGCATTACGCAGAAGTACATTTCAAATAAATACAGTAACTAAAAGCACACATTTGGGAATATTAAAATAAAATTATTTGTTTTCACACAGAAATTACAACAAAAAAGACCAAGTAATACAAGAGCGCGATAACCACAAATCAATTAAATTTAAAATACAGATAAAACGTAATAAAAATAAAGTGAAAAATTAAAAAAAAAAATTATTAAAGGAAATTAACAATTTTTTAAAACATTTTACTTTTTTCCAAAGGGCATAAGCATACCTACGGCAAATGTACATGCAAAAACAAGCACAAGAAAACGATGATAACACACAGTTTACTGACCATAGCAACCATACTGTCGATGGCCCTGTTAAACCGGTCACAAAGCAACTTCATGCTCGCATAGCTGTAAGAAAAAAAATACATATTAATATCCATTGTACAACAAATAAAAAACAAACCGCTAAAATTAATAAAGAAATTCCTTTAAATATTTCACATACCGTCCGCCCACATAATTATTAACAAGGAAAAATTATCAGATCTGATACAGTTTACTTAAGTGATTTTTAATTTGTTTAAAAATTTAAATACGAATAAATAAGATTTAACTATATACTTAAAAACAATTTTTTGACTGATATAAGAGAAGAAAAAATTAATTAAAGGGAGCAAAGTCTAACAGTAAAAATATAGTTATCCGGTCACATCTTGTTTGAAAATCATTACCATCCCAAGATCTAGCGGGAAATTTTTTAATTTCATCTTTTGCCAACAGATTTTCAATTGTTTAATCTACAGAAACAAAAACCGAATAATTTTTTATTTTTAAGATTCAAAATAAAATATTATATTCTTTAAATAATGTTACATTTTGAAAATAAAGTGAAAAATCAATTCATCAGAAAAAAATTGAACTTATTTTTGTAAAGCCTAATCTATATTCTTTATTAAAAAATTAAACATTTTATTATTTTTCATTAAGGAGGTAGGTGTAAAAAAAAAACCAAATCTGAATCATAATATGAGCAATATTAAAAAGAAATACCAAGAAAATGTTAATCTGTTGCACAATCATTTATGTAGCAAGTAATATTCAAAATAAGCGAGTAATCTTTTTCCAGTTAAATACTTAGATGATTAAATAGCTTATACATAATTAGAATTCATCATCATATTATGCATCGCATTCAAGGCCGTATGTTAACGTTACAGAGTACCAACAAATCTAAAAATAGCCCATTTCCTGAGATCGAAAACGTAAGAACAAAAGACAGTACGAACTTTACACAGAGTGCTAGAGCTTTTAAAAATTACATTCTTACATCCAAACGCGTGTTTTAAAATTATGAATAAAAATACAAAATTGAAACAAAAATAACAAACCGCACTAGTTGAATTACGAGCATTTGAACTACTCGCAAGATAAAAAAAACATTATGCATATTTAATCGTAATACAAACTGAAAAAAAAAATGTTAGGCTAAGTTTAATATGAACTTAACAATCAAAAATAAAAGTATCAAGTGGGCCGTATAGTGTTAAACTTAAAAGGGAACCAATAATTCAGTTTAGTATATAAATAGTAGTTTATTGGCAAACGCATAATAATTTACAGGTGTTGAAAATTATGTCCATCCACTTTTCTGCACTTGTCAACACGTTTGACCATGTTCTTGGCTACTCTTGTTAGCTGTACCTGTCTATTTCCTGGAACGCATTGGTAATGTTTGTCTTCCTGCAGGATGTGTGGATTGCTCCTATAAACAATATCTTTTAAGTAATCCCACAGAAAGAAGTCTGGACTAGTCAGATTAGGTGATCTTGGTGGCCACAATCCTTTAGAAATGATTCCTCCAACGAAAAAATCCTGTAGCATCTCCATAGTAGAGCGAGCAGTATGGCAATTGGCGCTGTCCTGTTGCAACCAGCAGTCACGCTCATCTTACTTGTAGTAAGGCTATCAACAGTTGGATAATTTCTTGGTAGAAGGTAGTACCCACAGTTTTTTTGCAAAAAACAAGGATCCTATTATTCATCGCCTTGAAACCGCACACCATACGCCTATTTTATGCGAGTGTAAGGGAGGGAGATTCAAAGAAAATGTGCGGCTTTTCGGTACCCAGGTCCGGAAGTTCTGACTACTAACACACCCACCAAGGTGAAACTACACTTGATCTAAAATGCCAGTGTTGCCGCCTCTAATGAAGTTGAACCATTGACAGTAGTAAACCTTTTTAGTATAATCAGCATTAATAGTTAGCTCATGGAAAATCTGCATTCTCCTCGACTGCAGCGTGGACTGAACGGTATTCTCCTCGCTGTAATGTGAACTGAACCAAATGAAATGTTCTTTTCCCACTTTAGTCTCTGTAAAGATTAATAAGATCTTGTAACTGCCGCTTTAATGTCCTGTACGACCTGTGTCGGGCACGTTTCTGGTCTGACACCGAATCTGTTTCATGAAATGCTTTTAACTAACTTCTGAATATCACCTCTTCAGTGGTGCTTCCTTTTCAAATTTCTCCCTGAACTTTCGCCGATACACAACATGAAATTTCGTCTAAAAAGGTTTCCATCACGCATACATGCTCTTCAACAGTAAACCGCATTTTAAAAAACAACAAACGATTACGCAAGCTTGTTCAAAATCCAATGCTCAACATCGGCTGGCAATACTCAAATGTGTAGGCAATAAAGAGTCCTCCCCACTCCAGTTCTGATATTTTAGGACTGAAATTGCATAAAACTAACTCTTACACTTACAAAATACTTCAAAGTTATCCTTACTTTTTGGTGTCATAGTCACTGAGAATGTTATTTTCCAATGGCAGTTTTAATTCTGGGAAATCTTCGCAAACCCATCTGAAATGAAAAAAACAATGAAAATAATTAAAACAAAACATAAATAGGCACAACATAAATTCTACATCCAGGACACTACATTATTTATTATCTAAGGGGTAAACAAACCGGAAATCATTATAGTCTTAATAAAATAGAAAGTAGGAAGTTCCGTCTTGACGAAAGAAACAATTCGGCAATTAAAACTTTAACCCCATAAGAAAAGGATGATTGATGATTTGTCAATAAGACTAATAAACCAAATTGACAAACATCACAGAAGAAATTTCTATTGAAACAAATAACAGTATTAAAAACACAAATAAATATAAATTAAAACTAAAAAAATATTATCTATCCCATCAAATTTAATATTCTGAACGTATTTCACGAAACGGTGGGGGGTACATAAATCCGTTGCTTAACTAATACTTACGGTCCGCCCTAATACCTCTAATCGTTGCAACGCAAGTGAAACCCCGAAGTACAAGTGGCATTGACAGATATGCTTTCGCTCAAAGTTATGATGTTCAGATAGCGCGTACATCGACGGGTGTACATCATACATAGCGTGTAAATGAAGGGTTATGAAATGAAAGTATCACTTTTAAGGCTGAGCAGAACCTTCATTTAGGTAGGTTTAGCGTCCAGTTACAAAAGAATACACTCGACGACTCGGTAAAAAAGGTAACAGGAAACCACTTCACGCCTTGCAATTCCTACAAATCCCGGCACGTGGTGGTTACAATTTCAAAGGATGGCAATGCAATTTTTAGAGGTGTTATGCGGTAACGGCACCTAACACGCACTCATACAGTATAACAAACATATTTTTCCGCATGTAGCATTTATTTTGTTTATTTTTCCGAGTGGTAGCATTTCGACCTTCCATCTGGAGGTTCCGTGTTCGAATCCCGGTCAGGCATTTAATTTTTCATACGCTAAAAGATTCCATTTCCATATCCCACGCAAATCTTCAAGCTTATGTGGCGATATCATAAAGCAAAAAATGAGTAACATATAAAAATAAAACGATACAGTAATGTATATTAGCCAAATTATAAGAAAGCAGACTACGGCTTAGGAAAAAAAGGTATCAAACAAGTAGAACACTTTCTGAAAAACAAAAGTCAAATACAGAGTTCAGAACTATCCGAAGATAGCATCATTAACATATTTATTTATAATATTATAAAATAATACAAAGATCTCGCTTAAAAATTAGATTTTAATAGAAAGAAAAATTCGCGTGTGTATATTCTACACATTTAATGAATTTTTTTTTTTTTAAATTAAATAACGAGTTTGTTTTTATTTTTTAATAAATTAACTCTAGCTGCGTACCGATGTTGAAAATTAAAAAAAAACCAACAGAATGCGTTGAATAAAGGTCACTTTGTGGTAAAAATTACACTCATTTTTTTCATAAATACATTTTGCTAAGAAGATAACTTACACCATCACTTATTCATTCAAACACAAATCAAATAGGGTACTACTCTTTACAACCTAACATTTTATTTACCATCAGACTTCTATATGGAAAAGAAGAGATTTTTTTGGCCCATTTATAGCACAGTTTAGCATCCTATTCTGTAATGGTCGAATTTTAATAAAATTAACCTATTTCACACTTTAAAAAGAATTTTCCGCCATATTTTTTTGTGACACGAGTATGACTGTCAAGGAAACAGTGCGTTTATTTATTCTACAAAATTAAAAGATCGTCTTATATATAGGGCGGAGACGATCTTTTAATTTTTTTCTGAATACACTGTTCTTTCCTGTAATCGCCTTTGCACCATCACTACATACTGCAATACATTTTGTCCAATCTATGTTATAGTTTTAGTAGCTTCATAAAAAGAAATCGTTGTCCTGTTGTATTACCAGGTATTGATTTGCAAAACAATATATTCTTTTTTATTGATCTGTCTCTATCGTATTCATACTTCACAAAAATATAAGAACTGAGAAAAATGTTTGCCACATCTGTTGATTCATCAAATTGAATACTAAAAAATTCACTTGAACATGACATAATTTTGTACAAAGACACGTGTATATAGGGCAATTGTTGGTCAAATTTTGGTGTTAATATCTATTGGAGGAGAGGGTCGAGGTGATTTTTGGGGGTCAATTTTCTCAAAGTTCTGCAAACATAACCTCAATTTATATTAAGCTATAACATGCGTGTATGTTTATCTTATTAAAAAAATTCCTCTAAAATCCTCCTTGCCAAAAAATCGAAAAAAGCTATATTTTATGTCTTTGTAGGCATAAAGCGACTAAAAAAAAAAAAAAATATTTTGGGGCCCATAATGGGTGTGGACAGGACAATCAAGGTTTAAAATTAAGGATTTTTCGAATTAATTTTTTTTTGTTTACTTAAACTTTTACATCATTAAGATAAAATTAATAAACTTTTAGTAATAATATTACAATAAAATTTCATCATCATATTCACCCCCTACCACCACCAAAAAAGAAATCTTAGGTAACTTTTTACTGGTTGTACATTTTTTAGTGTTATTTATTTTAGTTTCTCCCATTTAACATAGTAAAAACGTAGAAAAATCAAAAACGTTTCTTGGAAGGTGATTTCAGAGATGGGAAAGTAGAAGAAATACAGATTTTTTGAATTTTTAAAACCTTTTTGATTTATTTCAATACAATGATAATTTTACAATAAAACTTCATTATAAATTACCCCCAAAAAAGAAATCTTAGGTAACTCTTTTCACGTAAAATTATTTGTCCATTGCATGATAATAAATAACAAACGCAAAGACCTACAACTTTACTGTTGTTTTGGTTTTATTAATGTTTATTTATTTACACTTTTAAGTGTAAATATTTCAACCATTAATAATAAAGTAAAGCTTCGTTTTACAGTAGAAGGCCATCGATTCCAATATTATTGTAATTAAATAAATTGTTCGACTAAAAAAATTCAACTACGAGGTCCACCTCGTACATAACGAGTAACAAATAAATCGTGGGCATAATGAATAAGAAAATTAAATACAGATGTTTGAAACTGGATGAATAGGCATATTAATGGAAAAACTGTATGGACTGATTATTAAGGCTTGAATTAACTGCTGAACGGATAACGATAACATTTCAGAGAAGAAACGTCGTCATTGGTTAATCATAGGGCAAGAAAATTTGAAAAACTGGAAATTACTCGATACTGAAAGAAAAAAGCAACATATGGTGTCGAGCTTGTTATGGCAAAACACTATGTTCTTATGTCATCTTAACAATTTCTTTACGGTATATCTTAACTAATTGCTTTTTTTTAGCTTGTATACCCCAAGTCCTAACTTTTTTATTCTATTATAGAACTTAAATAATTTTTTACAATTTTCATTTAAAGCATTATTAATTAAAAGATTTAGACCTATACCCGATGATCGATAGCGAGTAACAATGGCGAAAAGAAGTATGTAAAGCTAAATTAAACATAGATTCAGCGATACCTGCCCAATTAGCAAGAGAATGCAGCTTGTTCCCACGAAGAAATTCGGCTACGCGGTTGATACTATTGACAGGGTAGAGGGGATAACAGTCGACCTTGAAACCAGACGCCTACATCACTTAGGTCGTCGACCGCTTTACGTCACCACCACGGACTTAAAAACAACAGATTAGCACTCTCACAATGCCCGCATCCGTCCACCTAAAATAAATATACGCTTCTATACCTATACGAGTGCTGCTACTACTACGCACACAACAATGGACATACGCCTAATCTTTAAACGTAAAAATTAACAATAGAAATAAGAATTTATAATGCTAGTCTGAAAGTAAATTCATAACTTGAACACAAAGAAATTTTTCGTGGACGCGTAATAAAATGCAAAACTTCAAATGAAAAATTTTTTAAGTAGCTTACAACGAAGAAAAAATATCCCTTACAGAAAAATAAAATCTCCATACAATTATATTGTATTTAGGACTATAAGAAAATCTGTGTTCCAATTCTTCCTAATATTTCAATAAAATAGAAGCTTAAACACAACATTACATACTATCTTATTTTCATGTTAGTATCTTGTAGTTGCTCACAAACCGTCTGAACAGGCTAATTCTATAATATTTATTATTAAACGATTTGCATATTGAGATACAATGTGAATATGTCTTCACTTTATAATTAAATAAAACTGAAATTTAATGAATCTAAGAATAATGCTACTCACTACCAACAAACGAACTTGAAACTTAAAACGTCTATTATCAATGTCAATAAAAGTACTACGTTCATTAACAACTACGACAAATAAAGCTAGGAAATAGAAACAAGCGTCTGACCGCGTGACCCTATTCCCTAGTAAAGATATTAAAAATTACGAAAGCGGTCTATTAAATACAAAGTAACGGAGCTAACAATATTATATTACTTCATAAAAAAAAAAAAAAAAAAAAAAAAAAAACGAGAAGCAATTGTCTATAGTAATAACAGCAATATATTTTTCAACGATCATCATTTAAGTGAATTTGTATTTTTTTATGAATTTTAATAATAAAAACACAAAACGACCGAAACACAAAACACAAAACGAATAAAGCAATAAGTTTACTGTACAATAATCAATCCTAAAAATGAAACTGGAAGAGATATGAGCCTAACTTTAAAACAAAAAACAGTTTTAACATTACCGGGGGAATACTAAGGATTTGTCAAAAATTAACAAAAAAATAATAAAACAAAAAAAATGGTTAAATGCAGCATTATGTTTTTGTGAACTAGTACAAAACCTTAAATATAAAATTAGTAATAAACTCGAATAGAAAACCTGATTAAGAAATTCTATACACGAGTTCCATTCCTGACTTCAATTTAAATTCTTTGTCAGGCTGCATGGAATGAATAATAATTTATTATTATTATTATTATTACGCATAATATTATTATTATTATTATTCATATTTTGTGGACATTAGTCTACAAAATAAAACAAAAGCAGCATAAATAATCTGTATAAAAATTTTAATCTGTAAAAAAACCATAAAAATATCGAACGCTTTCCTTGAAACAACAAAACAAACGATCTTTGTAAGGTGCATAACATCAACGCAATTATAGATATTTAAAAAGGAATCAAACAATATACATATATTCATAAATATATCTAAAACCGGTTTTATAATTTTTACCAAACCGAGAAGGTTTTAGTCCTCGACGATCATAATAGATTGAAATAATTATCCTTAAAAAATAAATTCTTTCAAAAAAATGTGATGTGGACATTACATGATTTCCTTGTACGCCTATTAAATTACATACAAACATTTTTTTCTGAACTTCATTTTAGCTTATCTCATTTGAAAGTGAGATACGATCATCCAATTCTTCAATAAAGTGGACAGTTGCACAGAAAAATGGCCCTAAAAATTTCCCGATTATTTTATATATTAATTTTGTTTCACGTCGCTCAAGCAGATATGTGGTGTAAGTGAGAACGTGTCGGATCCGTAACCAAGCACACGTCGGTTCGAATCCGACATTATATACGTACAAATTTTTTTTAATTTTAAAATTTAAATATATATTGATTTATTAATAATTATTAATCTCAGATTGTAGAAATGTTTGAATTAAAATGAAAAGTACATAAAATTTTATTTCATTAATAACTTACGATTTTTTTTTATTACTGAATTATTATTTATGTAAATTTTTATTACAATCAGGGGTTAATAATTATAAATAAATCAATACATTTAATTTTTTTTTAATTAAAAAATATATGTATATGAAGTCGAGTTCGAACTGATGTGTCTTCCCCTTGTAAGATCAAAAATTTCATTAATTAAAATTTTATTTGACTATAACTCTGGAACCAATGAAAATAAGTACCACTTATGATATATTGTTGAAATGCTCTCAACGAGGGCTTATTACTGCAGTTAAGAAAAAGTAAAAAATCCAAAGTTTCGAAACTGAAACCTCGCTTTATTTAGAGGTCTGACTGTATACATATTTTTGGCCGAATCGATTGCAATCAAACGGGGAGGTGCACAACTAGGTGTTGCAACAGTCCTAAATACAAAATGTCAACATTCTAGGGCTAATTGTTTTTGAGTTATGCGAGGTACATACGTACAGACGTCACCCCGAAACTAGTCAAAATGGGTTCAGGGATGGTCAAAATAGATATTTCCGTTGAAATCTGAAAACCGAAATTTTTCGCGATTACAATACTTACTTTACTTCGTACAAGGAAGTAAAAATAGCACTTCAAAAATGACACACAATTTTTAAAAAGTTCTTGGATTCACGGACGTGAAATCCTAACTAAATCTTTAAGAATTCTTTACTCGACGTTGAAGATGTGTTTTCGACACAACAGCAAAATTAAAAAGCTCATTAACAAACTTATTATAGAGTAGTGGGTGTATTAAATCACTTAATAAGGATAAAACTATTTAACTATAAAATAGAGATCTAGAAATTTCCTGAAAGCTAGTGCCTCTGATCTTATGGACACATATACGGGAGAATTGAGGTACAAAAAGAAAGAGGAGCAGATGTTAGGGCAGATGTATTGACAGAAAAGCAGGTGATAGAAAAGGGAACTAAAGGCACCGGAGTATGTAGATTATATATCCTACAGAAAATGTAAACTTAAATTATGTTGTACATCAAGACTCGTTATTAAAGAAAAGAAAAAAACGCATTGTAAAAGTTGATGCCTTATTTTTTAGGCTAAGTTAAAAAAATAATAATAAAACTGTAAAAAAGAAGATACACCAGAAAAAAAAGGATTTTACAATTAGCGTCGTGAATTAAATTGCAGTTTTCTATAATAATAATCACAAAGAAAATTAAAAAAAGCAACTTCAAGTCCATTATAAAATGAATCTGTAACATTAAACACAATAACATATAAGAATGTGAAATGAAAAAATTATATACAAAAAAAAAATTTAAAACCAACTTATTAAAATTAATTTTGTAAATACGCTAAGGGAATGTTTATAAATATTCAATCTAAAACTGCAACGTACTTTATTTAATACTTATGAATTAAAATAAAATTATTTCTAGATTGGGAAAGATAAATTTAATAATAAAATAACGTTAAGGCTAATCCATAAATCACGAAATAACGAATATTATTAGTTTGTATACAAATATTGTTTAACTGTTAAAATATAATTAATGAAAATAGCAAGCGTGAATGAATTTTGGCAAGATTACCTCACCGCTGACATTGACCCTGATAGAGGCAAACTTTCAATAATCAAGACCGGCAATATCATGAGCCTGAGAGCGACGTCGGCAGTTTATAGGTCAGTAACAACTGCTGAACGATCGCAGCACAGCGGTTTAAAAAAACAATGTAACTAAACAGTTTTTGTGAAAATGCAATCGGTCGCTCCCCTGCAAATTTCACGATTAATATTTCTTAGTGATTAAGCATTCTGCTCGATTTTAAAATTTGTTACTGTAAAATAGTTAAGTACAAAAAAATCGATTGAATAATCGACTATTATTTTCTTCCACCCTTCTCACAAAATTTATACTAATATTTAAATGCAAAAATTTCGTCTACTACCTATATACCGTAGGTATATAAAAGACTTCTGCCAAAATACCGACAGGTGCATTTGAATGTTGAAAATACATAAACCGTGAATGACAATTTAATATTTGATTACATAACGTGAGTGTTCTAAAGTTTCCGATTTACATTACTGTGATTTATTTAATTTGTAGGTTAAAAAAAGTAACAAATAGAGAGATCATAAAACATTAACAAGATATGTTAATAAGATATGTTACTTTCATAATATTAATACTTAATAATTAAAAAGCACTATTATGTATAAGTACGAAAATAACATACATATCCTTCACAAACATAAGATTTCAGTATCGTTTCAATTAGCGACGGGTTTAACACAGTTAATAAATAAGTAGTCATTCATACATAGTTTACACCATAGCTAACAAAGAATTAAATATATCAACACTAAACAAATGGTAGTAACATACATTCTATAATCAAGGTAAGGCAATATGGATGATAAAAAAATCAGTAAAATGAAAAAGAGTAAACAAATATTACGCATAAAAATTGATTGAGAACGATAATAAACGAAGTCTAATGATGAATAAAATATTAAAAAACTTCCTACTATGAATTCGATTTACGAAAATGAAATTACGGTCACGGACTAAGGTTAAAAAAAAAATTAATACGTTTCTAAACTTCCAACAGATATTTTATAATCGTTTATAAAAAGTTTAATAAGTGCTTAACTTAAATTTATATAAACTGTCAATTTTTTTCATTTGTAAATATTTTTTTTCTACAAGAACCTAATTATCTTTGTTCTGACTTTTTTTTGTTACATAGAATTTGCTCGATCCAAATTCTCACCCAGAATCCATTCACTGGTTATCACCAATAATTAAACCAGGGAAAAATATCTATTAGGAAAGTTACAAATAATGATCTGTATTTTCTGAAACGAGTGGATACAACTACATACAAAATGAAAATGATAAAAATGAAACCTACTGACACATTAAGAACCTAAGTTTGTTTGAGAATATTCTACTATTAATGAATGAGTGGAGTTCAGTTTTATAAAACGAACAGTATTCAAAATTAACATACCCAAAATAGAGATACGTTCTTTCTTTAAAATAATTACATTATAACAATATGTACATTAACGATTTAATTTGTTAAATTACAAAAAATTTTGGCGAGTGAACAGCTATATTTTTCCTACGGTAAAAGTGTATTTTTAGTCACAAATTTCTGGAAATTTTTTCCTTCGGAAAATCCGCCGTACATCAGAAGGAAAAGGTATGATAAATAACACTTTAATGACAGGAAAACAATTTTAATTATATAAAGAAACCAGCAATCGAAGCAGAAATTAAAATCAAGGAACGTTAACTGGTTTCACATCATACTGCAATGAGATAGTAAGGCATGGCAACATAACAAACAAAACCAGAACAACTAGTTTGAGCGGAACTACCGCAGCACCAGTCACCATCGACGAAGTATCAACCACACCTCTACTTCCCGCACAGCTGCGACGAGAACTCCCATAACTGAAAAGCAATCCGACTAACTGGCTTCGCTCGCTACAAAATTACGTAACTAATAAATACATCGATCCGGATGAAAGTTCTAAACGGTAAAAATACCGACCAAACTGTAAAGTAGGACTGACAAATAAAAATAATAAGTAGCAATTATAATAACAGTTAAGTTTACTTATTTTTTATTGAATATGTTCGAAATAATACGCGTACATAACAAACCAGTAAAATAAAGTAAGTTCATAAGTTCATAAATTTTATTTAACTTATTAAATAGATTCCGAACTTAATCGGATGCGGTCTACACAAAAGGAAGTTTGGTCCTTTTCATTTGCAATGCTACAGACGCTTACCTGCAGTTTTATTTTCATTTTCAGTTAGATAGGAAAAAAACGCTCATTTGTAAGGAATTACAATCACCAAAAATCCACTCTAATTGGAAGTAACTTATTTTTAAAGCGCACACGCACACAAAGAGTAGAGTCCAAGATCTTGTACTCTTAAAATAACGGAAACAGAAAATTATCTTTGTAGGCAATTAACAAAAATATAACTGTAACATTCTATCTGCTGTTTGAAAGACAAAAATTCCTTAAAAGCCTAATATAATTTGTACCATCAACTATCCTCATATTAAATTTATTTTATTGAGTGCGCGTTGAACAGGTACATTTATATTATATGAGGTAATAGCCTAATCCATTACATGAAACTAGATTTCCGTTGCCCGACTAAAGAGGTTCCTTTCAACCGGTAGAATATATAAATCGAAACAGGCTTAAGTAATATTAATTTAAAAAACAATAGCATTTAACTTTCAAAAAACTTCAGATTTTAAATCAAAATAAACCTAATTACATGATGGATTTTCCTTATCTGGAAACGACTCGATCCAAGAAAGTTTGGACAGCAAATTTTAAGTACTACAAGTAAACAAAGATTATACGAATTTTAGGTGCCGTAATCAAACGGCTACAGGTTATTTAATAGGAGACATGACCGGTCATTTTCAAAAATATAATAGCCATGACATAGAATCCATTGCTATGTTTACTAGGGAACGAGAAGAGAAGCGCTTTCTCGTTGCTTTCTTTATCCAACCAAATATACGGTCGAACATCAGCATACTACTTATAATATATACTATTTAATATAAACGAACTAGCATCCTTGCAGCAAAGAAATCAACTCTGATTATTGCCGCTTACATCTCAGATGCTTTACAAGCGACACAGCCTTAAGTTGTAGTATTAAACAACTGAGGAAAAACCTGAAATTAAACTATCTGAAAGCGATGAATATGATTTGAAGAACTGATACAGTATTTATTGGGATATTTATTTTAATCGTAAACAGATAGAGGAAAGTGTTCTGTCTTGAGCGAAGTAATTAAAAAGACTGTACACAGCCTGGTATTACCCCCACTTAATGTGATTAAAGTAATAACTAATTGTCAAAGAGCATTTTTACTTGAATAATTTATCGCATTACTTTCAAGAGAGTCTAAGTACGTTAATTCCCTAACAGAATCTTACGACAGAACAAAATGTTAAATAAATGCTGCTTTAAAATTTTTAAAACAGTTCGTATACGACCTGTTTCGTGTAATAATCAAAAGACAAAGACAACAACAATTATTGCAATTTGCGCACAAATGAATAAATAAAAGTTTAAAATAACTGAAAGAAAAATTCGAATTGTAGCCGTAACTGGTGATAACTGAAACCAAACAATTTACACAGTTCAAAATACCTGTAATACAAAACTTGTTTCAACAAATCCCTAACTGCGGAAACTAATTCTCTATTACTGTAATTTAACAAAAAGGAATGGCGACATCAAATGCTAACTATAATCCTAAAACTGCTATCGATCAACTTCCTGTCGAATCCCATGTCGTAGGACTTACATTTTCGTTTTCCTGGTGTTAATTTTTAAACGGCTGAGCGGTTCAAATGAAGCTGCAAGGAAGTTAAATTTATCTGGGAGAGAAAGTTAACTGAAGGTTGAGCACAGAATTGGAAATTACGACGCAATCAATAGTTTCTCTAAATTCAGTTACTGAATAAGTTTCATTTATTAAGCCACACAATCAATACAATTCACACAGAAATGATAATTAAATTACAAATAAAGAAAAATCGGTAACATGAACCGTTTAAATGACGGTTTGAACTGTACAAGGAGAGAAATAAAAATATATCTAACGGTTCAGCACCGTTAACGGCTGACCGTTAAAATAAATTAGTTTTCATCACAACGAAAAAAATATCGACGACTATCATTATTTCTTGGCAATCAGAAATAGCAAATAACAATTTGGAAAACAAAGGAGGGCTTACTAAAACCAGCATTCACGGCAACAGAAAAATGGGGGAAATACAAACACGTTAGAGCATAAACAAAACAGCCAACTTAATCGGATTTGGAACGTAATTCCCGTTGCAGTTCAAACGTAAAATAAAAAGGAATGAAACTCGGTTCGCGCAAATACTTTAATATAAACGAGCTGAAAGCCTTAGAGCTTTGGAGTTGAGCACAGCAAGGAAGGTATGTAATGTCGCAACCATAACAACCGACCGTGTCTTACCAAGGCTGTACTGACCTTCACTCCAATGCATCCTTGCTCAATACTAGATACCAGATATAGTTAAGTTACTCGTACTATTCGTGCGGCTTAGCTAGCGAATAAAACTAGCATATATATATATATATATATATATATATATATATATATATATATATATATACCTAGCCTAGATATAAAGTAAGTTTAGCTTATAAATAAACTATTCTACCAGGCTACTTGCATAACAGTTACACTGTCAACGACAGTTATATTACACTGACAGCAGTTACCCCCATCATAACGCTGAAACAAGAGAACGTAACAATAGGAATAATGACAATACATCATTTATCATTCTTTTGAAAAATGGTTTACAGTATAGAGACAGAAAGACGGTGTGCAAAGCTGATTCATAACAAATTTTAAAAAGTGCATAAGATACAATATGAAGAATTTCGTACATAAAGTACATAAAGGCAGCTTTTTTTTAGTTTTTTTTATTTCCTTTCCGTTAAAACACCTTATAAGTTTCTCTAAAACAAGAAATTATCAAGAAAAACAACAAAAAACCTAACAATTCTTAACGTTTACAAACCTAACTTCGTAATTCTCCGATAGTAAACTAGAATTTGTAACAAAATATATCTATAATTTTTTTTTTTTTTAATTACAACCTCTTTCCTATGTACCCCAAGTTTAAATGCATGCGAAGTTTCAATTTTCTGGTTTATACAGTCGTCAAAAAAAATTGTTGCAGGTAAAAGTACGAGTATCATTAATTTTTATAACAAAATGCTTCTGGTGTTTACTCACAGTTGCATATTAGTGAAATAATATGCACATTTGTCTCAAGTACATCACATTGTCCTCAAACTATTTAGTTGAATAATTCTTTAAGATTACTTCTGTATTCACAAAATGCGAATATGCAGCAGATGTAGACCTGATGTACGACTGTGCAAACCGATGCGTCCGCGCATAATTTTATTGTCGTTAAAAATTTTACAAAATCTATTTTAATATTATACTTAATTTACTGAAAAGTATATAATTAAAATCACCACATTTATCGAACATCCACAATAAATATGGCCTTTCACCACAACAGTTACACTTGAAATGACGAATCAAAAATATTCAAATCATAAATTTTAACACGTATAGAATAACTAACTCGGTTCAAAGTAGTTTAAAAAAAATACAACGTACGTCTAATGCAAATAATAAGTTTGTTGGAACACGTAGATCCAGTACTTCATAAATAAAATATTAAATTAAAGAAAGGAAGAAAAGCCGTTAATTAAATTACAAAAGAACAAGGCAGTAGTTCTATGTTACTGTCCTTTCTACCAGTCCAGCTGCTTGATGGAAAGTCACATAACTCGGTCACTAGCGTGGTATAACTTCAGTAAAATAAAATAAAAGAAGCATCGTACAAGAACAGCAGCTGAACATCTGGCAGTCGTCTAAAAGGCACGTGCGAGCTGTAAAGATGTTCACTATCACCACCCATTCGCTCTCACTCTCTCTCTCTCTCTCACTCTCTTCCCCTCCCCTAATAAATAAAGAACTCATGAATGTGCGCGCGCGTCAACACACTGCTAATGTACTCACAAATCCCAAAAATAGATTTAACAATAAACCTAAACTATTTTTAGCATGTTCAGAAGTAATGTATAAATTAAATAACTCGGTAGTCTTAAGTCAGTAATCGGAGTGTCCTACACTATTAAAAACCACATATATTAAAAGAAAAAAAAATTAAATTAACGACCCACAATTAATATTATCTGTAACGAATAACCATATTTCCACCTGAGACAGCAACGGTTTCCTTGTTACTTCCGTCAAACTAACTTGTACGTGTGCTAGTAAATCGATCTGATTCATTTATTTCAATATTATTCATAAAAATTAAATATTTCACTAACAGTAGTAGTAGATTGTTTTGCATAAATCATGTAAAGAATTCAATTAACCCATAATTGGCAATTAACTGAACCAGATTTTTCAATTCAATGACTTTCATCGATTTACCGTAACATTAGCCACTAATAAAACCCAATAACATACCCACCGGGTTGGTCTAGTGGTGAACGCGTCTTCCCAAATCAACTTATTTGGAAGTCGAGAGTTACAGCGTTCAAGTCCTAGTATAAAGTCAGTTATTTTTACACGGATTTGAATACCAGATCGTGGATACCGGTGTTCTTTTGTGTTTCATAACCACAATAATTTATACATTACATCTTTAAAAAGGACTTTCGTGTTTTACTTTACAACTGCTAACTCGTCAAAGAAATTGATTTACTTTCGCGGATGGTTTAATATCTAACTTCAAAAATTACAAAGTTTACGTAAATCTTTTTCTTTTGCGTTGGAGAGTACATGAATTAATTCACCACAGCTTTCAAAAGTTTGTGCGTGGAAAATGGAAATGGAATTTTGTAGCGAATGAAAATGTCATACCTTACCGGGATTCGAACTTCTGGATTAAAGGCCGCCGAGACGCTACCAATCCGCCACGAAGATCTTCACTTAGAAAAATTTTATATCGAAAAAGGTTTCAGCTAAGGACATTTTTCTTCCATTATAAAAAGCTTTTTTGATGCACTTTACGAAATAAATAAAGAAGTACGTTCAGCAGGACTATTCTACTGCAAACAAAATAAATTAATCCCAAACAAATAAAATTTATAAAATTATTATTATTATCTGTTGCAAATTAGTATTAATTAAAATTCTTCGTAAAAAAATAAATAAATAAATGGTAAAACTCACAATTAAATATAAGCAATTAGTATGAAATATTCTGCGTATATACTACAAATGTGGATATTCTGTACTTACGAATACTTTTGTATTACAAGGTTTATTGCTCCTAAAACGAAAACGTTATCGTACCATAATGATAAAAAAAATACTAAAAAAAGTTTTCAGCTTTCGTCATACATTACACCACTCATTTATAAAATAATTTCCTACTGGATAAAAAAAAATCTAAAATTCATTTTACGTACTTACGCCATTGATTAATTAATTTATTTTATACAACAATAAAAAAAATAAATCGTTCTAAGTTCAAAAAGTAAATTTTTATTATATCATCAAAAATGTTATCATTTTCATGTTCGATTACTTAACTATTTTCAGGTAAATAAAATACTTTTATCATTAAATATATATGTAAGTAATTACGATAAAACAATATAAGGAATATATTATCACACTTATCTTTATAACATTATCTTTATTAAATAGAAAAATATTTATCTTAAATTAAAAATGGATTTAAGTAGTAGACAATAATGCAAATTACTTCACTTTAATTTCTTTACACAAGAGATATAAAATAGCATAAAATACGTATTTAACAAAAGTTTAAAATCTCCTAATATTTTATTCAAAGCGATTTTATAATTTAAAAAAATGACTGTTTATCAGAATATTTCATAATCAACTGATAGAAAACATTTTTCCAATGAAATATAAGCCACAAAAACCGCAAACAGTTTCTAAACAATATTATATATATATATATATATATGATACTTCGAAACATAAAATCAATCAATATAAAATTTCTTTATTTCGTTTACCAGTAAAAACTACTCCTAAATGTGCATAAGAAGAAAAAACAGTTATTGCGTCTGTTCAATTTTTAAGGGCAGAAAATTCATCTCATTCCTGTCTAACGTTGATTTAAATATGATCTAACATCGAAAAAAACGGCTGATTAAATATCTATGCTTTATGCCGTTAACCTAACATAGGATAGTGCATGTGCGTGTGATAATTATAATAAATATAATATTTTATGATTACTACAATAAAAAAATTCGGCCTATTGTAAATCCCTAATATTTATTTCAATGATTTTTTACAAATAAGAATACATAAATTATAATAAAGTGACAAATGTTCATAATAAAGGAATAGTTTTTTTTTTTACAATAGTATGATTAAAGAAATAGAAACTAGTTTGTGCATACTACATGGAACTAAATGCAGGATGTCAGCAAACTAAATGGTCAACAGGTGAGAACGCAAGGTAAACTGACAACACTGCATTGTGATGAACATGATGACGTCAGCATTGTTGCCACAGTTATATTCACGGTAGCGTCTTCAACAGACCTTTCAGATCAGTTTCCTTCTTATATAACGGCCACGCAACGGAAATGATAAACGAGCGGGTCTTTGTATCTAGTCGAATTTCAAATCTCACAGACTCTTACTTATGCGTAGCTTTATCGTAAGCGTGCATTAATACATTAAACGCTAAACACGCGATCGTAATATTTCGTGAATGTGCGTGTTTCTCGTACAGGACGGGTATAATTTACGCACGTAAATTATTCAACAGTTACAACCATAATAACGATAATCACGATCCCACGAATTTTTTCTATTCATTGTTACTTAGCTAATTTTTCCCTGGTATTATTATTTAAATTATTGAAAACTGCAACACAGAGAAACAGGAACTCGCCCGTACTGCACATATCTATAGATAAAATCTGTTTATATGTAAATATATTAAAAATATACAAGAAATTTATTTTTTGTTCATGTAAAAAAAGCACAAATAAGTCCTGTTACTGATCCTGTCGTTTAAAAGGGGAGACTACGTAAAGATTTAATACTTGAACTATTTAATACTGCCCAAACGATATAACAAATTTTAAACAATTTTCAATAAAGTATATAATTTTTCTCTCTGTTGAATATATAATGTTACTACGCCTATGCAAACCGATTAAAAAAATACTACAAAGTTAATAAGAAAAAGAGAATGTTGACAAATTATTGCAAACATAAACATTAAGAAAATAATAAAACAATTCCTCGAAAAAAATTTAACAACTATAAAAATAAAAAATACTACGTATGATCGCTCTGAAACACAGCATTCAGAAAAATTCATGAGCTCTTTTCCACTGAAAGGACGATAGAGAGACCTTAATGTTACTGCTCTGTTCTATAATTTTTTTGTCAAGGGTGATTCGCTAGAAACGTAAATTAGGAGACATTCACAGTTATACAATGAATTGCTACAGCGGATAGCAAGTTACTATGTAATTTAATTTATACTACTAATCAGTATTGCCATTTATCAATACAGTACACGTAAAAGTTCTGTATATATAAATATATTGACACAAAGTCAAGTTTTGTAACTAAAACGAATACTTGTAAACACTTATCAATACCTCATGTAAAAAGTTTATAAATTAAAGACGACTGTATAAATTACGCAAATAAATCGTCAATAAAAAAGGATATTTTTCGAAGTGTTAATAACGATATATTTTTTAAGTAATAAAATGAGAGTAATTAAGCAACAACGTTATCAAAGTAATTCTTGCAAAGATGAAAAAATTAGATTAATTTAATTTTTTAACAAAAAAGTACAAGAGAGGATGAGTGTGATTTGCAACGAAGTGGAGGGGTATGAGAGAAGCCTGTAGTAAGTAGGTATGCTAATTATAAAATTACGGCAATGACCTTGAGGGCAACTCGTTCGCCCACCCACAACTCATTCATACTTTTTAAGTAGCGACTGCATTCTTAAACCAAAAAAAGAAAATAGCTATTATAATGTAATATGAATTTAAATCAACATCAATAAATCTAATCCATCAAAATTATCAATTTAAAAAGTAATTTAAATATGTTATCGTTAATTTTGCCGTTTTAAGTACTTTTTTAATTTAATCGGCCGTCAATTTATTATTTTCTTTACACATTTTTAATACTTTTTTCGATAATCTTTGATTTAAAACAGCCAGTATCAAAAGCAAAAACCGTTGAATGTAGTTATACACGCAGAATAAAAGAATTGTAAGCGATAAAAATAATCAAAGGGTGATATTTAAGCGTTATAAATTGAAAACGCACGTCAGTTCATCAATTTAAACAAAAAGTCGACAAATGTTTGTAAACTAAAATAGGAAAATTTTTTTATCTACATAGACGGTACACGATTTACAACGTCAAACATAAATCAAAGTAATATTTTGTTCCCGGATGTTTTCAGAAAAAGGTTTCCCATGCGATTCTCGTATAAATATTGTGAATGATTTATGCTTAATTCCCGTAATAAAAAAATCTCTACTTCCGGAAAACACCTAATTTGGTTTAGAACAGTAATTTATAACTTTAATTAAGTGACGTATCTCACTCATCATCAAACTCTATTTGCGATTGAGAAAACATCGGAAAGAAGTTCAAAACGAGCTCACATCCATCTCCTCATAAAAAGTATATTTTCAATAATATAACAATGTGTAAAATCCTCACGTAAAAAACATGTCTTAACGAAAAAACCGCATCCGTTTTTATACATACTTTAAAATTGCGTGTATTTTTGTTTAATAATTTATTATACTCCAACAATATATTTTTAATTTATTTAAATTTAATTATTTTTATTTTATTTAATAAAAATGATTGATAGCATTAGGAAATATATATATATATATATATATATATATATATATACATAACAATTGAACGTTAAACGTTAATGAGAAAATCTATGTTAAAATTAACAATAAATATATATATATATAAATTTTAAGCGTAACCTTCGTGATAATAATTTTACGAAATGAGATTGTAAAGCAGAAGTGCCAATATAAAATGGAAGTATAAAATAAAAAACAGTATTGCCAACCGTACTTGAAACTCGTACGCAAATAACACGCTACGAACCTACCAGCACGCACGTACACAACTTTTAAACGACACACGCGCCGGGTGTAATTAGAATGACCTATTTACAACTAAAAACCATCTCCTAACGTTCGAACTACCATACTTCGCGAAACGTGTGGGTTACGTCTCACAAAAGCTAACTACAAGTGTATAGAAAAAAAAAATAGTTCATGTAATCAGAAAAATATCATTAAGATAATTTACAGAATAACGAACACTTTTTGTTAAGCTTATTCTATTCTACGCGTCACAAGCATTAAACAATACCATAACTAACAGACTAGGAGTAGCAGAGAATACAGAGCAACCTATCGCGGTTATTTCTTGAAAAATGATTCAGAATAACAATATACAGAATCATTGAAAAGCGGATTAATAATATTCTTTTCCTCTAACTTATAATGCCACGTAATGTCATAAAAAAAATAATATTACTCATTATAAAAGTAACAAAACATAACAGCAAGTGAATACATTTCCCGATATTTCCTATGAAAAATACTTGGATTCAATTATATTACTCACTGTCATGATACAGGAAATACAACTTTAACGACCTTCAAAAAATACGACTACGTCACGTTCTTTTTTTGTTTAAGAACAGATAACGCTAATATAAGTGAATACACCAACTCATTCTTGGAAGCGTGCCACAGTTCGACAGTCAGACCTTCTACGTAAAGATGAATAAATATAAACGATTCACACAGATTTACGAATTCGTGATCCATTTCAGTTTACTCTTAACAGTTTATATAAATCGTAAAAACCTTTATTCTATATTTGTTTCATTAAAATAAAAGATAGGACAAGTACACAAGCCTTTTATCTTTTAATAGAATAAAAATAAAACCGGTTATCTCAGCTGATTCATCTCACACCGAACCACAATATAAAAATCAATGATCTCAATTATTTGTAAACAAGACGCAAACATTTTTATAGATACCTGATTATTTTAAAACTTCTCCGTTATTACTACATTTAGGTAAATAAATTATACATCGATTGACTTCAATAGTTTCAATTTCATTTTTTTTTTTTTTGCGCTGATCTCAATTTAATATAATACAGGCCAACCGTTCGATCGGCAAAGTTAGTCTCTCAGCTGATCCTACAAAGATTATTAATCCAACAGAAAATCTGCATCAATTATTACCAACACAAGTACCTTTTTGATAACAGGAGAATGGTTTTTTCAGTTCCATATTAGATCTTAAATTCATAGACGACTATACAGCATAAAATGTGTTGTAAACAACAATAGAATAATAAAGTTATAGACAACTAATGTTACTTTCATTAACTAACCAATATTTAAATTGTTTGACGTATATATTTCACAGCGCTTTGCCGGAAAACACGTAAGTTCCAACTTCCACTTTAACATACTTGGTATTTTTTCTACTTTTACTTCAGAATACAATTACTGATTCTTTTTTTGGGCACATCAAGAAAGTAAAGCTAAACAAAAATAGTTGGGGACAATTCATTTAACCCTAACTGAAATATAATTCACCTTTTCTGCGTTTAAAAAAAAAAGAAGATTTTTCGTCATTAACTTCCTCACGAATAATTTTTCTTATGATTTATAGACACAGAACGCATTTCAGAAAAAGATTTTGAGATAAAATTTTTTTAACAAGCATGAATACAAGAACAAATCTCCTAACTTTTTTTTTCAATTTTAATAGAGTTCTATCTCCTTCCGTGGGGCGTAAGATAATAAAACTTATAGCTTTCTTCGTGGGCACTTACAAAACATTGCAAAAAAAATTTCTCCTCACTAAAAGGTGCAGTTTAGACAAAGAAAAAACAACTACAACAAATACATTTTTAAAAAAATTTCTTAACTTTCTTTTTCGGCCGAATGTTTCATTCCTAGATACGAAATTATAACTGTTGGGGCACCGTACACGAAATTCGGCCAATGAATACTAAAATAAAATTGAATACATGCACATCAGACAAACAATACAACAGAGATCACTATTGCTAAAGTTCTCATTCAAAAAATTATAAGGTCGTTTGAATTAAGTGTGGAAAAGCTATGGGTAGAAATTACGATATCATCCGATGTGATAAAACATAACAAAAATACTAATTAAAAGCGCTAAAATTTTTCACATACCGATTTATTAAAAAAATGCACACTATAGATCATGTCGTAGTTCACCACAGATTATGTGGCAAACAGAAAGTCGATAATTAAAAAAAATTAATTACGAAAATAACATACCGGAACATTTAGTAAAAAAAACACGCATTACTTCCATTTCAGGAATTTATAAATTGTAAAAATTTATCTTAATTATTTGAACATCTTGAATACACTATAGGGGTTACGTCTGTAAATCGTGAGATAAAATTATTAAATATAACAGATGATAATCGCATCAAAATTTGCACTTCCAAAAAAATAAGTTTAACTTGTCATTAAACATTTGTAACATAACGGTTTATTAAGAAATAGTGGGAAGACAAATTTAAAACCACACGGATACATCTTTGATTTACCTCTGCAAGAATTTTTACGTGGCTTTTTTTTGCCACTACATAAATAAAGCACAGGCAAGCCGTGGAAAGAAATCAGATTTTCCGAAGCGAGTGAATATTGTTTTAATATTTGGAACACAATTTACTTTTTGTGACTCAAATGAAAATAAAAAATTCATCTATCCCGTTGTCGAGACCCCAGAACATGAGTGTAATAGTAACTGAAGATCAATCATCTACATGAAAACTAGAAAAATATGTACTTTTCTATGTATTTTATAATCTTTTTCAACCTTATAGGTGAACTGTGAACGACAATCATGTAAGAGACAGAAGGGTCACACAATCACTGCGGCGACATAAAATATCAGAGTACTGTGGCAGTGGTGTAAGTTGTGGGTCAGGTCAGTCGGACTGTACGGTGTTCAATATAGCAGCGGCACAGCCACTAACACCGATGCCGTGCGCCGCTCGCACCAGCAGCCTAGCACGTAAACATTCAACCGGCTCGTTCTACTCAGCCGCGCGCTTCCGTAAACGCGCCTTCGTGCAGCAGCGGTATTGATCAGCCAGTCTTGTCAACGCTTAAACGTTCCCCAACTCTGTACACGCATTCAATCTTCATTACACGTATACCACCAAAACAACCCTGAATTACTGTCCATAAAACGAAATGTTATCGATCGGGAAATAGCAAATGTAATTTTAATTAGCAACCATTTATAGACGTACAATGGAGTTTCACGTTCTAATGCAAGTTAAAGAAAAAAAAAAGAAGAAAGAGTAATGGAAATTTATATTTGCTGGTTTTCCCCTAATTATAATGCATTCTCAGACATTAAGAAAAATATAAAGTAGATTTATGATGTAAGGATTTTTCAATTAAAACTCGTTATAAGCAATATTCTTTTCTGTAGACTTAAAACAAACAAAAGATTAATTAAAAGTGAGGTGGGTATGTATACACTTACCCACGTTTTTTTTTTATATACGGTATTCCGATTACCTTTTAAACAGAATGAAATTTAGTTTCAGTTAAGGATAATAATAACCAATACGAAGCTCACCTTATGAGATATTCATTAATGCTACAAAATATTCTATTACTTGGGATAAATTAAACCTGAAACAGAAAACAACAATCCGAGGAAATATTAACTAACTAACATAAAGGAAGGCTCAGAGAAAAAATATAATGTACAAATAACTTTTTTCTTATGTATCAATCGTTAATCTACGTTTAATTTTAATTATAAACTAATGAAATGAAACTAGTTAATTTTTTGTAAAACGTATACGAATACAACAGTTTTGTTTACATATGGTTCAACATCTCGTAAACTATAACGGCCAATTTTTTTTTTTTCAAGAATTCACCTGCCGGGCTTCTGATGGTTAACTCCGTCACCAGATCGGTTGTTTAACAGCTGATTTACGAAGTTCTCAAATTCAAATCCTGTAAAAAGTTAATTGCTTTCACACAGATTTCAATATAGACAGTGGACACTGTTGTACTTCCGTGGTTGGGGTTCAATTAACCACACAACTACGGAATGGTTGGCCTGAGTCCGTAAAACACTACACCTCCTCATTTATATGTCATAATATCATCCTCATCTCACTGAGCCATAGGTGAGCTACTTATTGTTCACTGGTTGAACAGATTGCAACGTACACATTACGGAGAAAAAATTTGTTTTGGTCATATGATATTCAATCACGTGTTAGACGATATAATAGTCACCTATACCGGTGCTGCATCGAATGTGAATGTGTAATAAATGTTACGTACGCATTGCACCACACTTACAGATTCGATATTAAATATACTTAATGAGTAACGTAAACTCGCGTATTCCTTAGATAGTATATACAGACCTCTTAAATCTAGCATAAAATTTTTATCACCAACGATTAGCCTTTGAAATTTAAAAACTATCAGTGTTATATACACTGTAACGGATAAGTCTTGAAATGAATAACCGTAGACCTACATAATACATGTAATATGGCAATGACCTACAATGTTTCGGTAGAACCGTAACCCTCCCACCCACCATTCATTCGTATACAACAGGTCGATTATAAAGAAAGGAAGTACGGTAGTAATTCAATCAAAACAAATACATTTTTTCTTTTTATCATTTTTATTTTCTCGTTTATGACATCTTTCATTTATAATTGCACATAACGACTCATCAACTTACTTTACTTTACACTTTCATATATCGTGTATAATTTTTTATTTGTTTTTTTGTTTACGATGTATTTTCAATATTTAAAAAAGTAGTCTGGAGAAATAGCAATAGATCTAAAAAAAATTTGTTAAAGAATGTAACATAATTTACACAAGTAGTAATTTTAAACCCTATCTGTTGGACTCAGAATAATACTTTATTTGTAACCGATAGACACACAGAGAGATTACCTCTTTCCCAAAAACAAGAGACATATTAATGCACACAACAAATAAAATACCCATCTTATAAAAGATGCAATTAATATGTGTACTGAAAAAATAAACGACCTACAATATGGTTATGTGAACAAAAAATGAAAGATATCAAAATGTTTCACATTTATCTTCGTATACCCCCAACAAATTGCGGCTTCTTTCTACACGGGCTTCAAAATTTCATGTTATCAGAAAAATACACTCATGCTATTTTTTAGAAAAATTATATATTACAAGTAAAATTTCTTATTATAAGTACCATTTCTTTACGTGTTTTGCGATAATTTAATTGCAATCCTTTCTTTTAAATTAACAATTGTAAAAGAAAACCAGAATATTTAAAGCTGGATGCAGCAGAAGTCTGGATAATGAATAAAATGACACCAGAAGAAAGGGTTAAAAAACAATGCGTTCCGAGTAACGTAAGTTATGAAAAACGAACTCGATAAAGACCAGAAGAAGAAATAATAGAATAAAATTCGACGGAACGTCCAAAAATGATGGAATTTTTTTTTATGAGACCGGGATAGGAAAGAAAAGGCCGACCAAAGAAAAAAATTAATAATAAACGTTTAAATAATAATTTAAATTCATACAGACAGGTAAATAATAAGGCCACCTTTAGATCAGCGGTTGAGCTGGTGAAGGTCAACAGCTATAATCGAAACAGCCTGGCAAGAATATTGTCATTTACATTAACAGCAGCGCTGGCAGCAGCCGACCACTGCTTCACATTTCAACTGCTGATGTGTAAAGTAGCCTGCATGAAACGGAAAGTTTAAAAGAATACACTGGTCACAGAAGAAGGGGAACATTGTTATCATTATGACGTTTATACACGCTTAAGTCGGAACAAAAATATACGAGGCAAGTCTTTCTTTTATTAAGGATACATTAAGTATTCCTCGGATCATACGGAGCTAGTTAAGATTCGATTAATAATACTAACATAACTGATGCTACATAATTACTTCGATATACAACATAGTAATATAATATACTACTATAATCGATTCATGCTGTTTTGACGGCCGGGAAAATAGTCTGGCTTACCAACCGGTTCTATTAAATTATTACTTATGTAATAATTGATACTGCGTCCGTAATGTTATAGCTTACTAATGGTTTTCTAAACATGACAGTATTACGGTCTGTATTTTTTTTTATTACGTGTGTGGATATTCAAATTCAGCTATATATTGATTTATAGCGAGTAAAATAAAAATAAATCCACATATTTACGTTTTCCAAAAAAATTTAAATTACAGAAAGTAAGTTTCTGAAATCTACATTACATGACGAACAGCAATTTCAAATCGATTAACATTATTTCTAGTATACGTTTGTTCTTCTGTAAATTAATGATTTTTACGCAAAAAAATTGTTAAACTGCATGAAATCGAACCGAAATTTACATTTAATACTATGAAACGTTACTTTGGGAAATTATTACGGATTTTGATTTACGTTACGATCCTGATTTTGAATTGTATTATTTATAAATAATCGGTTTAAATCGAATAAAAACTGCAAGAATCATTGAAAACATTTTAGAAAATGTAGACTTTCCCGAACTTTTAACTCGGATCGTAAAACTAAATCACACGGAGAGAACGCATTCTCTGACAGCGCGAATAAATTGATCCCGTCAGCGGTTTGGCACGTATAATGAAAACGATTACTATTACTAAGAACCACTTTCTTGGGCCCATGGACACCCAAAATCTATTGAAAACTATCAATCTATCAAGAACTAGAAAATACATTTCTCCAGATCACTACACTTTCTCTTAAAACACTTAATAAAAAAAATGATTCTATATATGAAAATATATGTAATCAACGCTATACAAACAATTTATCGTGCATAAAAACTGAATCGGATCCATCGTTAGATATTTTAAATATCTATTCAAATAAATAAAAATAATACTATGTCATCAAATTTTATACTCTGACCAACCTGTCACTTGTTAGGCGTTAAGCCAATAATAAATACGTAGTAGTGGAAGCAGTATGTATAAATAAGTAGGCCGATGTACAATATCCTTGGCCCACCTGCCATAACTCGCGCATGCGCGCAAAATGTTCTTGCATTGTCTTTCTAATACCAGCTCAGGTGCGCGCGCGCGCACACACACAGAAGAGAGAGAGAGAGAGAGAGAGTGTACTTCAGAAAGAATTAAAAATCCACATCGATAAAATATACAATACAATTGTAAATTTCAACTCTCTCATTAGAAGCATGTTAAGATTCTAAAAATTTAATAATAATCACAGAAATGACCGTATTAAACAGGGTTATACAATTTAAAAACTGAATGAATTATTAATTAAAATATATATATTACAATCCAGATAAACTCTTGTCTAGGTTGCCTCCATTCAAGGTTTTTAAATATTAAAAGGCTGTTGTACAGTCTAATAAATAAATAAATAAATAAATGAAACCAATCCAGTACCACCAGGAAATAAACAAGAGGGTGAACCGTCAAGTAATCAATATTATTAATTCTCCCCTAACCTAACTGAATCAACACAATGTACAACCTTAATAAAAAATTTTAAAAACTCATCGACCAATAGAATCATATCAAAGAATAAGGATCTTTACGATTTATAGGGGTTTTAAAGCCTTAACTAACGTAGTTTTTAGAATACGTAAGCTACAAAAAAGCACATCTTTTTTGGCTTTGAACACTGAAATTCCTGTAATATCAGACATTAATTTTATTTTATTACGAAAAACTTTTTTAACAGACTGGCCGTGAAAAAGTTATTTGTACAACACTTCTAACGTAAGCTTATTTAATTTGTAAAAGAATTCCGGTAAAACATATCTGGTAGTTAATAAATCTTCTTGCGTTCAACGATTTTATTTAGGATTTACAATAATGTTTTTAACTAGTGCCGTTATATAACAACTGATTGCAAAAAAAAAATAAAAAAAGTTTTATCACATCTAATTTAAAGCTGTTAAAAGACAGAGAAATAATTTTTGGATTCCTCTTGTTCAATAACCACTAGTCTTTTACTAAACACGACAATATGAAATTTTACAACTTCAATAACTACTTGATAATGAAAAAATAATAACAGAAATAAATTAAATCCTCCTCCATTGAAGATTTTGATTTATTTCTTTAAAAAACAGTCCATTTCATTCATGTTTGACAATAATGTAAGAAACCGTCTCCTTATTTATAAGTGAAATGATCAGCGAGTCAAATCCCAACATTATTTACGTAACATATGATATTAAATTCTATATTTATAAATTGGCTATATTAAATTATTTTACGATAGCTGATGTCTGGTTGATAAAGAGGCAGATGATACATACAAAATTCAACTGCCACCGTAAGTTTAACCTACCCGAAAATTAACCGCAAATGTTTGTATAGATCAGTTTCAAACCTACGTGAAATGAATTATTCGCAGTTTAATTGGATAATTTCACAAGCCACACCGTACCCGGGATAAATGAGGATTTTTTTTAAGGAACCGCGAACCTCGCCTTAGGTGGCTCAATAGTAATGACAAGAAACGCAATTTTTTGTGGTATTAAACCGACCGAAGAAAAATCTAGATATAAACTAGGTATAATACACTTGGAGATCGGTAACGCCGATCTCCAAAGTACATGAGGACGGGATGAATCGCTTGCTACTGCCTGGAGGAGGTCTCCTTTACAAAGGACTGTTTGCAACGACTGAAAGTTTATTTTATCAGCAATACTACAAATACAGTGCAGATTAAGTAACGAATAACTGTATTAGATACAAACAAATTATTTGATAACGGGCGAACCTGGAAGAATAAAAAATGGGATAAACACTTCTAAAGAAATACTAAAGAAAAACAATAGACTTGAAAAAATCAAAGTAAAGGGAAAATTTTAACTTGACCGGATCCTACATCCTAAAGATAAGAATAAAACAACAAAATCTTAACACCAGAAAATTACAGGACCACAGATATCATTAACCGGCGACCCTAAAAGTATGTGTTTTATAGTATATTTTTATTTGCTTGTTTGTATACACTAAACTACAAAATGATTTCCATGCAATAACCTCAAACGATTTCTTTCAAACACCTTAGTAACAGTGATTTTACGAAGATTACATAAAAACGTTATAAATGTCATTCAAGTAAAAACTTGTTAACTGGAGCCATCAATATCGACCGATTCTTAACAGACTATGCATTCAAAAGCTTAAAAAAAACGGTTAGTAAAGTAATAGAAAATTTATTTTCAAGAAAACTTTTAAACGGTAACAAAGATACAAATAAATACATTTGCGAAAATGATGAGTAATATACATTTAAAATTTTTAGATTTTGATGGAATAAAAACCAAACCTCTTATCTTAATCCATGAATGCATCTAAGTCAATGCAGATGTGAAACAAGGTTTGTATCTTTCAATAAGTTATCGTTCACGAAGTCCCAACAACCAATATTTCCGGTCTAGAATCCCACTACCGTTAACAATCATACGGTTTACCTTCTTTCTCTTTTTTCTTAATAGAATTGTTTGTTTATTTAATTAATTTTTTTTAGCGGATGTATTGAAACAATTTGGGTTTGATCATGGTCGCTTTTGTTATACCATCTGACTAATTTTGAATTGTTTAATTTACACAAATTTAAAAAAATGTAAATACAAACACTTTTCTAGTCAAAAGTATTTCTGTATGGGCGGATTCTGCTTTTGAATAAGGATAAAATAATCGCAACACTTTGTACACTCATTAGTATATCCGTAATTTTTAACGATTACGCTATTTCACAGAATGTAAACTTACTATTATAAAAGTGTTACGCATATCATTTCTTAAATCAAACTAAAAGTTACAAGCGGTAGGTGTGAAGAAACAAATCATTCCTTTGTATATAAATGGCTGCTATGAAATGACGTAAATTTACATCACTATATACATTTTCATGGCCTTCGGTTAAGGGAACAGCATTAAATTGTATTAATACAAAATGTATGAGTATTTCTGGAGGTTACGTTGATTTTTGGAATGTGACTTCCGAAAAAGTAAAAAGATTTTCGTAAGCGGTAGGTATAACGAATAATAAAGTCACATTATTATTTAACTAATAAAAATCCAAAGTGCTATAACAGACAAAAACTACAAGATAACAAAAATGTTACGTTTAAAATCCCTACAAAGTGTTTCTGGGCGCGCGCAAAAAAAATCATGCACAGCTAAAATATAATTCCGAATAGATATATATATATTGTTTTTACAATTTTAATGTTATAATAGTGATAATAACAAGTTCACGTGGGAGAAACTTTTACGAAACCGATAACTGACAGAGTTAAGTAATGCGATTAGGAATTCTTCCCCGTATTCCTCAGTGAAAGTTCGTTCTAGTACACTAGAACTGAATATAACATCTAAGAATAGTAGAAAAATAAAAAAGAGAAAGCGACTGAACCTTGACATCATACCAAATAACTATTTACAACTTATTTTACCCAACGTATCCTAAACACACAAAAAAAATAAAATTAAAACCAAAATTCAAGTTTATAACTAAAATTACTAATGCAAAAATAATTTAAGGTTAAAACACAATGAAGCTTTATTATTTCATCAAAATTATTTTGCAAAGTGAAAATTTAACAAATAAATCAAAACTATTTTACAAAAAATACACCTAAAAAAACAGCACATTTAAACATTTTTGACTTTTTGCGTTTTATCTGGAACTAACAAAATAACTGTGGCCTAAACAAGAGAATAAAAACTTAACTAATGAATCGTGTAGTTTCTCCTGCCTTAAATGCACCATTTGACAAACATTCAGGAAATCCAATAAAAACTAAAGATTGATTTTCAGTCCTTTTTTAAAAAATAGCAATACGGAATTCTTTTTAGCATTTTACTAAAGCGTTTTAAATCTTCAGCGGGTGTACCCGATCTGAATAAAACCTATAGAAAAATTTACATGATATACAAATTTTCAGTACATAAGTCAGTCCTACTTATTAGAAATGAAAAAAGTATCTTTCATACAACCTTACTTCTTCTAAATAAAGAACATGAATGATTTGCTCAGAATCTTCCTAGAATATTAATCACTAATTAGGGAATAAGTACGCTTTGTACATCCGATAGAAATTATTTAATTCATAAATATAGTACGAAGTTAGAAAATTATCATTTAATAAAATTGCATTTTTGTAACGTAAATGAATTCCCTCAGGCGTTATCAATGTAATTAGAAAAAAGGTAATGCCAAATGTAATTACATTTTATGATTCATAAAATAAGCCACACATATATATAATCAGTATGCACAATTCTAAAAAGGAGTCACGTTATTACAATCTAACATCTGATTAAATTGAATGATGACGTAATTTTAAAGGAAATACTGTTTAATAATACAATTACTACACACTGTAGTAACTATATTCACAGCCTTAACCTTGACAAAGAAATAAAAAAATTGTTTCCTTGAACATTAACACCAACGTTGGGTAAAAAGAAATAACCTGACAAAAAATTACTGCTCAGATTGAATGCTTTTTTTGTGAAGCAAGAAAAATACTTCAAATTCTCATTAAATAATTTCTAAATTGTAAAGAAAAAACCCTAAAAATTTACGTTTCGTTTTTAAAAGAACTATTGTTATAAAAGGAGAATTCAGGATTGAGGAAAATATATCAATAAACAGTCGACTCGCCATTTTAAAATAATATATAACATCGAATAAATAAGATCTAAAAACAATATTAACAAACACAAACGAGTAAAACTACTAACTTTGTTGGATGAAAAAAAAGAAGATTACACTACATTAAAATATGTATGTACAAAGATCCTTGTAACTTTTAAATCTTGAATGCTCTATTACATAAAACGAACGTTTTCTTTACATTTTTCGACCTATTACAAGAAAATTCGTTAAATTCGTAACGAAAACTTTATACACCGCTAAACATCAGCAAAAAAAAAAAAAAATAATTACAACATGGCAAATTACGAATATAGCAATTTTTTAAACATTATGTACTATTCAAATACATCTTTAGTAACTACAACAAGGAACAGTGATAAAATTGAAATTAATATTTAATAGTAAACGTAGTGGGAGTACAGCAGTTAAAATACTAGAGAAAGGCCACAGTGCAAGGTCAATGACCTGTACCGCTTATATAGATAGACTGCGATGAAACCAGCCACGAACAAGCGGCGCGCGGCACGCTCGATGATAATGATGGAGTGTACCAAATTCACTCAACCCACTGACTGACCGACACTAAACGCACCAGATATCTGCTGAAAATAAAAATAGTTCTAAAACGTTGCCAAATTATTACGTTATCACGTCACTAGCATTTATACTCGCCGATACAAAAACATTCCACAACGTAAACGTAAAACACACCAAATAGTTCATAGCCCAGAAGCTGGCCATGCGTAAATCTGACAGATCTATCTCATTTAATTTAAAAGTTTAGTTTTATACATATAAATAAAAGATACGGAGGCCAAAATCCACAAAGGGATGTAGCGTCAAAAAAAAAACAATAGACACACAAGTTTGCCTGTAACTAAATCTGATTTCAAAATTTAACTGACACGACGAGGTTGAAATATTAATAAATAAAAAGCATCACATATAGCTGTTATTATTCAGAAACAAGACATTAAAATATATATATATATATCCTTTCCTGAAGCACACATGTCGATGAAATAAAAATATCCCAAAATATAAATCATTATTATTCGATTTCAATATCTCTTAACACCAGCACGATCCTCTCTTAAAAATGAGCCTAAAACCACGTTGAACGTAAAGAAAAAGTGGCTAGCTATCTTTTTATTCTAAGTAGTAAACTGAGTTTCAGGAGAGCGCTATATTCCTTTTAATTTCTACGTCGAAGGCCTGGCATCCTACAACAGTTTGTAAACCTATAGGTCTATTCATAAGTATCTCTTTCACCAGAGAAAGACATAGAAAGATTATTCTCAGAACAAATAATTTATGTTAAAACCAACATATTTACACCAAAGAAAATAATCAAACGATAGAACACTTTAACATAATAAAATTAATGAAGCTGAAGCAATTTTTACATAAAATTAACTGCGTTATGAACAGAAAAACAAAAGTGTAAAAATTTAACCATTCACCACTGCTATACAAACAATAAAAGTAAGAAGCAAGGAAATTACTAACTCCGTCAGTAATTCTAATTAGATGAAGAGTAAAGTTATTCTCAATTTCAGAACATCAAAGTAACGTGTGTTCGAAACCATCCCGATGAAAACAAATAAATCTCTAATTATCTACATTGTTCACGGTTAAGATAAATTAAAAAATAGTTTTATTCAAAATGATTTAATCTTATAGGCATATATAAATAATAAATCGGTTTGAATCAACACACATCTAATTATCAGAGGGATAGTGATGAATCATCGTAACTGGTAATCAATCCATAACTGTAGTTTTAATAATTTTGCAGTAATTGTTTGCTAAAGAAAATGTAAATCGGTCTTATTGGATAGCGAGGGAGCAGAGAAGAAACTTTACTACTTTATCTGGTGGATCCTGCCGGTGTTTACTTACGGTGTAAAAGTTTAGGTAACTTAACGATTTTAATTTCAAAATATATTAATATATATTTTTCATATCCCTTCAATTGTGCTCACTTATCAATAAAAAATTCCCATAAATAACAAAAACGGTTTTTCTACAAATCGGCATATTCGAATTAAGCTTGCTTGATAATTCCATAGAAACTTGGTTACGAAAATTCCGAACTGTAATATCTAGTATGTATACAATCATACTAAATTAATTTAATGTTAAGTCATATTAATTGAAATTATGATAGAAAACACGGGTTAAATCTACTTTAAATGAAAACCTTAAAAACTTATGCCTACGATTAATGGCTCATTCACGTCGAGATCAGGGAAAAATTCATGTTTTTCCAAGCGCAGAAGAAACTTCTTACATTTGAACTTGCAAGAAATATTCTGTTATTTTTTGTTAACGATCAGTCTTTTCCTGAACCATGTTATATTGGAATAACCATGAAAAAATAAAATAAATCGAAAAAAATCCTTAAAACGTTAATATATGTATTATGTGTATATATATATATATATATATATATATATATATATATATATATATATATATATATATATATATATAGTGTATAATATATATAAACGTGATTATATCTTATGTTTTCCGACATAAAAAATCGAATAAAGGAGGTCCTAGAACTATTTCTAATAATTTTCATGATATCCAACGTAAAACTGAAAAATTCGGCGACGTAAAACACGTTTTTTTTTTGTTTCATGTACAATGACTTAGTTAAATTACTAATAAAATTTATTATAAAAACGTAAAAGGGTAAATTTTATTATTAAAACGTGTAGAAATTTAAATCTGAGAAAGTTGATATAATATAATTAAGTCTATGAAACACCAAAACAATTAACTTTTAATATTAGAAACAAGACAGAACAAAACTAACCAGAAAAATGTTATGAATTTGTCAACAGCCATTATAAATATAATAAATCTAGACCTTTTAAAAAATAAAATACTTTTAATTTAATTTTTTTAAATATTCACAGTGATTTATCCTCTACTAATTTATAATAAATGTTCGAAAATTCCACCAATGACATAGATACACTTTTCAACTCGTTTCCTTACATTTTCTGTCGCCAACCTAATGATCGCGTTCCTGGATGAGGGCGGTAGAACTGATATAAGTTCATCATATGCGTCTACTTTTTGCAAGGACACTTCGCATTTCATCCATCACCATAACAGTAAAATAAGGGAGTAAGATCCGGTGTCTAGATGGCCAATTTACCGACCCACTATGTCCAATCCATTTACCGGTAAATCATTCATCTAACAATTAACTCACTTCATTCGTGAAATGTGTTGGTGCTCCATCAAGTTGATAGTACGTTTCAATTCGTTTCGCCAGGGACGAAATGATCAAACCTTGTAAAAAATTCACATTTAAAAAATCCAGATAAATTCTCCCGGTGATACGTTGTTCTACTGTAAACAGACCTATTAACTGGTTTTTAAACCTGCCACACTAAACGTTCACCGAAAATCGTTGCTGGAAATTTTATTCGACTACAGCGTGTGGGTTTTCTTCATACCTCCGATGTGAATTTGGCGTTTGTTTATGTAATTACGAATAAAAGTAGCTTCGTCCGAAAATCATACGATCGGAATAAAGTGGTAAATATTGTTAACCCGTTATTAAAACTGCTGCCGTCTTGCATGCTCATCACGAGCAGAGGTGTGAACTTTCTGAACATGATATGGTCGCAGTCCGCGAGCATGTAATGTCTCCCCAAACTACAGTTTGCGGAATGTTGAGTCGTATAGAATGTCTTCGGGTGCTCGTTATAGGACTAAGCTGTGCCACCTGAAGACTGTTTTCCCTTTTATCACTATGTACTGGTTGACGTTTAGATTAAACATGAACGCTGGGAAGTGTACCATTCTCACGAAGATTAAAAATTCTACGAAATCCTTTACGCGGTTTGAAATTACTCGATTCTTATAGTACTGGAGCACTTCCATCGAAAAAGGCATACACAAAAATCATATCAGCATATTCTGCAAGAGTGAAGAAACGCGGCATTTATCAAAACAAAAATTCAAAACGGAATTTCATTTTTAAATTTAGATTTAATTAGGTACAGTACAGAGTACAACACAAAAACACTACATAAATCGATTCTCAAAAATAAATAATAGAATCAAAATTATGTCAAAAACAACTAACCCGCTTTACGTTTATTATTAACATCTAACCACAATTTTATGATAAGAATAAGTAGTATTCAAATTAATTTCGAAGCATACAATTAGTGTTGGCAACCTATTTTTCAAAAGTCTAAATCTATTCTACTATAAAGAGCAGTTATTAATTTTTTTACAAATTCATAACATTTTTTTAAGTCTGTTCTGTTTTGTTTTTAATAACAAAAATTGATTTTATATATATATATATATATATATATATATATATATATACATACATACATTTTTTTTTCTCATAGACTTAATTATATTACATTAATTTCCTCAGAATTAAATTCTGTACAAGTAATAAAATTTACTCTTTTACGTTTTTATAATAAATTTTATTAGTCATTTAACAAAGCTAATATTCTTCAAACCTTACAAAACGTGTTTTTGTAATTTCGTCACCGAATTTCTCTGTTTTACGTTGGATATCATGAAGACTATGAGAGATAACTCTGGGACCTATTTTATTCAATTTTCAGATCAAAAAGACAAGAAACCATCAAGCTTACCCCTAATATAACGCCTTAACGATTTCAGCATGGCCTCATTTCTACATGCAAAATTTTTCGTTGGCCGTGACTCGATAACAAAGAGTTTTCGGACCTATGTTTCTATGAACTTTTTCCTAACATCAAGCTCTAGAATGAATCAGTTCCCAATTTATTTCCCATTCCTCCTGGATTACTTAATTACCCTATATATATTTCTCACGAATGGTTTTTTTCTAATTAACTATAGATTACTGTTTTCGAAGACTGGAAATATGAGTAAAAATTCGCACGAGAAAAATATAATAATAATCAAAATAGTACACAATTTATATCTGACAAAATAATTTATCATCGGTTTAATTTTCAACCCAATAATTATTCCTATCTGAACTATTCTCAGCCAAGAGAATATAAATATAGAAACAGCAGCAATATAATATAAAGGTAGCAATAAAATTTACAGTTAATATATAGAAGAATCGCTGATAAAAGCCAAAGACAGAACAGAAATTAAAAACTATCAGTCGTCCGTAAAATACATTCATAAAAAAAATTCATATAAGGCAAAAAATGATAACATTATCAGTGTTAAACGTTTGTTTTTCAGATAAATAAAATAATAGTTTCACTACCTTCCGTCATGTGTAAACGAAAGATGTTACACGTGTAAACGCTCGATCTCAAAAAATATTACGCTAAACATATCAAACACTGGATGAAATGCGTCAACAAAATAATATTTGTCATATTAACAGGAAAATTACGGAACAGAAACGTTAACCTAGTTCGAACTCCAGTTACCAAAATAAAGAATCAGAAATAGAAATAACTTAAATAAAAATATTGACTACACAAATAGATTTTAAAATTGAACAAAATATACACCGCATCTAAAAAACAGATAAACAACAAAATTCTAAACAGGAAAAGACAGTAAAATTCTGGATAAATTAAACGCCTTGACCTCTACCGTCGTCGGATATCTGGATGTCAGGGCATTCCCCTCCCAAGGTTAAATGAAGGCCTTTGCTATTTAGAATACGTATAAGAAAAAAACTTGAAAAACAAACTCTTGGAAATAATCTCATAGCTTATATAAAATGCAGCATCATATCAAAACGATATTAAAAAAGAAACATTCGAGCAGTTCAACGCGTAGACCGATTCACTTGATATTTCGTACGCTCATTTACTACGCTCTCTTTCGTACGCTCTCATTAGTACTTCGTTTTAATAACAGTTAACGAAACTGGATCCAAAAAACAAAGGTATTCGAAAGAGAACACGATAGATCAATATTTAAATCTTTATACATTAAAAGTACTGTACCGCCACAATTTATTTCCATGGTAAAATTACTACTAAAAGTCATTCAGGCCGAATTTCTGCCGACGCGACGGTAACGGAGTATATGTATACACCGATATTTAAAACATATTTCCATTACAGTAGTAATCCGGCGACAACTTGTTCTACACGCATAAGATTATAAGTTATTAAAATTCACAAAACGTTATGTCAGGGTTCAGGTGGTCAGCATGATGACGTAAGGTTTACGTTCTCGAGTCTACACGATAATGGCAAGGCAGGTAGGTAGGAAAAACTGGTCTCGTCTGATCGAACAGTGGATGTAAAGTTTGGTATTCGGTCGAGTTCGGCGTAGCGAGCTGGCGGGCGAGCAAGCGACCAAGAAGTGCACGGCGGAAGGGAGCGGTGAGGAATCGAGCGGGAGGCACAGGTATTATAGGATAGGATGCAATGACCGCCGGCTGCTGGGATCACGGCTGGTTGTTGGCCGCCCGGCAGCAGCGCAACACGCCCGCAAACACGCAAACCCCCCCTTTGCTCGCTTTAAATACGTCCCATACAACCCACAAGGCCAAACAACCACTCCTCCGATAATCACAACACACAAACTCACCTGATCGTCTCGACTATTTCCAATGCTCCATCGTGCTTCTCCTGAAAAAATAAAACAGAAATATTAAAATGTGAAACTTTATATACGCATTTATATATTAAACGAAATAGCAGGTTTAAATTTTCAGAGTTGAATGACACGAAACGATTATTAGCATATAGAGAAAGATAATTTACTAAACGATCATAAAAAAGGAGGAAAACAATGCCCATTATAGTTATCGGCACTATTATCATAACACCAATACATTCACGTTTATGACGCGGTCGATCGACTTAATGTTAAGCTTATTTAACGTACGAGTTCTATCATCAAAGTGACATCTTTGAAGACATTCCAAAAATTAGAAACACGCTTAGGTAAAAACCTGAGCGCTTCGTAAAAAACAATAGTATTTAAACGTAAAATGAGCACTATAACTCGGGAAAATCCACAGCAACCAGCTGAAGTATCAATGGTCATCCGTTATTTATGTTAAGGGACAGTTGCTGGAGACTCTAACGTTAAGTCGAGCGCATCACCGCTTCCATATCTTTCGGATGATCGCTATTACGGCTATTAGATAATAATATTAAATTATTCGTTAATCAAGTGGATTTACAATGAATCTGAGAAAATTGAAAAACACTCTGTGCATGCTCAACTTATGGTGCAAAAAAATGTAATCAAACGACTTGAAATTAGATTGAACGTTCTTATTTACATACATATATATATATATATATATATATATATATATATATATTTTAACACGTAAAAAAGCACATGTACAGCGCTAACAAATATCCAGAATAACTGAACTAAACAGTCTTAATAAAGTATAAAGATTACGGTAGAAAATACGATCAACTACCAGTTATGAAGTTAATTCTCAGGGCTTACCGTTTTAATAATTACACTTTGATAATTAACAAGAGCTTAATTAAAATGGATCTCAGCATCTAACATATGAAATATCGCGGAATAACGACTTTCTTAAATTAATTCTTGTCCGCTTCAAACTACAGTCAAGAATAAAAATATACCTTGACTACAATTTATATAAAATATCACACTACACGATGAAGTGTTCCAAACGCTTATCGGTCGGAAGAGGTTAACAAAGTTGATATAAGAAATAACTACGTTTTTATATTATTACATAAATCTCCAGTTCCTCTAATTTACGTTACTAATTCTAGTTTAATTATACGCTACATTTATACAAATAAACGTAAATACTAACTATTGTTAATATTTAGTTCGTTTTACTGCATAACCGCTACAGTAACTTCTTTCTATAACGTTTTTATAACTTCTTTCTTAAATTTAAACATTATGATCGTCGAGATAAACAATTTGGGAAAAATTTTACGCTAGCCCAAAAATATATCCCCGTACTTTTTAACAACCCTAGCCTACGTTAACGAAATAAATTTTTTTTTTTAAATAATTTTTCATTTTGTTTATATTTACAGTCACATAAACTTCAATCCATTCGATCAGAAGCAATAATTCCTTGAAATACTTATTATAAATCGCATATTTATTTTGGTCTATAAACTTTGACACTGAAAACAAGGCGAACAAGTTAACCTACACCAAACTCTTACGAGTACACGATGTAACAGAATAAATGAGGTCACCAACACGTACAAAAATAAAAAATAACATAAATATTTGACCCTCGAACAATAACATAGAAAAAATTCATGCGACCTTCCAACAAAAGCCTATTTTAAGATAATAAAATGAACGCTACATTATCACATTAAATTTAACAATCGAGCAACATAGGTTGTTGATGCGTAATAATATGTAAAAGCTTCCTGTTAATACTTAAAATTAGAGTACTTAAAATTAGGGAAAATAAAAAAATACATTCAAAAAAATAATACATAATAAAATTACTTTACAATCTGTTGATTATATGATCAGCTGAAGTTGAAATATAATCTCTTTAGTGGTGTACACAAGGCTGAATTCAATAAAAAACGAAAAAAAAAACGCAGTACTAAACTAAAAAAGAACCACTACAAATATACATAAAAGCGCAACTTTTTAGCAAAACATAAGAACGACTGAAATTCAAAAAGCATTTCTGTAAATTATAAATCTACATTAGGACTCGATCTTTTCATTATTAGTACAAGTACAGTTATAACATTAACAATGGTGGAACTGCAAGGTATAAGCACCGTTATTTAACACACGACAATAACTATTTAAAGTGTCGACTAATTAACATATATTACCTGAACTCAAACAAAACATTTGCGAGTATTAACTCTGAAATGATTTTTCTACATTTCCGAAACTTTAAAACGACTGTCAATTATACTGACGTAATACGAAAATCCAAGAAAGAATTTATCACCTACTAACATTTTATCTCCTCTAATCGATAAAACTTAACAGATAAACTCTGGTATTTCCTCTATCGATGAAAGCCTGGTCGAACGCGTTACAGTTGGTTTATATTTCTGCACGCCATACATACAATTATACGGGGACGGACCAAGTATTCCGCGATTCATCCTGAGCCTGTTTTCCGGTGGCTCTTAAGTACGAGGCAATTTGTAGCACCATATATTTCAGCCTACCGATAAAAAAAATCATCGATCAGAAGAACGCTGCTCTCATCCCGGGTAACCGGATCTACCAAGGAATTGTGGATGAGATCGTCGAACGCTGCCTGGAAAAGACCTTGAAACATTCCTTTGTTTGCGGTTGTCTGCCCCGTTAAGCGGTTTCTAACCGAATCTCTTTCTTACCGACCGTCCTTTTCCTCCTTAGCGGGGAAAACAGATTTAAATTTCTATCTAAACCGTAATACCGTAAACTCTCAAAATCTAACAACACAAAATTAGATTTCACACTAAAACATCTCTTTAATTTGGAATCATAATTTTCCAATCCTAAGTTTAAAGCTAGGATACAAATTAATCAGATACGATTAACATTTTTTTACGGACGATCGATCAGAAATATTAGTTTACAAAAAAAAGAAGAAGAAAGAATTCATCTTTAGTTCACTAAAACGAGTAAATAATTTTGCTTAACACCGAAACAAAACCGAAAGACAAAAAAGAATGTAAGAAAATTTGTTCGAGCAACTAACCGCATTAAAGATAAAGAGAAAAATCACCGAAAGGTCGTAAAAAGATCCCTCCTGAAACTGAGATCACAAATTATAGATATCATAATTACTTAAGCGTGACAGTGAATTTCACAACACAAAAACATAGCAGACATATAAACAAGAAAAATAGGAAGAATTGAAATACAATGGAGGGCAAGGATATTGGCATCTTATTTGCACGCGACTTTTAGTCGTACGATTCTCCCTGGAAAAGTATATTATAAATTTATATCCTTAAACGTGTTTCGAATACAAAAATGCTGGCAGCTACGTTTAACAATCGGGCTGTATGGAAGACTAATAAATTGGATATATTGGCCTCTCTACTAATAATGACAATTAAATAGATTATCAACAAATACGGTTCATCAGAGATAAAATAAATTTCCATAAAAATGGCTTTTTTAAATTTCAATCGACCGGTTCTCGTACTAAGTTGGTAAACCAAATACGTATTCGTTTATTTACAAAAAAAAATGAAGGGTCGGTGTCACAAAACTAGTTCTCATCTCTAAACAATATACTTAGACAAAATTTCTTTTACTATTTTATACAAGAGAGAATTTGATTCTACTACCTTCGTGGAATTATAAAATGTTAACTGTAATAATACAGTAGTAACAATTTAAGTAATGTATTGAATAATAATAAGTACTAATAATTACTTTAAGTAAGCCCGTGTAAAATTTTAAGCGATAAAGTAAAATATCTACATTATTGTAATAATAAAATAAAAGGAAATTTAGTCCAAAGCTGTAAATTTTTTCTAAGTAATAAATTAAATCAACATTATTATCTTACTATGACAATGTCTAACATTATCTTATCGCAAAAATAGTTTACAGGAAGTTACCTTGTCATTTAGAGATATAATTTTAGTATCTTAAATAGTAATAAAAAAAATCCAAAACCTCTAATTAACAGCGAAGCGAAAAAGAAATACAGCAGAATCTGTTCAAATGATAAACTGATAATTCGAGGTGTACGCATAGCAACACAAAAGAAAAGCGTCTTTTAGAAAATTTCATCACTCATATTATCAGTAAAATGTAAAATTGCAATTATTTACATCCCTTTTATTATATTAATTACATTCCTAAACTCCTCTTTTGATCTCTCTTTAATGTTTTATCTATCCGTCTAAAACGTAGCGTAGTTGACTTAATAAACACCTTTATTATAATTTTTAAAGAATCTCATACCCGTACAATGAAAGAGGGCGGTTTGCTTTGGCTGATAAAAACGATCCATATCGTTCCCTATTCATTCTAAAAGTTCAATTCCCAATTCGAGAATAGTTTCACGCAACTTTTCACAATTATTCAAATACGAACCGCATCCTAGAAAACAGCAGCTAATGTGCAGAAAGAATTCTTCAGTTTGAATTTTTTTTCAATTAAGTAAGAAATATACAAAACCCTTTTACTAGAATAGATCGAATGAATGATAGCTTCGTTACGAACATAAGATTATCGAAATAAATGTTTTGAGATAAAACTAAGAACGGTAGGTTAATGTTAGTTCTTTCCTGACTACTCATATACAAATCATTTATTAATACAACGGAAAAGAAATGTATCGAAGCAGTTTACTGTAATTATTAAACAAATGATTAACTACCATTCCACAAAGTAAAATGTAGATCGGATAGAAATTCTAGCTAATTCTCTTAATTTATGCGATTTGACGTAATTGAAATGATAACCTCATAATATTCCACTACGTAATATTCGTACTGGAAATAGTATACACTACTTCGTCTGTAAGAGATTATATCTTCACTAGCAATGTGTAACAGTGTGAACATTCCTATTATCTTGACTAATAACGCTATTTCCCCGAAGGCGGGCGAAAAAAAAAGAGTAAAATATGAGAAATCATCTATATAAAAAGAAAGGCTTACAAGCCGGGCGACGATGAAGTCGTTAATCAACGAAACGTGAATCAATCGACCGAATAACAATTGAAGGCCAACACAAGGAAGCACACGTAGGAAATTCTAACTAATTTGTATACTCTTTCTGTTCGTAATCAACAAATTTAAATTAACCTGCATTAAGTATAACCTACAGAAATAACTACATTATAATTAAAGCTACAAGAAATCAAATAATTTTATGACCAAATAAGCATAAAGTATATTACAGCCTATACATATAAAATAAATAAATTAATCTGTATTTTTTTACTGTGCTAATAGACTTAATGATTTACCATAAAATTAAGCGATAATTATTATCAGCACCACGTACCTTACTCACAAGTCTATTTATCTACATGTTGGATAAATAAACAACCACAAATTCACGATATTTATAATTAAATAACTGCAGCTTAGGTATTTAACCTATAATCATAATTAACATTTTTATTTATTATTCCTAGTGTGTACTTTACAATCTGTACAAATTAGAGAACAATAAGCAAACCCCCTCCCATGGCCCGATGAGATGAGGATGATTTGCATGACATTGAAATGAGGTGTAGTCTCATACAGAACCAGGCCGACCGTTCCTGAGATGTGTGATTAGTTAAACTCCACCACCAAAGTACACTGATACCCGCTGTCTAGTATTCAAATTCGTATAAAAGTAATTAACCTTTACTACGATTTGAACCTCAGAAACTTCGACTTCGAAAATCAGCTGTTAAACAACAAAGAATCGACTAACGAATTTATGAATCGCAAAACACTAGTAAGACGATTTCGTTGTTCTAGGAACTAAAAAAAGTTAATTTACCCAAATTATATAAATCGATTCTCACTTAATAAATTAATAATTGTTAGTTAAAGAACAATAGACTAACAGGATAAAACATCATAATAGATCACTAAAGATGTAGGAAACTACTAAAAGTGTTTTAAACACGTTTTCATTTACAATACAAAAATCTCAAAAATCAAAAATCTATCTAACAAAAAAAAAGAATTACTTCCTAGTAAATATTTAGTAAGATTTCTACTAAATCTTACTAAATATTTAGTAGGACGTAAAATTACGTCCCACTCTATAAATTAAAAAGTTTCTCTTCACACAAAATGACACGTTCACGGTAAATCATAAAAAAATGTTATTTAAACTACTAAAATTACTTTGTCAATGCTAAGGTATTACAACTTCTTAGATAAAATGTTTAAAAAATCAAACCAATTTGATCATTTAGAATGCTTAGTTCCACGTTTAATTCCTAAGCGGTTCATAAAAAAATTAAATTATACCCGTAGTTGAAGAAAAATATACTAAAGCGATCTGTAACAATTCAGTAGGTGAATACGTATAAACTGTAATAGAGTTCGGTAAAAACAAGTCGGTATGAAATATTTTCAGCACAAATAAAAATCGAATAATCTTTTCCCTTATAAACCAAATTAATAAATTATATATTTATATATACACGATTGATCTTGACTGAAACAAATCTCAAAGGAATTAAAATATGAAATATTTAAAAAAGTATTAAAAATAAAACTTAAAACGACAGACACCACAATCATGGCATACATTAAAATTTAATACCTCGTAGATTTAGACTAAATGACGGTTTAACGTAATGCAACACAGTATATGGTCAGATAAAATAAAAACATGCATAATGAATGCTCTTAAACAATACAATTTGTCCAAACATTATTTTAAAACTTCAATTAATCATTCCTAAACTATTATAATAAAACCTAAATTATGTATCAACGGATTTACACTGTGTAATTTTTACCCAAAATTCCATATAAGGATTGCACACCTGTAAGTATTTGAAATATCTTTGTTAAAAACAATTTCCCAAATTAAATTCTTTGATTCCTTACAGTGTCATAGTGATTCTACAAAGTAACATACAACAAATTTTGAAAAAGGAGAAATACGAAAAAACCTAATTATTCTGCTAAAATCACTAACATAAAAAACCACTTTCGGCAAATTATTATTATTGATAAAATAACATTCAACAAGGATTCTCATTACACTTGTTTTATATATGTTCTTTTCATTCCCATGTTTTCATGTTAAAGCTGCCGACTTGTTAATGAAGTTCCAATGACGTAACAAAGTTTCAATTATCCAAAGTGCAATTAATATTACTCGCGGCAAGATAAGAATCTCTTAGATCCGAAAAAGCAATGGTTGGATCCAATCGACAATTACGATTAATTATAGAAATGAGATAAAGAATACTCGAAAATCGACCTCTAAATTCCGCCCTGCAATAATCAAGAATAAACCAGAATAAACAATCTACCTCACACGGATATGTAAAACGATGCAAAAGTGGTTGGTTATAAGATTGTAAAGCAATCTTCTAACAGAACAAAGAAGTTAAAAAAAACCTTCTTTAGCAAATATTAACTGAATTTAAATATTAATATTTCTTTTTTAATTTTTTTTCCTATCGACTGAAACAAAAAACTACTTATGAATAAAAACAATTATACCAAAAATCTTAACTACAAAATCAAATTAGTTCATTACAGGAAGTTATAAACTAAAAGATCTATAAATTACTAATTAAAAGAAGCCTGATGATTTAACGAGATAACTAATTTGAAAATTAATTAACTAAAAGATGTTATTAAATTAATTTACGACAAAAATTTACATAAATAATATAAGTAAATCGAACAAAATAGTATTACATTAATCAAATAAAAAAATATATATATATAAAACCTAATTAGATAGACATAAATTATTTTTTTATAACCAAATATATTTACATTTTTTCCGGTTTCATTAAAAATATAAATTACAGTTTTATTTATAATTTTGTATCATATCATTAATGAAGTAATTTATCAAAGCGTGCAATAACGTAATAAAGAGCGTTGAGGTTAAAGTCCTGTCACAATTTATTGATTTTCAATTAACACAGCAGCAAAAGCACTGTGTTCCTTTGTGCTCTATTTTATATTAAAACACGCTAATACGCCTGTCGCTTTTTAAAAATGTATTCATTAATTTATTTATTAACTAAACCACACCGATAAAAATTAGTTAATTACAAAACTTTGTCTGTAATGAGTTATCACTCATCTATTCGATCTTTGTTACAATACTTTTACCACAAATTAATATAATACATATTTGTGAATTCTTTTAAAAGTAAAACATAACAACAGTAAAATCACGAGAGAACAAAACTTAGCAGTAATTTAGACGAGAGAGGGGAATTCAATGTGGAATGATATTGATCGTCAACTTCATAATACTAATACCGGAAGAAATTTTTAAACTTGTATTTCTCGAAGTGGTAAATTGGGTCAACTTATTTCGCATAAAAAATTGCATCTTAACAATATGTCAACTCTAAATTAAACATTAAAATAATATAATTGGAGATCAAATTATATTACCATAATTAATTACTTAAAAATGGAACATTATGTAGTACGTTTACTGTTTAAACAGGATAAACTGTTTTAGAATTTATATAAAAAAATAAGCAAACCAAAAACTTTACAAACAAATAAATTTGTATGCAAATATTTTTAGATCCTGCAAAAACAACTTTAATTTCAAATGTAACAGATATCATATTTTTGTACCATCTTATGTAAAATAATTAAACTGATGACCGCTTACACTGGGAGACAAAAAATAAATTTTTTTCAGAAAGAAAAATATGCGATTCTAATAGTATTTTTTCTCCTGAATTCAAATATGATATCGATTTTACCCCATCACGCAATGTTTCCGAGAAAGACAGGCGTTTATAATTTCAAACATTTTAATACTTTCTGCATTCTTAACAATAATCGGCCAGCATATTAGGATTCAATTTGCCCTGATATCTCTTTTCCAAAACTGAAATCTCCTGATGAAAGTGTTCCCCGGGCTCATCGCTCACTACACCAAGATTTTCCAGGAAGAAATCTAGGTGCGAATGCAGTGTACTATTAAGGACATAATACAACCCAAACTTTTATAAGATCGTTGACGATATCACGGTAATTTTCCGCATTTCGACTTCTCAAAAAACTCTGAGTAACATTTTTGAATGCTTTCAAAGTTGCTTTCTCCAGTGGATTCAATAGTTCCTCAAACTTTTCATCATGCATTGGTGATCGTATTTGTGGACCCACAAATATTCCTTCTTTAATTTTTGCATCACTAATTTTTGGACAATTCTGTTTTAAGTACACGAAACCAGGGATTCTGTCCATGGCCTTGATGAGATTCCTCATTAATCCTAGTTTGATATGTAACGGCGGTTGATACATATTTTTAGGATTACACAACAGGTCATGTTCACATTTTTCTGTTCAGGAATGACTGATTCACGTTTAGGCCATTGTTTTTTAATGAAAGTTTTTTCTGATTCTACTATCCCATTCACAGAAAAACAGTACTTCGTATAACCAAGCTGCAGACCAAGAATAATGCCCTAAATAAATTACCTTCAAATCACCACAAATATTCCATTCATACACTGCATATTGAGACTTTTCCAATATAAATTAGTTTTCTTAGGTTTCTTTCATACTAGCAGAGAGAGCCACAAATACTGATGTAAATTTATTGACATAATGCAGAAACACAGCTTTAAACTAAGTTTAGAGGAATCAATGAACAAGCGCCATTCTGTTGGGTTACATTCATTACAAAGTGTCTCCATAAGAGAAGAAATGTCATTTTAAACTATTTTTTTTTTTTTGATAACTTTAAATCTCATATGAGATTAAGATTTTTTTGAGTCAGTAAATGAGACTAAGATGAACTGCTTTGTTCAAAAGTTGTATCACCAGAATCTGTTTCTTTTTCTTCCTTACTTCCATCAGATTCTGAGCTCTCTTCATCTAATGTCACATGTTCTGGAGGCTCTAGTACGAGCAATTCTTCACAATGTGGAACTGGTCTCACTGCAGATTGCAAGATAGAGTACACCACTGTATGTTTTGATTTTGATGTAATCCCTTTAATGTTTGTAAGCAGAAATAACAATCAGAAGAGTGATCTTTGGGTTCCCTCCAAATCATGGGGACAGCATTCCATTTTTCCATGCAGTGAGAAGCCTAGAACATTATGAACACCAGATATCTGGGGACAAGGCCCTTGTTTGGTCCCCGATTTTACACCCAAAATAAATTTCACAACACTTTTTTACTAATGGAGTAAGGTTTCACCAATGGGATTTGAGCGTCACTTCACAAAATACATAGGATGATTATAAGGATATTACAGGATATTATATGATTTAAACAAACTCTAGACATTTTGTAACTAACGACTAATTAAAAAAAAAAAAGTTGTAAATATGTAATACACAATAATTCAAACACACAAAGCACTCACAACGACGTGTTTACTGGTTCACTACTATCTCACAACTGGCATCGTTCTGAAGAATGGTGCTACACTAGATCACGTTTGTACATGTCTAAACCTGCACAACAGTAGCAACGGTAACCTTTAGATTACATTATTTGGTTCCACCATATTTACAATCTCTAATCTCTAAGAGCTTTTACTTTACAATGGACAAATGGACGAAAAACGTTTTAAATATTTAAAATAACAAAAAAAACTGGGTTATGAAGAAATTCCGAATACATATTTAAAAACAGGTTAAAAAAACTGCATTAAGTACTCTTATTGGTAGTTGTGAGACAAAAATCATGTTGACCAGTGTTATTGGAAGTATGTGATGAGTAAAATTCTCAAATCAACTAATTGGAAAAAAAGCAATGGAATTGAATCCATAATAGGATGTATAATATTAAAATAAATAAATAAAATAATGAAAACCTACAATAGGAAAATCTCATAAAAAAATCTGTATAATTATTCTTTAAATAGAATGTAGATATAGATGGCAGTGATCATCTGGAAACCTATATTAGGAAAATTTCATAAAAGAAACCGAATAATCTGTATAATTACTCTTTAAATAGAACGATAATATAGAAGGCAGTGATCATCCATAAAATTTGCCCTTCATTTGGAAAGTTATGGGTTCAAATCTTAATCATATTTTTTTATCTCTTTATATGGAAAAAATTTTAACTCTACATTCCTAGATATAAGGTATCTTTGGCTTATATTATGGACCAACCATAAAAAAAAACCAGAAGCCTGTTGTTTGAGATAATTTGGGGATTCAATAACTATTAAAAATTCACTACATAATTTTTTTCTTTTCATTAATCTCCTTAATATTAACATAATTTTATAAATATGCAATCTTACACACTGAAAGTTTTCTTTAACATGGCGAGTGTTATCATAAAGGTGCTTATTCAGTAGTATCAGAAGTATTACAAAGAGAATACAATGCGTTGGAATTTTTCATTAAGAATATGCATCAGACATATTTACTGATCTGCTTCATTTCTGTAACACAATTATTCTTTCAAGCTTTGTGTTTCTATTAATGCAGAATAATTTTTTTGAAGTAACAATGAAGTATATTATACTGGGTCAACTTCTTTACGTATTATCCATCTAAATTATAATTGTAGTTTATGAAGAGTTTATAAAGTTGTAATATCTTTCTCTACTTATATTATTTTGTGTTGCAGATGATACTCTATTCATTAATGGAACAAGCTAGGGGTTCATGATTAGAATGAAAATAATATATATATATATCTCTGCACTGAATAATTTTGTGGCATGAAGTTTGGAAATTTTAACTTTGTGAAATTTAGTGTTACATGTGGTGCACAAATTATTGGAAAATTCATTACCATAATTTAAATGGTTCAAAAACAGTTTATATTAGGTCCTGGGTCTGAAATGAAAGCATAATGATGTGGTTACAGACCCGTTAAAAGCTAAAAGCGTTACATACAAGTGAATGATTGAAGGTTGGTTTCCTGTATGTTTAAAATATTTATTTTATAGGTACTTTAATTATAATTCAATAAACAATTTGATTGACCAAAAAATTAAATAATTATTTAAAATTCAGTATTAATAAATAATCAGAAATGTAATTCCAACATTTTTTTTTTACAACTAGCAAATATAAAAATACATTTTTTAATGAAAAACTTACAAATTTAAATTCTAAAATTCTGACATTTACATAAAGTGAAAAATTCACAAAAAATATCGCAGTAATTGTTAGGTATAATTGAAAAGAATGTTTACAATCCAAATAATCAAATTAAAAAGTAATTTTCTCTTTAAAGAAAAAAGTTTTATTTAGTCAACTAAAAAATAGGAACACTCGTTAATGCATAATTCTAGGACCATATCTATCCAGTAATACATAAGCTTTGTATAAAAGAGATGCAAAGTCCAATCAAACCAACCTTTGGAGCAGAGTAATAAAAAAACAAACCTCAGCTACCATACTGTAACAGTATTTTATAGTTACACCATTAAAATAAAACAAATTTTTTAACAAATAATATATTACACAAAAATGAATAATTTCTATAAAATTTTGATATAGAAAAAAGAAACACAAACTGTTTTATATAATAATTATGCAACAATATTAAATTACATAACAAAACCCATCTATTCTATAATCATAGTGTGTTTGACACATCAATTCATTTTCTGCCATATTACACAGTCTTTATACTTTTGATAGATATTAAAAGTACAGGACAAGTAAAATCACTGTATACTACTACTAAACAGCTTTCTGAAACGCTACTCAACATGATCTAAAAGAATATTTACATCAATTACAAATGGTCTAATATCTATTTGAACTGTAAATTTAGCACAGAAGTTTCCAGACATGATTCTGCCATTACTTATCTACAATTATTTTAAGCACAGAAAAAAAAATCACAATAAATTTATTCTAGTCCGTCTGTGTCATCCTTGCATCACTATGTTTAAGTACATTATCATAAGTTCAATGAGTTCACTGATAAACCACTGTGTAAATGATATTACATATCAGAATTATATACCACTATTAATAACATTAATGAAAAAATGTTAATGTACTGTAAACTTTAATTGCTTTTAAGTTTTTTTTTTTATAAAATATTTTGCATACTATCTTTACATCCATACTGTAACAGTCTTATAGTTTAAATATCTACACTAAGTGTAATCTCTTTTAGGTCAATGTAGTCTTTATCTCAAGTATAACGTAAATTTTAAAATAGCCTTATTCAAAAAAGATTGATAAACACTGATCTAGCAACTAATACATTCAAATAAACACAAAAATTGATGCCATTAACAACTTGTAGCAACTTTTTTAATTTAAAGTATAAAGATTGTGCTAACACTGTTAACAATACATATTTTACAAATTTAATTTTTAACAACCTATTTGGCCACTAAACTCCAAAGGTGTAGCTATCCGAACAAAAAAAATAAAACTTAAGAATATTTAAAGTAAACCCTATCCCTTATGGATAGATCTTGTTACAATACACTTTTCTGTGTTCCAGAGAATACATTTTTAACAAAAAAATAAATTTTTTAAAGGAAGTTAAACTATAAACTGACTTTCTTTAAAGAAACTGGTTGCATACTGGTTGCTAGCAAGCAGTATATGTATGAAATTTTTCTGTACAACATATAAAATAATTTTAAAATCAATTCCTTTCAGTATCTTTGGATCAGCACAGACAATTATTTTAGAATTAAAAAAAATTCAGCAAAATATTCTGAAATTTTTAATAATGATTCTTCAATGAACATAATCATCCATTAAATAATATATTTTTATTAACATAATTAAAATATAAAATATGCTACATATCCCACGGGAAAGAGATTAATTCACCAAAAATTAGTTGGGGTAAAAAATAAATCAGCACCATAAAATCACAGAGCATTATAACCTATTTTATTTTCTATTACAATACATTGAAGGATTAAATTTGAAGATTCATATTTCTTTTAAAATATTAAGAAATTTAGCTGTTTACACATATAACATACATGAAAACAAATATAAACTGAGAAAAAAGCAAAACAAAGTGCTACTCAAATGGACAGCAGCCCACAGACAATGGTACAATTTCCAAAATATATCTTAGGACTAATTTAATTAGCAATTTATCTTAGGAGTATATTTATGTACCGCATCATAAAAATTGTTAGGCACTGGTGTTTTATTTTTGTTTATACAAATTCTAAGTGTTCATATCATACGTTCATTTTTTTATACATTGCAAGATACTCACTGAAAATGTAGTTATACTACAAATGTAGTCTACATTACTATGGCTGACATGGGTCAATTTTTTTCTTCAATATCTGTTAATAAATACGATGATAATAAATAAATAAACACCATTTTTTAGATAAGTGGTTGGCAAGCAATAGTAGCAGCCAATAAAGAAATAGCTTAAAAATATATTTCAGGTACAAAATATTAGAATTTATTCACAAAAAGTTTGCATGAATTAATGCCATTAGTAAGATAGGTAACATTTAAATTAATAATTTATTAAATGATAAGGCCCACATAAAATAACAAGAATAACTGTATTTAAACCAATTTTTTTTATAATAGCACTTACAAACATCAAAATTGAACTGAAATAATTTAATTCCAAAATATCCAATTAAGCTGCTTATTATATATTTACTCATTTAGATTATAACGTATTTAATTTTCACATCACATAGTTGTACTATGAACTTTTTCTCTTAAGACAAATAATAAACACATTTACAAAGTAACTCATAATGTATTTATTCTAGTATCATCATATTACTCTATGTGTGTATATGTATGTTTGTATATATATAATACATATGTATATAATATATATATATATAGCTATATATATTTATATATGTGTGTGTGTGCGCGCGCATATCTATATATTTATTAATTTCACATCAACATCACTGTACAATGAACTTTCTCTCACAAAATCCACAGCATTATCTATTATATAACATCTGTTTCTCATCAGTTTAACAACTTTTCTGTACATCACTGCTATTAAAATAATTATTATATCAATATTAAAATGAGATATGATTAGTAAAACAAATCATATTCAATTAACAGCAAAATATGCATAAATTGAAATTAGTAAGAAACACTGATCTTATTTTGTTTTTTTTAAAACAAAAAGTCTGTTAAACATAAATAATAATACTCTGCCAATCTGATTTAAACAAAACATACTTTTAAATCAAATTTAATTTCTTTATTTAAAAATATTTACCAGCAAATGAGTAAATAAAATTTATAATTATCAGTAAGTAATACTATACAGCATCAGTAACTTAAATTATCTTGGTAATGTTGTACTCATTAGTCTATAAGCTGCCTGTAAATAGGGAAAACTACTGCCAACCAACATATAAAGTGATCAAAAAGGGTGTCTCCCTACACCTTCCTAGTATTAGTTGCATAGCTTTACGTAGCAGCAGTGTTCAGACAGAAAGAAATACAAATAAAATATGATTTATTTATAAGAAATTAGTATTCTATTATACAAGGCAGCTTTAGTTTTCTAGTTTATCAATAGATAGAAAAAATATTTTGCTAAATATAAATATATCAAAATATATATATATATATATCAATATTAAGTCAAGATGATATTTAAAAGAAATCCTTCATGTGGTAAAGCTATTCAGCACGACTCAACACTAGCTTCACTTACTGAAATAAAGCTCCCACAATACAATGTCCAATTAAAAATTATCCAATTCAAAGATATTCATCACAAATGTTACTTTTTCAATAGAAAAAAACAGATGATCATATGAAAAAAAAAACAATAATGATGTAATATTACCAATTATTAGATTTGGAAATATTAACAAAAGAAACAAAAATATTAAGCTTCATATTAGCTGTTAAAACAGTAGTACTGTGATTTTGCAGATTTTTAGGATTCAAGTATAGAAGCTACTTTATTTAAATGTAAAATGCAAGTCCTAATGATGTACTTAGCAATTAATGGGCCAGACAAGACCAACTGAACCGTACTTAGCATACAGCTTAAGAGACGGAAGAAATTTTAAATATAAATATTAAATAAATGTATTTTAAAAACTGAATCTAGTGGAAGCTGTTGCTCCGTTCCCATAGCCTTATGACCCTCTCTAATTAGCATATTTGGTAGTTGATTGAAGAGGGGTGGAACAGCTAGTTCAGTGGGACCTTTTGAATAACACATCAAAAAGCTGCTGCACAGCATGTTCCCTCATTCATCCCTACCTGGCATGACCTCACTTTCACTAGTTATATTTCAAGCAGGTGTTTAATCAAAATGTGTTTGTACCTCCCTACAATATAAGCTGCAAGCAACTTATGAGAATATAATGAAGAACAAAAAATATTTACACACCAACTGCGACATAAAGCATAAAAAACCTGATAACCAAAGATGAATAATTAACACTTAACAGAATCTCATAATAAAATAGAAATATCAGAACACATATAAACCATTATAATTCAATACTGTTCAAAGTTAAAGACTGCAAACATTTCCAATTCAATACACATTTTTTTTTTCTTGGATGTGCAAGAGCATTTACAAGAGAAGGATTTATGTAAACTATAAAAAAAAATAAATAAATTGAGGAAAATCATCTATAGTAATAACCTCACTTAAGCAGGACTGATTATGTTAACTTACACCTACCCACAAAAAATATATAATACAAAGCATACATTCAATGTAGCAATACTTGTATTGACTAACATGAAAAACATCTTTTAAAATTACAGGATATAGAGAAATAATTGAAAAAATTAAAATGAAACCCTTAGCTTTTTATACATACTAGCTTAAAAAAATAGTAATTTTAATAATTAGCTTTATTTAAAAAAAACTCATAAAATTAGCAACAATCTTTAAAAAAATTTTCAAACTGCACAAATCAACATCGTAAATAAGTAGGATATCCAACCCCTTTATGAGTAAATTAAATTAGAAGGTTAGTAGGTTACTTTAAAATATTCACCTTAATCTTGTAAATATCAGTATAAGTTTGGGGGACATAAAAAATTGGGCACACACAAATTGAGTATATTAATTTCCATTAAACAGCAAAAATTGTAATTTTATTAAACATCAAAGCAAAAAAATAATAATTTAAACATTGGAAAACAGTCTGTAAAAAACCACGTTGTTACTAAATGTAAATGAAATGGCAAAGTTAACGAAACATTGCAAGCGGTATAAAAATTAAATCTCTACGTTTACAGAAAATTTGCAAACTAAACCAAAATTTGAATCTTACGTTTTTTCTAACATCAAAACATGTTAAAAATACTAGCGTGGCCAATTAAGAACTACAAAAGTATCTGTAAACAATAATCAAAATGTAAACGTTCAAAATTTGAAGTATACACCTTCAATTAAGACGGCCTCGTCCATTAAATTCAAATTTATTTTGAACTAGCATATCAAAAATTATTTCTCGCAGTGTTCACTATCGACATGGTGTGCAAGATCACCGTCGAGGCCTACATTTATATACAACCACATTAAAATTAATTTTATCTAAGATCAACAATGAACTCACGTAATTAAATACGAAACGCTCATTAACTAATATAGTATATTGTCGAACGTAATCGTGAACAAATACATAAGCAGATAACAGTGAAAAACGACCCAATGAGAATCATAAATGCTAACGCACCAATCCACTTGACCTATTTTTTTACTATTATTATAAACAATAAATAACACTTAATGCCACGCTTTTATGGGCATTACAACGACTAATAAAACTTTTGAATTACTTCAGGGAGAAAAATTACACAATAACCTTAACTAATTAATTCTTAATTTCATATTTCTAAATAAAAAATCACTCAATTTAAAGTTTTTATAACGTGGATAGTTAAAATACAACAATTTAGCAAATTCTAAACAAACTCCTCCTACTCAGTTCCAACGGTCATTTCCCCATATCAATTAAATATAAATAAAGGCAAGAAAAAAAATTTTAAAAAGTTAACATGTAGTTTGGCATCACTGCCTGCACTTACCGCTCCTCTGCCTGAAGTTAAAGGCCATTGATAAACAACGGGTTCGGCTCCTACTGGGCTGTGCAGCCTTAATTCCTGCGCCATGCCTCAAATTATAATAATATTAAATAGCACTTTACATCACAAAATCATAATACACTTCACTAAAGTACAATACACTTTGTCAGTGACCGTTTTCAACAACACGACCAAATCCATCTCGCACACCAACACACGCCATGATGGAACTGACAATGCAAAATGGCCGTTCGTTCAGCACCTGCCTGCGCGCGCATCCACTGACACTACTCCCCCCACCACAAGGCGAACGATTCACTGGTTGGAATTTTCAATTGTGACTACTCCAGCGCATTTCATGACACTAACGAAGTTTTTCGATTTTTCTGCTAAACATTTACAGAAACTTGTTTCGTATTCTATATTATACGTACCAATACAGCAATGAGGGAATATTTCATTAGTATTTTATAAATCTTAAAACATTCTTCATAGAGGGATGTACAACTAACAAGGATCATTATTTATAGGAATGCGGACCTTTTATTTTTAATTTTCAAACGTACAAATTCCATTATATAAATCGTACCAAGCACCAAGCTAAATTTAGGCCTGTAGGATAGCGAATAGCTAAATAAATAACTTTAGCTACGATAAAAAACTATTTCATCGAAATAAAAGATTTCATTACATGCACCACGAAAAAAATATATTCAATGTCTATGCAATACTGTTTTTATCCATGCAGTAGAAACCGTAAATCTATTTATTCTATCTAGTCTAAATGCATATTTTTATTAGATTGTGGATGCTCTTATAGTCAGTCAAACAACAATAGTTTGATTAATTTTAAAGTGATTGCGGTGAACAGAATAAACAAAAATATAATTAATAACAGTAGGAAATCAGTATAATTTTTTTTTTTTTTTTTTTATTGTTACCAAGTACTTCATCACTGATTCATTAGCCAGTGTAAAATAATGAAGTATTCTTCCACTGTTAGTTGCTTAACTAAATAAAGTGATTTACCATGGACAAGTTTATTAAATGAGGATGTCCTAAAACATTCCATAAGTGTGAATAAAATCACCCAAACACAAACTGGATTTGGGTAATGTGTAGACTTGCTTATACAAATTAACACTTAATCTACTCCTTATTCCAGAACTTATTTTTAATTTATGAATTCTACATAAGTTTTCATTTATGTAACTGTAATAAAATAAAATACCTACAGATTACAAAATTCTAAACCAAAACTTAACAAATACTACTGCAAATCAAATCTACATTTAAAAATAGATATTAATACTAACAAAAATGAATAAACTATTTGCTTTCTAAATTTAGTTGAACAAACTTTAAAATATTTATATAGTCTTTAATCAAATCTTTTTTTTACTTTTATTCAAGTCTTTCATAAATGGTGCTGTAGGTGGCATTAACAGTGTCAATTTTGAGGTGGTTAAATATTATATATTATCTGCTTTTTCTTTTTTTAACAAATACAGCAGACATCTATGCACTATTCAATTATACATCAGAAAATTTTCCTAACCACTTCAAAATGTCATGAATGACAATACTTCCCCATGAATAAGATGTATTAAGGTAGTAAAATGATCATAAAAACCTTTTACAAGTTTACAAACTTAGTAATTTTATTTACATTTCTTTTTTAAAGTTCCTCACATTTTTTTTCCACTTCATTAAAAAAATGGTGGATATGATTAATTGTATGCAACTAGAATAATTTAGTTACCTTAATTAGGATGTATGTATCACTTTTTTACCTTATGATGACTATCTTAAATGTCCTAAGGTGAATCTTAATGCTACAGCTCATATATACTTTTTCATTCTGACTCATGTGGTTATCACCAGAATTAATTAATTTTAGTGAAGTTTTTATACTCCTTCAAATAAATCTTATGTAAACATGAAATAATGGTTATAATAAATTTTTCTTCCATTTTTTAAATGTTTTTCTTAAGCATTAAACTGAGCGAGTTGATTCCTTTTTATACAATTGATTATTTAAATGGATGTCTTTTTACAAAATATTAAGTAATGGTAAAGAAGACTGGTTTCAATAACAGAATAATTTCTCTCACTGTAAAAACAATGATAAAAATAATTTGTTGCTGAAGTGAAAAATCTGAAGGCTCAGCATATTTTATGAATAAACATGTAATAGCTAAAACATCTGATGATAAAGCAAAACAAATTATTTAAATAAATTTTAATTTATTTAAAACTATTTTTTTAGTGTTTTTATGAAATTTATTCTTACTAACCTAAAATTCCTTAGAATGTGAAAAGATAAATGATATCCTACATGTTTGGAAGTATACAAGATTATTGTTGTATACTTCCAAGGGAAGAATAGGCTTATTCCTATCCTTCATAAAAATTTGACATTGCTGCCAGTCAAATATCATTCTGGTAGTATTTTTCTTATTAAAATGTTAATCATTACAGATTTTCTTAATTCAATCAAATCAAAGAATGTTACATAAACTATTTAAAATTACAGAAAATTAGTTATTAACTGTTACTTAATTTATTTTGGCAGCTAGCTAAGAAAAAGGGTATTAAACTGTAACACAATATTTTAAACCCCAGCGTGAAATAAATAAAATATTGATTTCAAAAGGGTAAATAAAAAACCCTATTTCTTTGTATTATTAAAGTTGACATTGTGTTCTCAACACAATTAGTTATAGCTATGCAATAAACTTTACTGTTTGTTGCTTTTATTGCATGTCACTCATTTCCAGGAGGTCCCTTTTGTAAAAACAGTTCTCAGGTCATAAAGCATGAACTACTAAACTAAAAAAAAAAAAAAAAAATAATTTAACAATGTAAAGATTCCATTTGTGTATTAATATAACTCAAAACTAAATATCAGTTTAAAACCCATTAAGGTTTAAACTGAAAAAAAGAAAATTATAGCTTTCAACAAAATAGTAAAACTGAGAGGTAAATAATAATTTATAAAATGTAATAATAACCACAAATCATTTTAAAAAATTTAGACAAGTTCAACACTAAATTCTAATGAATAAAAGTAAACAATTTATTAAGATGGTAAAAAAAAGTCATATAATTTATTTCTTTGTCATTTTATCATCAAGCACTTATTATTCTGCAATTAATATTGAGAATGATACTGATGTCAGAAACATCAACTTTGGGATGTTGATCTATTCTATAAATAATATTTTAAGCTTAAGTAAAATTTTTTACTATCCCAATAGTAATGTAGCATATAGTGTCCAACTGAGCTATAAACCACTCAGACACATTTTTGGCTAAATAGAATATGTGGTATGGCAATGTTAGTTTTTTCTGCCTATCTTTTTTATTCATTTATTTTCTTTCATTTCTGTACACACCATTATATCATGCATTATTAAATTCAATTCTACTATTCTAAATTGGAGATACAATGTTACAGAGTTTCAAGTTTAATGGGTACATATTGATAAGGTCCTTTACAAGTAAGGTTATTTAATTTAAAGTATGTTTTTTGTAAATCTGAAAATTCAGCAGTATCACAGACTCTATAGGGTACAAATAAAATAAATATGAAATATAAATATCAGTGACTAATTTGTATGGTATATTCAGTTTTACCCACTTATAAAGAATCTGGAGTCCTAGAAAATAAGGGGGGGAGGGGTTTATAGAGCGTTGGTTAGGGGAGTAAAATGCGTTTTTTGCAGATTTCTCATAAACTATTGATTTTAGTAAAAAATCTGTTTCATATCTTTTTTTAAACAATTTTCTGCAACCAAGCTATATTTTTGAGTTGCATTTTTTGACCCCCACATGAAATAGTCTTAAGCTAGACTTAATGAGTATTTCTAGTAGTAGAAATACTTATCATCACCATAAGATTATCTGGCCTCAGGCAGGTCCTTTACATCATCTCTGTATCCATTCTCTTCTACTTCCAGCTTAATTTTTGAGTTCTTAATAATTCTCTTTTTTTCTGTAAGTTTTAATCACTTCCAGTTTCTCTTCTTTGCATCTTCTCTTGAAATATGCCTCAGCCGATTAGCTTTCCTATTCTGAATAAGCTTCTAATCTTGTTCAGTCTACATTCTTCATGGAAGATGAATGTGTAGATACATCAACCTTTCTTTTTCATTTTTTCGTAGAATCTATGTTTCATATCCACTCAGAGGTGTACTCCAAATGTAGCATTTCAGAAGACACTTTCTACAGTTCAACTCCATCCTACTTTTTCCTTCTATGAAAAGATACTTTCTTATCCAAAGATTTTCCAGAACTTATTGAATTTTCAATTCGTCAGTTTTTCTTAAAATATGATACTTAAGTACTCCAGTTTTTCTAGTTCAATTCTTCCTTTATTTGTATAAAACTTTATTCGCTTTTTGTCTCATATTCTCATTTTGTTTTTTGTCACAATGTCTCCAATTTTGAAATAATCAGTTGACTGTCCTACACTTCATTTCCTACAAACACTACATCATCTGTAACCTCTACATCAAAACCTTAGTACAATTTATTTTCATTTCATAAAAAATGAATGAACATTCATGATGAAGAACATAGCAGTCAGCCACAGTTGATAACAGATGATTTATTTCAAAACGTTGGTGAAAAATTCTGAGAAAACCAGTGCTCCACCATATCACAACTGTCTTTGATTTATGAATCTTGACTAAAATCTATAAAATATTATGGGCCAGATATTACAGATCTTTGTGTTACACACGCAAAGGAAAATCTTGCTGCAGCCCACAAATTTTTGCAGTGTTATGAAAATGAAGGTGATGAGTTGTTTGATCACATTACCAGAAATGAAACTTGGATTTCTTTCTTATTTGACAAGGCAGAAGTTAATGGTGAATAGTGATATTCATTACTTCCTTGACCAAAGAAGTTCAAACAAGAACATTTGGTAAAGAAGCTTATGTATGGCTGTTTTTTGGGCCAAAAAGGGTGTCTGTCTTGCTTGTTGATTTAGTAATTACTGTGAATGCCAATATTTATCATGAAATATTAAAAAATCTTAGAAGAGCTGCAAAGAAAAACATTATGTGTAGTGCTATTTGTGAGGTTTTGTTTTTGCATCACAATACCCAGCCATACATGGCAAATCAAACAAGACAATTAAACAAATTTTGTTGTAAAATCTTCAATCATCCCATCATATAGACCTCACTTTGCCCCCAGTGATTATTTTATTTTTCTTCACCTTAAACAATGTCTGCATCATAAAGGTTTCACAATGATGACAAATTAAAAATGGCATTACAAATGCATGGTTTTAATCACTAGTGGTGGAATTTATTGAAGAGGGAATGAAGAAGCTAGTGAAGTGCTATGAAAAATATTTTAAGTTTAAGACAACTATGTAGAAAAGTAATACATAAATGTAATTTTTATGCAGAAGTAATAAAGTTTGTTCATTTTTGTTTTTATTTCATTACTTTAAAAACGCCTTGTATAGGTATAAAGGTATATTATGTACCTATTTGAATAAGAATATATAGGAAATCATATGAGAATACATAAGAATAAGAATCATATATATATAAGAATCGTATGAATAAAAATACAACTTTACAGCTCAGACTAAAAATATTATGGAAAATAAAATCTTGACGTAACTGAAAGATTCTTATATTTTTATTTTTATTTCCCCCTTCTCTCTGGCAATGGATTTTATCCATGTATTCAATTTAACATTCATTCAAAAGAACTCTTGTTTGCAATTCTTAATAATTTCAGCAACAAAAATTAATGTTCATGCTGCAGTCTAAATATTTTCTTTTAGTTCCTTTAAGCTTCTTTCATCCAAGAATTAAAAATGTGTGAAAATAGGAAATGTTCTTGGTTAATTTTTTCTGTACTGTACCTTCGCTTTCTGGTTTTCATTTCTTATTATAGCAACCCAGTTCTTCAAAATCTTTAATAGCTCTTCCCTGAATTTTAATTCTACTTTTTTTTATTTATTTAAAAAGGCTGTTAATCTTCTATCCATTTCTAAACATCAAACACACATTAATTTCAGTACAAACTATCTGGTAACAATAAATTAATTATATAAAACTTTTCACAAAAATTATTTTCTTTTCTCCTACAACACATTTTTTCTGTGGTAATTGTAGGAATCTGGGTACCATTCTGTTTCTCACTCATGTGGCCTTTGGACCATGCAAATTTTATTATATTCAATGACAACCATTAAATTTGCATCAAAATTTGTTTTACTCTTGTGGGCAAAAACCTCTAGCAAATCTGCTTAAAATGTTAGCCCGCTGATAGTGACCCAACGCAACTTTTCTTTAAGAACTGATTTGAAACTTTATAATATCCATCAAACTTATAAAAATATTTTTTAAATATAATAAACAATCAGACTTTGTTATTCACATTCTTTATACCTGTATAAAATAAAAAAAAAAACAAAATATCATCTGCAGCTATATACAAGAAAACTATTTTTAAATCCAATTTATTACCAAAACTTTGGTACTGGGATGAGATAAAAAAATACAATTAATAAAATAATAGGAAGTTTATTTATTTTCATTTTAAGAAAAATGAATAATATAGTTTCTTATTGTAACAGTAGTTGAATTAGTTACATGTGATCAATGGTGATAAGCAGTTTTTGAGAAAAAAGCCAGCACTGAATAAAAAATCATTATTTCATCAAGAACTGAAGTTTTCAATCATGCAAGCAATGACTGAAGAGTAATTTTAATTTTTTGTTATTCTAATTCAGTTCGACTTTTCATTATTTGCCAAGATTTATTCTTAAGTAAGACCTAAAAGTCATGTTTCCTATACATGTTTGAAATGTATATTTTATAAAGATTTCTAATAACAAAACTTTTTATTCAAAATATATTTTTCTTTATATTTTAAGTTATAAACTGTCAGTGTGTAATGATTACCTTTGAAATCCCTCTTGAGATGAGGGAATAAATGGAAGTCACACAGAGCCAAATCTGGTGAGTATGGTAGATGCGGAATAGGGTCAAACTTCAGCTTGTGAAGAACCATCAGAGTTTGCGTGGTACCCATCATGCACAGATTTTACAGTAACCCAATTCCTCGATAATATAACATACTCGTTCTTTAGATATTCCTAACTGAATAGCGATGTATTGCTAGGTGATTCAACAGTCACTTTGAAGCATATCATCCACCTCCTTTTTATGTTTATCATCAGTCACAGAAACTGGTTGTTTGCTGTGAGGTGCATCAATTGTTGCTTTACCAGCTTCCCATTCGGGAAATTTCAACACCCACCTATTCACAGCACTCCTGTCAACAGTTTCACTATCATAAACCGCTTTTAAACGATGAAAAATATTCGTAGGATTCACATTTTCTGCTGTTAAAAATTTTATCACTGCGTGCTGTTTTAACCGTGTTGACATATTGGCCTACTTGACTCCATTTTAGCTGCTACTGAAAACAAACTGGTAAATGGATTTCAACACCGTATTGCAGATTTGTGGAGCGGGATTTGGTATCATGTGCTGTCATGCCCAACTCAATAGTACCTTTTGTCTCTGTTAGCATGCTAATGTGCAAAATTTATCAACCAAGCCTCGTAGAATTTTTAAACCTTTATTTTATTTTTTAATTCATAATTCATCCACTTATGAATAAAAATACATTTTAATGTAAATAGTATTATATTTTAAGAAACTATATTTATTTTATTTTAAACTGATCTACCATAATCTAATCAGTAACAGAAGTACATAAATGTGATTTTTTTTAAAAGATACTTAATAAGGTGTTAGAAGGAAAATATGTGCAACTGATTTAAATAAAAACTAATACTTTAATAATAAAGCAATTTTAAAAACTGTAAACTGCTTGTAAAAGCTTTATTAAGTATTGACCACATTTATAATTGTTATTTGTTTGCTTGAGCATCTTAAAAAAAGGGAAATTAAACATTTCTGATTAAACTTGCAATGGAGGATCATAATTTATAGTTATAACAGAATATCATTACTGAAGAAATGGAACACCTTTAATAATTTGGATCAAAACAGAATAAATCAGCATCTGTGTTTGAATACTGATTTATTCAAGAACAGCTGTTTAGTTTAGTTGTCAACATATCAGTACATTTTACAAGAATCTGATCAAAAGTTAGGATATTTTTATTTCATAAAAAAAGAAGGAAAACCAAACCAGAGTGTTGGTCAAACCCAGAATGCACAGGAACACAATTATTATGTTGTTAACCCCTCTGCTTAGAATAAGTTAACTCCTCATTTCTATTCTGTTTCTAAACATGATCTACCTTCCTTGCTGGCAACACTTATGATGAAAAACAGGAGGCTAATGAATAATGTATACACAAATATAAAAACAATTAATAAATTTATTACAGTATAAAAATATATTCTTTATTTATCCTTTGATTTCTTACTTTTAAGCTTTTTTCTAATTACTTCTTTCATATTTTGGTTTGATTTATTATTACTTTTCTTAACATTATTTCTGTTATGATGTACAAAGTTTTTCCTTTTCTTCAGTTTTACCAATTTTTTTGCTGATTCTTTTTCTTTCTGTAATAAAGGAAAAAAATTCATTATATATGTAAGTAAAAAACAGAAAAAAAATTGAAGTAAGAAAATTCTTCTTTTTATAGAATAAATTACATTTAATTAAAACCCATCGGCAAGGTAAACAATATCAAAAATATGAATTTGTTTAAAATTGTAATCTGAATGTAGTGCTTATATGAAGTATTGTATGTCAGTTAGATGCCTGAACCACTGCACCAGTTGGCAGATCTGATTTATGTAAAAAAAATCACAGCTTAGACAGATGGTAGGTTCTGCTATAATTTGTCTGAAGTAGTTCTAGATAGTACAATGTCTAGATTATTAAAAACCTGTGGTAAAGAAGCTTAAGGAATATAGTGTGTGAATATGTGTAAGTGTGTGTTTCTGAAGTAAGGTTCATTATGAATTTGTGTTTCTGAAGTATGGTCTTTATGAATTTGCTGCCTATGTATGTGATGTAAAGTTGTTAGTAAAAACAGTTTAGTGATTTTGTTGTTAGTCGTTTATATTCATTCATTTATTATCAGTACTACAATTTGTGATTCTGCTAAGTGTGAAAAACTATGAGTAATCTGAATTTTGATGGCAAAAATTTGGAGCTGAAAATCACAGGCAAATTTGTGATGTTTATGGGCAAATATTATGAGTGAAGCTAAAGTATGTCAGTGGTGCATTCCTTCATTTGAAGGGTGAGCAAATGTTCATGATGAAGAATGTAGCAACTGGCTGTCTAAGAAAATGAATGATTTGATTGAAAAAGTTGACAAAAAAATTTGAGAAAAACAGAGCTTTAGCGTGTTGACTGTCTTTGATGTTCCCTGATCTCTTATTTATGATGTTCTGACTGAAAAACTGGGCTATAAAAAATCATGTGGCAAATGGGTGCTGAAGATGTTAACTGAATACACAAGGAAAACCATGAATTTTTATGGTGATACGAAAGTGAAAGTGATGAAATGTTTGATCACATTGTTATTGTTACCAGATGAGAAACCTAGATTCTTATTCAAACATCAAGACAAAGTAGCAATCAACAGAATAGCAGTATGCAGTATTCATAATCTTGCAGACCAAAGAAGTTCAAACAAGAATGTATCTTAAAGGAGTTTATGGGTACTGTTTTTTTGGATGGGCAAAATGGGTAACTTAATTGTCAAATTTAGTGACTATGGATCTACTGAATACCAATACATACTGAAAAATGTAGGAGTCAGAGAAGAGTTATAAAAAAAAAATAATGAAGAATGATATCCTGCAGGAGTTTGTTTTTTGTGGCAATGCTTGGTCACACAATACAAATCAGACTGCAAAGTGATTGGAAAAATTTTGTTGTAAAATCTTCAAGCATCCACCCTATAACCCTGACTTAGCTCTCAGTGCTTATTTCCTTTCTCTTCACCTTCAACAATGGCTTGCATCACAAAAGTTTGAGGATGACAATGAATTGAAAAACAGTGTCACTGCATGGTTTAAGTCACTGACAGCAAAATTTGTTGAAGAGGGAATGAAGAAGAGGACACTTAAACAATACAAGTTTTACAAATCGACTATATGATTTGTTTACTGTTGAGGCAAATTTCACTCAAGATGGCATCAACAACTTACGTAATGAGCATATATGGGCAGAAGTAAATCCTCATGAAACGGTGGAAGGTAATTTTCAACACCGATTTAGTGTCAATATACAGTGCAGCCTTCTTCACAATCAGCTGCTTGGATCATTCATATTACCTGGCTGCTTAAATGCTGAGGTCTACTTACAGTTTCTTCAAGGAGGATTGCTGCAGCTGCTTGAAGATGTTCATCTAGCACTGAGACGCAAAGTATACTTCCAGCAACACGGTCGCTTCCCCAGTTCTATTATGCCATTTCCTTAAATCTTAAATCATCATTTAAATCACTTAAATCATCATTCCCTGAGAAAAGTATCAGTTGAGGAGGTGCATATTCCTAGCAACCAAAATCACCTGACCTAACACCTTTAGATTTTTTCTTCTAGATATAGATGAAAAATATTGTATACAAAACAAAAATACATTCTCATGAGGAATTAGTTGTTCACATGTAACTGAGCAACTTAAGGATGTAGAACCACCGGGTTGGTCTAGTGGTGAACGCATCTTCCCAAATCAGCTGATTTGGAAGTCGAGAGTTCCAGCGTTCAAGTCCTAGTAAAGCCAGTTATTTTTACACGGACTTGAATACTAGATCGTGGATACCGTGTTCTTTGGTGGTTGGGTTTCAATTAACCACACATATCAGGAATGGTTGAATTGAGAATGTACAAGACTACACTTCATTTACACTCATACATATCATCCTCTGAAGTATTATCTGAATGGTAGTTACCGGAGGCTAAACAGGAAAAAAAGAGAACTTAAAGATGTAACTGAGCAACTTAAGTACAGCCCTGAATTAGTAAAAAGGGCAACAAAAACAGTACAGAAGCATGCCAAGAAATGTGTTGAAGATGATGGACCCATTTTTGAATATTTATTAAACTGGTACATATAATGCACATTGATCTAGGTTACTGTTTCTAAATAAAATTAAAATTTTTCCAACTTTTCTTTGTTTTATTCAACTTATACACAACTTTTTTCAGAATTAAATTCTCTATAAGTTTTGTTTAAAATTTTTATGTATATTACCAACTTAACAATGTTATTGTATGTCAAACACAAAAAAACAAAGGGCTTTTTACAACATTTATTGGTTTTCACCCCAAATTTCTCAAAAACTACAGGAGAAATGGTTCTGGGACCTATTGTATTTGATGTCAGGTCAAAAATCAAAAGAGCACTAATTCTGCGCCTTAATTAAGATCCTAAAAATTTCAATACATCCTCATTTCAACAGGATGGCTGAAATCAGAGTGAAATCTTTCATTAGCTGTAATTCATAAATGAAGCATTTTAGGACACATATTTATATGAACTTTTTCCATTATTTTCATGAGTAGAATAAGTTAAGAAAGTCCTGGGAGAACTTCATGATACACCTGTATATAATCATCTGATTAACATATAAATCTCAAGCTGAGCTTTTGTAAACGCCATATAAGAAATAAAGTTCTCAAAAAGTTTAAGACTCAAAAATATACAATATTAAGAAAACAGTAACTTTACAGATTTGTGTATCCTTAATATGGACCTTGTGAATGTAGCTAATACCCATAAAACATATATATAAGAAATAGAAGAAATCCTTGATTTCTTCTCTTTCTCATTAGAAAAAGGATAGATAGAAAGAGACAATCTATCTACAAAGGGACTAAGAAATGAGACACACTCTCAGAAGGATGCTCCATACCCCAGAAGGTATCACATTACCCAATTTACATGCAATTCCTTAGGAGGTTGGGAGTATTTAACTACAACAGTAGCAGGACATCACTAATCTGTATTTTTAAGTTGACAAGCTCAAATATAAACCACAACAAATTGTTTTTCTATTAAGTAATTGAGAAAAAGCTCAGATTTCACCAAGGAAAACCTTTGCCTTGCCCCTCAGTTGTGGAAGCATCAAACTGTTACTTATTCAATTACATCAATGAACCAAACAATGTGATCCATGTTATTAATAATGCTGCCAATTCATGTTAGTTAAGGTAATAATTCAAGTACAATCCATTGTTATAAGAAATATTACAAAAAATTGTAATGTTTTATTCTGTTGAACAGTTTAATAAAAGATATGTTTGTACAAATTATAACAAAAGTTGGAAAACAAACGTCACACAGAATGTGCAGGATTTTTTGGGTATTGTCAACAACTGCTATAATAATGATATCAGATTTGTACTGCAAAGGTGTTACTGTAGATTAAATAATACAAATTCACAGATTAATAAAGACAGTAGTTACAAAGATTTTAGTAAGAAAAATGTATTAGCACCAGACCATACAATGTTGTCTGATTATATTCTTCTCTTTCTTTCTTATTTTATTTGATAAATATCTTAACTATACCACGTCCTACTGGAGACTGTTAAAAGAAAAAATAGTTAAATAAATAAATAAATAAATAAGTAATTATGTCTTTAAATATACAAACCATATCATTCAAATTACTGATTACGTCAATACTTTAAAAAAAAAACATCAAAAACATACATATATGTACGTCCTAATGAAAAAAAGCTGAAAAAAATTGTGGGACTCCTTCCTTCTGAAAAGGAAATCCTTTCAATCCAAGACGTCTTTTAGAGGCCTCAGCATGGTCCAAGAGAATACCAGGATAGATATGAACTGTAAGAATTCGACAGGCTGTTCTCTTGGGTGAAAGAGAAGACTCACTCGGGCAATACTGTCCAGCACTAAAAGTTCTTTGATCTGGGAGGCAATAATTACAGAATGGCTATAACTTTGTAAACATAATTGTAGTTCTTAAAAAGTGCCTTAAGAACAATTGTGCAAAATTAGTCAAAAGATCCTTCAGAATTCCCAAGTGAGACTTTTACTGTAATTGACAGTGGGGCTCCTAATATTTATTTAGAAAAGAGTACTTCTATCCTATTCTATGTGAATGCTAAAACTAGGCCGTGTAAAGCACGTCGTTCCCAAACTCCATTTATCAGAAGGTAATACTGTTAAGGATGGAGGAGAACAAACAATCTCAATATTATGAGTCTTCAAAACCACAAAAACTACTAAGAAACTCCCTGAGAAGGTCCTGGGTAAAGGGAATAGTGATCTTAGAACAAATATTTAAGTCATATACTTATAGTTTAGGTGGGCAACTGATTTCTGAAGGCTTTGAAAATTTGAGAGTTTAATTTGAGATAGCAAAGAACCAGTTCTAAGATGTGGTGAATGTGGGGCTAAATCCTATGTAAAGACTGACATTAATTTTAAGAAAATATTGTAAAATATATTTTTTTCTTGATGTTTAAGTCTTAAGTGCACTTCTGTATCATTACAGCCTTTATCTGGATGGTGTGGAAATCACTAATGTAGTTGACAACGTTCTGGGACTCCAAAGAAATACATTTTTTTTATTTGGTTTTTTCTGGGTGAAAAACGCTTTAACGTTATCGCTTGAGAACTCAATGTATGTGTTTCAAAAAACTAAATTTCAAAAATCCACAATTAAAAATGAAATAAAAACACCTGGAAAGCAAAACATGAAATATAAATAAATACAAAACCTGGCAGAATAACAACAATTAAAGCAAGTAAAAACTAAAGTAGAAATTTAAAAATGAAATCAAAACAAACTAAAATATTAAAAACAGACAAAACAAAAAACTTAAACTAAAATTTTAAGACACAAAACATACAACTACTGCAAAAAAATCCAAAAACACTATTATGTAAAATATTAGCACCCTGGAGAAACAAAAACACCTGGTCCAAAACTTCTTTATTATTGTCCAGGATTTGATGAAAATTCCTGGGCAATTTATATTTACCCAGCAAGGCTGCATAACGTATACATTCCACAAGAATGTGGCGCACAGTCAAATGGCAGTTGCATCCCATGCTTACTGGTGTGTTTACTGCTGATACAGATACCTGTGAGTAGTTCTCTTGTATGTCCTTCTGCAATTGGCAGAGAACCACTTCTTCACGACAACCTGTATGAGGAATCCCATGGTAACACAGAACTTTTAATGTGCCGGAGTTTGTTATTTAATACAACTGTCCAGTCATCTTGTCACTTTGTACTAAGAGTGACTTTTACACAGTTAATAAAGCGGCAGTAGTGAAGGATGGTTCCTTCAATATTCAACCTCAAAAAACACAATATACACAACCGACTGCCACCCCAATTAGTATTGCTACGGACTCGCAGCATATCTAAAAGTTTGGAACACCTTGCGTTTAATTCTGTGATATGTTTGACCACGTAAAGCGGCTATCAAAAAATAAACCTAAAAACCTGAGAGCAGGAGAGATAGCAATCAGCTCTCCACTGAGAAAGACTTGTGGAATAAAGGGGTCCTGCAGGTGAGAAAAGACTACACATTTTGTTTTCTCAGGTGAAAATCTGAAGCCGGTAACTTGGACCAAGCTTCAATGTGAGATATAGTGTTCTGTAGTAGTCTCTACGCTGTGGTAGTTGAACGGGATGCAATATATTCAGCAAAATCATGAACAAATAAAGAACATGAAAGAGGTGTCTGCATACTTTTAGTTATTTCATTAATGGCTACAGAAAATAAGGTGGCACTTAATACACTTTCTTGAGGTACTCCATTCTCCATGTTGGCGCTATTCGAGAGAGAATCTCCAACATGAACATGGAAAGTTCGGCCATTTAGGAAACCCCTAATAAAAGCAAGCATATTGTCCTTGATTCCCCATTCTTTGAGAGTGTTTAAAATACCATGTCGCCAGGCTGTGTCGAATGCCTTTCTGATATCAAAGAAGATAGTGACAAGGCGCTAGTGTAGTAGGAAAGCATTTTGAATAGCTGTTTCCAATGACACTAAATTGTCAATAGAGGATCGTCCTTGTCGGAAACCACACTCCATGTCTCTCTAAGTACCACGCAAGTCTGCGGTTCACCATCCTCTCCATTACCTTGCATAGAACACTTGTCAAGGAGATATAGGGCAGTAGCTTGGAGGGTTTGCATTGTCATTTCCAGGTTTAAGTATTGGTATGACAATGGCTTCTGATCAGATGGGTGGGAAGACTTGTGCAGAGAATAGATCATTATAAACGTTCAATAGATGTAATGCTGAATGAGCAAGGTGTGATAGCATACCGAGACAAACGTTGTCAGGTCCATGGGACATGTCAAACGAGTTTGCAAGTCTGTGTAACAACTTGTTGAATACAAATGGAGCATTTAATTCACAGACTGAATCACCACTGTTCAACACCAATCTTTCCATCTGTATCTTGTACCTCTGAAATTCATAACCATATGGTGAGGTGTGAAACACTGAGTGGAAAGTATTTGCTAATATAGTTGCCACCACAGAAAATAATGAAAGGAGTTCTCTCCTTCATGAAGAAGCCTGAGAATAAACTGGTTTGGTGACCCACAAATCGCATGTATCTTTTTCCACACAGTAGACGTGGGAGTACTGTGTGAGATGTCTATGTATTTCCTCCATGATTTCCTCCTAGTGTCCAAGAATATCCGACGACATACTGCTCTAGCCTTATGGTACAAATTTAGATGTTCAGTTGTAGGCCTGTGGTAAAATTTACGCAGTGCCTGCCATCACTTGCAAATAGCATTTTGGCAATGATCATTCCACCAAGGAATGGAAGGAGATCTAGGTTTTCCCGATGTTTGTGGGATATATCTATTAGCAGCCTCAAGTATAATGGATGTAAAAGAGGAAAGCTGATCAAGGACGCCTACTCCACCATCGTACTGTGACAGGAAGGCTTCATGGTAACTGTTCCAATCCGCCTTTTCAACAACCCATCTCTGTGGCCTTTTCCTCACCTCACGGCTGACATTAAAAACAGTAATACTTGGCCTGTGATGACTGGTGTGCAAGTCATCATTAACAGACCAATTAAGATGAGGGAATAAACTTGGCAAGCATATGGAGAGGTCAATGTTAGACAATGTACCAGATGATAAGGACATGTATGTGTGTGACCCATCATTCAGTAGACAAAGATCTAAGTCTTGTCTTACTCTGTTTACCATTTTATTTTTTCTATAGGAGCAGAAAGTTGAGCCCCAGGAAATATGGTGGGCATTGAAGTTTCCTACTATTAATAATGGCGATGGGATTTTCGTGAGGAAATTTCACTTACAGAGCATTGAACTCAGAGTTCGGTGAGAGTTACAAATTGCAGATATGCAATTTGAAGTGGATAGAGCCTTCACAGCAACAGCAGGAATAAGGGTAGCTAGTGGTGTTTTTGTAGCTGATACCGCATTCCGCATGAAAATAGCAACTCCACCACTCTCTCTACTGTCTATTAGACAGTCAAATCTGTCACAGAAATAGCCTCTGAGTGTTATTGTAACTCATTGTAAAAGATGCATTTCTTGGAAGCACATGATTATTGGTTTATATGTGCACGCCAGTACCCTAATATCCTCAATGAGAGACCAAAGACCTCTAACATTCCACTGACTGAATAATGTTCATAAGTAGAGGTAGTTACAGATATGGAATTTCAGGAAAATATATAAAAATTAAGTGTATGTGATGTGGTTTTTCTTCTTCGTTGTTTTGATGGTAAGGAACTTCGATGCCCTGAGTACAGGCAGTTCCTCAACCATATCCTCCAGTATATGAGGTGATTATGATGAATGGGATGTCATAGACGGGGGTAGTTGTGAGGGCTCACTTAACAGGAAGCTTAGCAGATGGTTTACCACCAGCTGTGATTATTCCTGCCCACACAGGTAAAAATTTGGGGACAGGGACCTTCAGAGGGATCCAATGACTGGATTCACTAACTGCAACTGACTTCTTGTTCATTTTCATCAGCTCTGGAATAGTGGCTGAAGTGAAGCAATCTGATCAGATAACACTTGAACAAGCTTCTTCAGCTCACTGCAGGATCCGCACTGTTTTAGGTCTGCATTTACAAGAGCTTTACTTGACACTGCAGCAATGAAAGAGATATCTGGTTTAACCAGGTTTTGAGAGCTAAGCATCTTTTTATATTCTCTTCGGGTGGCTGGGAAAGAAAGTTTTTGCTCAGTACAGATTTTTAGAATTGCTTTTTCTTCTTTGAAAGTTGGGCAATCTCGAGATCTAGCTGAATGTGTTCCCCCACAGTTTGCACATTTTTCTTCCTCCTGACAGTCAAGTGTCCTTGTGACCTTCTCTTGCACATCTAGCACAGATTGCGGTGCTCGGACAAGACGCTGTGGTATGGCCATACCTTTGACAATGGAAACACTGTCATGGGTTAGGGATGAATGGTTGTAACCAATAGGTATCTTACTTTAATTTTCTCCGGTGGTTTGGGAAGGTTGAAGGTTAAAATAAGAGATGGAGTAAGTTCTTCCATCCCACCCTGACGTTTCATTATTCTCCTCACCTCTGTAACAACTTGGGGATGAAGCTCTTTGGCAATTTCTTTAATGTCCATCTCAAGAAGATCCCAGCAAAAAATTACTCCTTGGCTAGTATTCAAGGTTCCATGACATACCGTACTTATACTTATACTGCCCAGATTAGTGAGATGTAAGAGCGACTGACTTTGCTCATCACTGAAAGTCTCTCTTAGAATTGATCTGTCTCTCAGTTTTCTGATATTTTTGGGGGAACTGCTTGAACCTGCCACTACCTTATTGATCAGGAAAGGTGAAACCTTATAAAGGTGCCACCTTCCTGATTATTGCATAAAACTACAAATCCGACATTCAGGTACTGTAAAGGTGTTTTGTCGCCATTCAAATTATTTACCCCGAAACAGTTATCATTATCAGACAAAGCCGATTGAGATCTTTTCACAAGATAAATGTTGGTGGTTTTTGAAGGTGGACCACCAACCATCATAGAATTTGTTTGTGGACTTGACATTTTGGACCCACAAGTACTGGCAATATAACAGAAGACCAGTCCAGCAGAGTGTATGCGTACTGGAGCTAGAGCTTAATACAACTGGGTTCACCCAGGAGCTCAGAGGAGATCGTTTGAGACTCACTACATAGAGCCATTCACCCACTGAGATGATAGTTTCCACATTGGGCTACGATTACGCTTCATGAGGTGTCGCAACATCTCAGTATATGTGTAAGAGGAAATAGTGTAGAAAGTTGTAATGTAGTTGTGTTACAGTATATGTTGTAAATTGCACATAGTGTTCTTGGTGTAGCATATGTGTATAGTGTAAAGGGTTCTGCAGCTCAGTGTGTAGTGGAAAGAAAAGTTGCAGAGGCTAGGCCTGTGGGGGACGCCAACCCCCAAAGTCTTAAAGAATAACACTCCCTGTCTGGGAATAAACTACTGGACAAACTAGTTTAGTTTCTTCAGGATTACCCAGTCAGTGGAATGAATGCTTGTCTCTGCTCCCTTCCTACTATAAATAAATATTTAACTTTTAAACTGTAGTTTATACTTACTAGTGTTTCTTTCTTAAGAGAACGTAATGCTTTCTTGTAAGGCTTCTCAAGATATGCCAATTCTTTCTCTGCTATTTTTAATTCACTCAAATCTGAGTGACCAGTGCTTTTAACCATCTTATGAAATAATTTTACCTATAACATAAAATTAAATTGATAAAATTTGTTGTTGTAATTTAATTTAAGTTTTCCTTTAAGCACTAATGTTAGTAATGTGTTATATTTGTCATATAAATATATCATACTTAAAATAGAGTACTTGTGACAAAAGAAAAGGATTGTCTTTGAAGAATTACATTTTTATTAATTACTCAGAAAAAATTGAGTTTTATATCATAATAAACTTTGTTTTTATCAGTATTACTGTCTAGAGTTTCAATTTATTTAAAGTAAAAAAGTAAGAATTAAGACAAATCACATATAAAAATACCTTGTTTTTTGCCTGTTTTCCCAGTAATATGTTCCCAGTGCCTGGATTTCAGTAACTTTGTTTAAAGATGATATAAAAAGAAGTTTACTGTGTTTAAGCATATTTCAGAACAGAATTTTTATTTGTTAAAATATTTTTTTTTAAATTGTCTTGTCATTAGTTTTAATACAGTAGTCATTTTTTTATACTACTACTGCTGCTATTCAAGGTCCAGCAAAGGTAGAAATGTTTCCTAGTGAACGGTGTATTTTAATGATACCATTACAATATGTATTTTCTGAGAACTTGTGCATCACCTAACATCCTTTGACATATCCTTAGGCTAAGTATATCTTTGAACTATCTTCTGACCAATTGCAACAATTATAAAATTCCCTCTGTATGTTCATTTTTATTGGAATTTCATTCCTTACAATACGTTAAATAGGGCTAGTTTGTTCACTTTTGGTTTAAAGTATTTTTTATTTTAACCACTATTAGTTCCCCACTAATACTTGGACCCTAAATTCATATTTTTCATATATTTGTTATGTCATTTCAGTGTTTTTTTCTATGCAAGTTTACTTCATTTCCAAAACTTTTTCACTTCCTAGTTTTCTATTTAACTCCAAACCCTTTTTTTTATCTATTATCTAATGCAAAAATCACATCCAAGTTGCTTCTTTCCAATCTGAAATCATTTGTTCTATAGTTTGTTGCTGTTTTATCTTTCAAAAAAAAAACTCTCAAATAACTTAGTTTTATGTCTCCTTAATAGTATAATCATGCAGTTTTCTTACTTTTTTACATTTTCTTTTTTGGAGAATTGAATGACCTTATCCTTGCACTAGGATGACAAAAACAGAAATAGCATTACAAATTATACTGACTACGTTAATCCTTCAGATATGTTTTTTCCTTTTAAATCTGAACTGTTCAGACTTCAATAATTTACATTTAGTAATGAATTACCCAAAAACTGAACCACCCATGATCATAGAGAAAAAAATACACACATATTCATACACAAGACATATCTATAAACAAGATATATCAAACAACGAGGCATATCTGGAAAGTATGACAGTTTTTTATTTAAAAAAAAAAAAAATTTGAATGGAATAATTTTATTATAACAAGGAAGAGTAAATGTTGAACTACTTTTCTACATAATTTTCACCATTATTAAGGCATTTTTCATACCTTGCAATCAATTTTATCCTTCCTTCCTCAAAAAAACAGTGCTGCTAGTGAAACACTGTTGCACAGCATTTTTCTTGTTTGCATCTACGTTGTAGAGCTGTACTGCAAGGGATCACTTGATATGGAGAAAAAAGTGGTACACACAGTGTCAAGTCAGGACTATAGGGTGGATGCTTCAAATGCTTCCAACCAAATTATTCAATCATACTTTAAGTTTCACCAGCAACATACAGACAAGCATTGTCATAAAGCAACAAAACCCTACAACAGGACAACCTATCCTCTTGTTTTGGATTGCAAGGCACAGTTTTTGAAAGTATCACAATAAAGCGAAGCATTTACAGTCTCATATCTTAGCAAGATGTCAACCAACAAATCCCGTTTCTTCTCCTAGAAGACAGTCATACAACTTTTTGGGTTAAAATGGTTTTGAACCTTGTTTTTTTGGAGATGTTGTGAGTCACTATGCCATAGACTGCTGTTTGGATTGTTTGGTGATAGATACCCCAGTCTTGTCACAATTTGACTAAAAAAATCATCACCTTCATTTTTGTAAAGGATAAGAAAATACTGAGCAGACTATCACTTGGTTTTGCAAACCTCTGTCAACATTTTTTGGACCAAATAAGAACAAAGTCTATGATAGACTAGGTTTTGTTGATTTCTTGCAGAACTTCATCAAATTTCAAGAAACACAATACATAACAAAGAAATTGTAAATTGTCAATTTTCTTTTATTTTTTAATCCACTCATGAAACCAAATCATTAACAATGGAAAAGTGTGCACTCCTTTCCTCATTATGCACAACTTCCTAATTGATCTATCAAACCTACTTTCCAACCATAATTCCATTACTCAAAGTTCATTTACCAGAAACTTCACTAATTTTATTATTTTTATTTATTTTTTATTCATTATTTCTCGTCCCCTATTTTTTTATATAATTTCATAGCTACATTATATTTTCATACAAAAATTGATTTTTATATCTACTGAATTATTAATTGTACTTAAAAACTAGTAACATTATTAAAGTTTTCTAATATATCTAGTTCTGACACAATTTGCTGTTACAGATTCTTTTAAAGGCGAAGAGAAATGAGATAATCCCGAGAAAAAACTTGTATGGGAGTTTCCATAACATTATTTTAATTGTATTAAATGAACAAAAACAAATTTAAAAAAATTCACTTATATATAACAAAAAGGCACTGTGCCTATGGCAAAAGTAAATGAAATAATACTCATTAGTTACAATAAGAATTAACATCCAACCTAGGCCAATAAACCTTGATACCATCAGAATTGCAATAGAAGTTTAGAATATAACTCCAAAATTTTCTTAAAACAATTTTCTGAAATTTTCTTACATTTTGAAAACATCTTAATTAATGATATTTTGAACAAACATCAAATATTTTTTTGGATTAGCTATGTGGATGATACATCGGTCATATGCAATGCAACTACAAACGACGATCACAAGACTATTTTAAATATACTTAATAACTATAATAATGATTTAAAATTCACGTTTGAAATGGAAATTAACAGGAAAATACATTTTTCGGACATTGAAATCGAAATAAACACAAAAAGAACATTATAGAAACAGTTGTTCATAGGAAACCAACAATAAATCACACCACTACACAAAGAATCTAATCATCTATGGTGACAAATAATCGGTGCATATAAAAATTTAATTTTTAAAGCATTGCACATATACGAACGAATAAGATCGTATAAAAAAATTATTGATGTTTAAGATAAAGAAAAATATAAGAAAACATACAAACCTAATAACCATGTTTAAAATATTTAAGGTATAATAATAATGATACTGATGAAGAAAATTTAAGTGGCATATACGAGGTCTGTAAATAAAGTAATGAAACTAGTTTTTTTTGGCAGCCAAAGTGGCAACACTGTAAAGTTACTAGTAAACATGTGGTTACATGAACAGCTGATTTATATTAGGTACTAATATTTTTAGTCTACTGTTGCCACATGAGATGTAAACAAATTTTTTGTGAAACGAGTTTTTGTTGTGCGTTACAAAAATGAGTGATACTAATTATGAGCAACATTGTGCAATCAAGTTTTGTGTTAAACTCAGTGAGAATGCTGCTGAAACTTTTTAAAAATTGAAAAGGGCATATGGAGATGACACTCTAGAACCCAAGATTTTAGGTGGTTTTGAAGCATTTTCAAATGACCCGGAATCAGTTGCGGATGATCCGCACTGTGGAAGATCATTAATGCCAAAAAGTGATGACAACAGTGAATGAATCAGAGACTTGATACAATACATCCAGTGGGTAATTAACTGTCAGAATGATTGCAGAACAACTGAATTTGTACCATACCACAGTCCATAAGATTTTGACAACTGAATTGGATATTAAAAAATGTTTGTGCAATACTGGTACCAAAAAACCTCATTGTTGAACAGAAAAACAACAGGGTGGAAGTGTGCTGCAATCTTTTAGGTTGAGTTTAAACTGATCCTGATTTTCTAAAAAATGTTATTACTGGTGATGAATCTTGGATGCTTGTATCTGAGTATGACCCAGAAACAAAATGCCAGAGCAAGGAAAGGCATGGGACACTTCAAACTCACCACATCCCAAAAGAGCAAATAAAAAATCAAAACCATGCTAATTCGTTTCTTCGATAGTAATGGCATTGTCCATAAGGAGTTTTTGCCTACAGGACAGACTGTAGGTCAATATGTTTACTGAGAAATTCTTGAGACTGCAGAAAAGAGTTGCCCGCGTGAGACCGGTCATCAAAGACAATTGGATACTGCACCATGACAATGCACCTTGTCACACTGCACTCTCAATTAATGAGTTTTTGGCAAAGAAAAACATTCCTATAGTTCTTCAACCACCTTATTCACCTGACTTGAGTTCCAGTAACCTTTTCCTGTTCCCGGCTTTAAAAAAACACCTCAAAAGATACCATTTTGGAACAGTAGAAACCATAAAAAAAGTAACCAACCATTTGAAAGATATTCTGGTTTCTGAGTTTCAACAAGTGTGGGAAAACTGTTTGAAGATTTGCGTGGCTTCCCAAGGGAAATATTTCGAAGGTGATAGAGTCCATGTATAACTGGATTATAAATAAAAAGTTTTTCTGAACCAATCTCATTACTTTATTTACATACCTTGTATAAAATAATTGTAACGGTATATACATCGGTAAAACAAACAGATCTTTCAAAAAAAGATTTGCAGAGCATTATATTGCATACATAAACAAAAAGAGAGGCATTTATAATATAGCTGACCATCTGCTACATGTAAACATACTATTACCAATTACAAACACAACTCAGAAATTTTAGAAACATGCAAAAACAATTAAAAAAATGAACATCTTAGAAAAATACTACATTTATGAATTCAAGCAAGCACATAAAATGATCAACCAAGTAACTTTTAAAGACAATATTTTGATAAAAGGCACAATAAAATAAAAATATTCACATAAAATAATTCATATCCAGCTGATTTTTGTGCTTATTACTCAGAAAATTAATTATATTTTCATTTGTTCATTTAAAAATAACATCAACAACTAATAAACCAAGTAGTTCACGAAAAGTACTTTTGGAGGTTTAATAAATCAATTTTTTAACTGTGTTTTGGTGTTAATTTGTTCAATTTATAATATATCAATTAACAAAGCGGTTAATATGTTCATAAAGTATTTAAATTTTCAAAAAATAGAAGAATACACATATCTGTAGACACATCATGTCAGCTTAAAGAAATAAACATTTGACATTAACTTTTTCTAAAAGCCGTCATTTATACTAGATTTAAATTTTGCAGAAGTTCTTTATTTCATTGGGTACAGTGTTAATTCATTGGATATAGTGTTAAAGTTAAGGAGCTATCTAAGATAAAACCTATGAAATATCTCTTTATTTGGTCTTGGTAGTATGAAGTTCCTGAGTGATCAAAGGTTGTGTACTCGCAACAGTAATTTTATTGTTTTTGTCCAGTTTTGATAAAAAAGATTTTTAAGACCTTGTAAAAATATAGGTATCTTAAGAGCATTAAGTCTCAGTATCAAAATAATGATAACAAATACACAAGGCGAAGTTTTTCAGAGATAGTCCTGATTATATATTTTTGTCCCACAATCAAGGGATGCATTACGCAGTGGTAAGCACCACCCGATATCGTTAAGCCACATTGCATTTGCTTACGATTTAAAACATAGTACAGAGATTTCATTACAAAATCAGGGCAACTACTGCGGAGGGAAAAAGTGTTCGACATGTATATACAACTTCTTTCTTTAATTTTTGTATATCAGCTGCCCATGTAAGTCCAGAATCCACGGTTATTCCCAAATATTTCACATGGTCAGTCTCAATTATTAACAATTACAATTGCAACCAAAAGCTTTACAACTATTTGTAAGCATTTGTAGGGCCAATGGTTTCTCTAAATCTGACCTCAATTTAAAAGCGATTAACTTGGTCTTTACTGTATTCAGCTGCAGTTGTATTCAAACCACATGTTAAGCCTTGGGAAATCATCATGGATCATCTTACATAGCTCACTTCTATCATTTACCCTATAACTTAAAGCTGTGTCATCCACAAATGCTGTGATACCACCATTAAGAATACCTCTACATAATGTACACTAAAAAGAGCACTGCTGAAACTGCAGAGCCCTGAGGGACACTACAGGTAATGCGGGATTCATTACTAAAAGAATTTCCAACTGCTAACTTGCTGGGTTCTACCTGACAGTGAGCTAGCAAACCAGTCTCCACAGATTTCTCTGACATTGGCATTTCTTAGTTTTTCAGTAGGAGTCTGTGATTGAGAGAATCGAAAGCCTTTCTTATATCTAGAAATACTGCAGAAACCTTGCAGTCACTGTTTATGCTGTTATAAATACCTGAGAAGAGATTTAGCATTGCATCTTCAGTATCACATGAGATCAACAGATCTGCATAAGCTTTTCAAGTATTTAGGAAAAAATTGAAAATAAAGCAATAGGTCCATACTTAATAGGATCATTTTTATCCCTGTTCTTGTGTATTGGAATAATGACAAGACTTTTTTAATTGCTTTGGATACACTCCTGTTGCCATGCTAAGATTAAGGAAAAAAACTAGTATATCAGATATTTTGTTTATAACAGCCTTTATTGTATCTACAGTAATGTGATAAACCCAAGAGCTTTTCTTAATTTAAGGAATTTTACTAAATTTCCTATTTCTCTTTTGTTTATAGGCGTAAAAAAATTGAAAATGTACTTGCATTTTCAGAATGGAATAATGTTTTATGGCGGTTTTGAAAGGTTTCATTATGTTTATTTGTGCACGATGAAAGTGGCAGGGCTATATTCACAAAGTGATTATTTAATTTATTCGAAATGCAGAAACTGTCTGATATTATTCGAATATTGCATTGCTATCTTTAATTTGGTTTATTTTTATCGATAAATTTATTTACGAAAGCCAGCTTTCCTTCGGGTTACTGTTTAAACAAATCAGCATTTCATTGTAGAATCAAGATATAGCATTAGATTTCACACTTTACTTGGTTCTGTAGGTTTTTGTATTTGTTTAAAAGTTTAATGTTATATGTTTTATTGCTCCACTTTTTGCATACATTTTTTTTTTTTCGATTTTAGTTAGAAGGTGAAAATTTAAACAAAGTTTTTGAGATAGTTTTTATATTTTTTCCAATAATTTTTTTACTTTTAATGAGTTCTGAATTACCCTAATAAATATACAAATGACCAGTCAGTTTTGTCTAATTTGTTTCTAAGGATAGGTACATCAATTTTTGAAAAATCAAATTGACTGTTAGTAGTGGAGGAACAGTATCAAGGTATAGTTTAGTATAGTATAAAGAAATCATTAAGTGGTCAGTTATTCTGAAATGATGAACAGTTGATTGGAAAGCACTGTACTCTGCAAGTAAGTGATTGGAACGAATAAATAGATGATCCAGACATGAGACAGAGTTTCTGCACATACATGTAGGTTCTTCTATGTTGAGGCCGAAGCTAGACATTTTAAATCTGTATTCGTCCACCAAAGAATCTTACTTTAAACATCATTATTTTTATCACTCATTATTAAGAGATTATGGACGCTAATACAAACTAGATATTCTTTTATTTCATTAATAAAGTAGTTGCTAGCTACATTGTAATCTGTACAAGGCAATAAGATAAAATTCAGTATCTGCTACTATAAAATTAATCTTTATACCATCAGCGGAGACAAAGGTCTGTTTGTTAAATTATACATCAATATTATTTTTAATATAAACAGCTATTCCACCCAATCTATAATCGTCGTTATAATTAGAGTAGAAAGTATAATTATCAATCTGATAGCCGTTTATTTCTTCATTATAAACCAATGTCTCTGTTAAAGCTATATCAGCAGGTAAATTTTATAATTTATTAATTTCTATCAAAAACGAATCAAAGTTTTCCCTTGTACTAAAAATATTTTGAACTATACATAGAGGTATTTCACCAAATTATTGTTAAAAAACTATTTATATACATTTACTATTACAAAGATGAATAGAAATAAGATCCACATACACACACACGATTTAGATTAAACAATTAACATCATGAACACTTTCAAGTTTAATTACTGGGTCACCATCAGTTTTTCAGATTAAGATTGAACCATTTCTTATCCATAAGTACTTGTAACCATTATCGGATTTCACTTTTCTTGGTAGTGCAAAAACTTTTCTTTGCTCTTGGCATAAACTTTCATTTAGGTAAAGAGGAATATCAGAATTCAAACTCAATTGTCGTGTAGAAAAGTCACACTTCACTCTTATTTTTTGTAGCAGTTCGTCCCTAACAATAATTAGCAAAAATTTGATTATTATTGCTGATGGTCTGTCATTGTTCCGCTTTTGTAGTCTATGACAACAATTCATTTTGTTTTCATCGATCAGATGGTCTAAGACCACATTCACATTAGATCATCATTTTTTGCCATCAGAAAGTTATGTAATTCGACACAATTTGCTCTAGAGTACTGCTCCATGGACACCACTCTTTTTTGGAGTTCTACGTACTCTTTTTTTAGGTTAATTATTTCAATCCCTTGATCTTCGATTTTCTGAAGGGAAATACTTAATTGCTTTTCTTGCAAATCGAGCATGGTCTCGTTATCCTCATGAAAACTAACTAACAATTTTCTGAGATCTCTCTCCATAGGCTTATTTTCTTCCCTCTTTGGCAATATCTCTTCTCTTCAGTAATTTGACAATCTCCACCACTGAGATGTGGCCTTTGTCTGCTGAATCTTGAAGCATCATAGTTTTACGCGTTTCTTTTGTACAGGTTACACATATCCAGCTTTTATTACATTCACTAAAAAACAGGATTTCTTCTTTCTTTAAATTTGTGCATACTGCATGGAAAATTTTGTGACAGGAGTGGCAAGTAATACCAGTGCTAGTATTTCCTCTAGAGTATTTGTTGCAGATACCACATGGCATTTTTGAATTTAATGTAAAATAACTGAGCAGTAATATAAGATTTACCAATGAGGGTATCAAAAGTTCACAGACACAGATTAAATGTAGTAATAACAGTACAGTTTTATACATAAAAAGAGATAACCTTTTTCTTCATAAACAATCTTCTCAGCACAGCATAGCTTATCAAAACATAACTGTATTTAAAGTTGAAGGCGATCAATTGGCATTTCACAAACCATTTAACTTGATTGATGATAGAAGGTAAAAACATTTGCAATAAAAAATGGCAATTGAGAGGAATTTGACAGTATTATTAAACAAAATACATTAATATTAATTATTAAAACAGTTATAAACAATAACTGATAATACAGTAAAATTGCTGCCTCGCACATAACTTTCCATGAATACCATAACGAATTGATAAATAAAGATAAGCGATGAGTTGGATTGCAACATGCCTGTACACATCGAGATCCAACTTGATACTGAGTTGTACCTTTTAATTTGCCAATGAATATCATCTGGTTTGAGATTTTTGCGTTTAAAAATCAAGTAACTGCCTTATTTTAAACAATATTTAAGCAACAACTATAAACAAACATCGCTGTACTTGAAATGATGTCTGTTAAAAGCCAACAATTGAGAGAATGTGGTGCACAAGCTCAGAGCTGCAATCTCAGCTTTGAGGCAGTGCTAGAAGTTACTTTCTGGTAACAACCCATATTAAGCATAAAACCAAAGATCAAAAGTTGTATGAGTTAAATGGAGTAATATAATATAATTTAAAATTAACCTGGGGAGGTGTAAGCAATGCGAGTGCAGTTCCTTTCATACCAGCACGTGCTGTACGTCCAACTTGATGAACATAATTCCTAGTATGTACTGGTGGTGAATACAGTACTACATAACGCACTTCCAAAATATCCATACCTCTTGCATAAACATCAGTACAAACCAATCTATATAAAAGAGAAAAATATCTTTATTAGATGAAAAACAATAAAATAAAAATAATGAAGGCATATTTTTTAAATAGATCATCTTTTTATTCCACTTTAAACATAAAAGAGCTAACAGCAAAAAATAAACACAACAAAAAACTAAGAATAGTACAAGCAGTTTTTTGAAAACAAGTTATATTTACATATACACCGACTCTTTCTGCTAAAATACAAGAGTATATCAGGATAGAAAATCCAACTTACATATAAAAATGTACTCTGAAAATTGTACAAAACTAAAACAAAGAGACAATAAATAGAGGTGTATATATATATATATATATATATATATATATATATATAAAAAATAATGTAAATGAACTATAAATGAATTGGATGTATTAACATTGTGTAATTTAATATAGTTTTTTATTTTAACAAGTACAAGCAGAAACGAGCAATAGCAATATTAATACATGATTTCATAAAATTATAAGTTATTTATAAATATTTAAAATAATAAATACATAAATTATGTAAATAGTTTAAAAGTGTAAGTTATAATATTAATAGAGCAATTATTGGTAGATAATTAATTCATATAATTAAAGATTAATAATAGATACACTGTACTGCATATTTCTGAGAAAAAAGATGATATAAGGTAATATTCCACGGTCATGAATTTTTGATGATCACTATATTTTAACATTTTTAGATTAACATGGAAAACTAAGTGACACGACATTTATTGAAAATAAATATAAAGAAATTATCTGTGGTTTTGTAGTTTATCACTATAGAAAATATAATAAGAAAAACAGCAATTTTTAATTTCGTGTGTCACATTATAAGAGATCACATTGCTTCTGTTTTAATGCTACCATTGTTTATTGAATTAGAAAATAATAAAATACGTGGTAATAAAGGGTTGCCGCTAAATTTTAAGATTTGTTTTTCCTGACTTTTACTGACCAATTTAGTAAAAATTTCCTGACTCTCATAATGCTATGCTACTGCCGTTTAATCTGCAAAATATATTATTTTTTTGCAGCCTCCACCATCCCCATAGTAACCCAACTCACGCCTTTTTTTTTAATATTTATTAATACATTCATTTTTAAAGTTTATTTTTTAATGATTTTTTAAAAATATACATTTATAATTAGGCTATTTTTTTCTGATAAATTGTTTCAGTAAATTGCATTGCAAAATGTAAAAAAACAACAACAATATTTAACAACTGCATAAAAATGAACATCATGGTAACTAAAAGTAACAAAGATAAGAAATAAACACTGACTAAAGCAATTTTTAAAAATAATTGGCTCGCACCTAAAATTGCTAAAACTTTTTCACAAAAACTAGCCTATTTTCTAAAGTAAAAAAAAAACAATATTTAATAACTTGGTTTACATAAAAATTATAAGAAACAGATTTGAATTTAACGAAGAATATATGTATGATCATAACTTAAAGGAAAATTAAAATCACTGTGAATAAAAATAATGCAGATATGAAACTAAAACAGAACACCTTATTTTGTTGTACAGAAAACAAATGTTATTAACATTTACTTGAAAAATACTTTATCATTATTATTCTAATGATTTGCAAATGCCATCAAAGTATGGTGCACGGCCATGATTAATGACAGGAGAATTTAGTAGCTCGAAGCTGGAATTTTGATGCTATACAATTAATAGGAAACATAATTTTAAAAGTTGCACCAATATTTTCACATGAACTTATAGTTAACTTATTTTGTACAACATTGGGAACCCACATAATCTCTGCCATAGAAACATTGTCTTTATAACAAAAAGCAGTAATTGTGTTGTCATTTTGGATAATTGAAGTCAAGGATTCAATTGTATCATTTGCTCTTGAAATGCTATTACTCTGATCAGAACATTCAGGCAAGGAACACACAGATCTTTCCACAATTCTCTCAACTGTTGATTAAAATTTTAGTCTGATAAAAGGAAGTAACACTGGGAGATAAAAACTAACTGAATTCTGGGTGTAAGTTTACATCTAACCGCTGGTCATTAAACAGAATCTTTTTAGATATCATATAAAAGTAATTAATTATGTAAATAACTACAAAATAAAATTCACAGTAGTTTGACAAAAATTCCATGAAAATAAGTTAACCTTCAAATTTTTCAATGCTAACTTTTTGTTAAAATTTTACCAGTGAAAAAATTAAATGCAATTTGAAATATTGCTCCTTTAATATTAAAGAATAATTAGGGAATGCAATTAAGAACAGAGCATGTTAATGGCTGCTTGAAGCACGTAGCTGCAATGTGCTGGTCGATGGGGTCACCACTTCCCCATGCCGGGAAATTAAATCAAATATATTTTGGCATTACTTAAAAAATACTTTATTAACATCATAATCTTAATTCGGTAACAAAAATGCAATTCTTTGAAATTTTTTACAATTTTTCCTGACTTTTCCTAAGTTTATATTTCCTGACTTACTTCATGTGGGAACCATTTAATAGTATTTCTCATATTACATTAAATATTTGTTGATAAAAATAACAGGTACTATTGATAATCACTTGAATATCTTTACAATCAGCACTCTTAAATTAATGATTACATGATCATGGAACTGAATATTATACTTTTTGTTGAAATTTCTACACTGAAGTTTATTAATGATGAAAATTGTGAAAGAAGTACTGGAGGGCTCAAAATAAAAGAAAATAGCTAAGTATGAACAAAGCTATGTATCAAGTGCGATTAAGTATTGAATGTTGCATGTTGTATTGTTTATTAGCAATTAAACGAGCCGGACATTAAAATGCATCTCCAGAGCTCAAATGCTAAAAGGTATTACAGTGTAATTATTGGAAAAATATAATACTACATAAAAATGTACACAGTGGTGATACATTTTCAGTGCAAGTAGTTTACTTTTGATTAAACTGAAAGCTAAAGAACAGAGATATAATTGTACTTACATATCAACTTTTCCAGCTCTAAAATCACTAAGAATCCTATGTCTGTCATTAAATGATCTTTCAGATGATATCTCTTCAATTTTTAAATTTGAACCATCACGAGTACTAAGGTAATGTAAAAGACGTGCAAGTCTGTGCGTAGCATCAGTAAAATGTGTGAAACATAAAACACCACGCCAATTTTTTGTAGCCAGGATGTGGTACAACACTATTGGTTTTAACTGAACTTTACATTCAATCCACTGCTCTTCTAATTCTACAGGTTTTATTATTTGATTTGCTAATGCATCACTTCCTAAATTATGAATTCCTGTTGATTCTGAATCACAATCTAGAAAAAAGGGCTTTAGTTATGTAAGGTAAACTTTTATTTCCGTTACTTACTTAAATGTAAATCAAAGTGAATTTAATGAATATTATAGTTAAATTATAATAATTACATTATTAACATAAAACATCTCTTGTTTAATATTATATGATGATAATATAATAAAATTGCAATGAACTATAAACAAGGTTAGTTAAAACGGTAGTATTAAATCTTATTTTTTTGGGAGAGGGACAGATGGATTCAAAAGGGGCATTAGCATGCTGTTGTTAATAATCAATGTGTACCGAATGATTCTTCTAGTCTTATTGGTAAAGTAAACAATGCACTTGAAATCTGTGTATAACTGTGTTTTTGCTTTTGTTGTAAAATTTTTGCGTCATGACAGCATGTTGAAAATGGTACATAATTTTTTTTTTTAAATCAAGGACACAAGCTGAAAAGATTTAAGAGAGTTATTTGACATGTTACTAGTAAGATTGCATAAGTGAATGAACTGTACGTTTAAAATAAAAGCTAATTTCTATGAAAAGTGATCAACATTCTGTCAAACAATTAAAAGCCTGAAATGCTGCTGATAAACGCACTGATTAGATTCATGAGATGGCTTATCATCTGAGAAAGCTCATTTCATTAGCTTTACACTGATATCAGAAAAGATGCTGCATATACAATTTTAACAATAGAGAAAGCAGTAATAAAGTTCTGAACTGGCAACCTACTTACTGAATTTTGGGGAGGATTTATTTAAACTGAACTTTGTTACTTTGGATTTAAAGGTAGTACTGTAAGTTATATATCATTTTAAGTCTAATTTCATGAATTATTACTTCCATAATTCTCTAAATTCATATTGAATGTAATCATATCATATGTATTCATATCATGTCTGATAGAACTGGCAAAAAATTAAAATCCTAAATGCTTAAACAGAAATTTATTTTTTACATTTAAATAATTTAAAATGCATTAAGAAATAACAAAATCTGATCTATACTTTGGATCTGATTTCTATTCATAATCACTTCTTTAACGTTTAGAAAATCTAATTTTTAATTTTACAGTCACTGAATTCATGTAATTTAAAAATGCAATTTATATTATACAAATGCAACTCCAAAATAAAATTGAGTTTTAGTTTTTATCAACAGGTGTTACATTATTTTCAAAACATCATCACACATAAAAATACATACACATTTCAATAAAAACATTTTTAATAGAAACTAAAAATAAAAATGAATGCACCATTTCATCGAACAATGAACTTCAGAACTTCTAAAAATAGAAATATAACAGAATTAGGTGTCAATATGTTGGCAGTTTGCAGTTACCTGTTGAAAAATATACTTTTCCACTTCCAAAATCAACAACTAGTTTGGGCATGTGCAGAGTACCTGCAGTATTTTTACCCAGGTTACTTCTCAGCTGAACAAAAGGAGCTTTACACTGGAATTATGCAGAACATACTAGATTGTGTCAAAAGTGATGTTTCAAGTTTACTGAACAATCTGTGATAAAGACTTATTATTCTTCAACATTAAAAAGCTGTTTAAAAGGATAGTAATTTGTGAGCTGAGAGGACATGATGAAAAACATGACGTAAACATAAATGTAATTCTAAAACAATATTTTCAGATCAAACTTTGAAGAAAAAAACTAGAATCAAATGAGTAAGATATTTTTATTTTACTTTTAAGATTGGTTATTTTTTAAAAAAAAAACATTATAGCTAGAGTTGACATCAAAAAATAAACATAACAAAAAGGGTGATGAGCTATAAAATACACCCAGAAACACAAGGAGATAATTATTAATTCTGTTATGATGAAGTAGACGGACAGTATACATATGATGTTTACACGGATTTGAATATAGATCGTGGATACCGGTATTCTTTGGTGGTTGGGTTTCAATTAACCACACATCTCAGGAATGGTCGAACTGAGAATGTACCAGACTACACTTCATTTACACTCATACATATCATCCTCATTCATCCTCTGAAGAATTATCTTAACGGTAGTTACCAGAGGCTAAACAGGAAAAAAAATATATACAAAATCAATTGGAAGAAATATATATATATGGAGTATATGGAGTGGAAGAAAGATCTGAAAAAGAGGAAGACGGAGCAAACCAAGCTAGAAATTACCAAAACAAAATAGTGTAAATCAGTGATTCTCAAACTGTGCGCTGCGGCACCCTGGGGAGCCGCAGCCTCTTCACAGAGGAGCCGTGAAATATTTTAAAAGTTCGTAATTAGCTGAACCAAGAAATCTATTTATAATTATTAATTTAATGTTAATAAAGTAAAAAAATAATGAAGATACACAAGTTTTATTTATTTTTAATCTCTTACGAGCAGTCATACTTTTACTGAGGGTAGGGTGCCATGGAAAAATTTTAATTGAAAAAGGGTGCCATGGCTTGGAAGAATATGGGGACCACTGGTGTAAATAATGAATAAAAGATTAATAAAAAATATTTAAGGCAAAAAACATAAATATTTTTAACTACGAAAGTCAGTGGAAAGTTCCAAATAATGATATACATATCAGAACTGATAAATAAGTGCAAAAAAGTAAATTAAAAAAAAGAGGAAAAAATAAAAAAACTTGAAATATCTTTTACAAGAAATTACAAAAAAAAAGATTGATTAAAGAATTAATGTAGTGAACTAGAAAGGAAAGTTACTGCAGGATAAGATGATAAAGATGTAAAAACTATGTGAAAAGGGGGGAAATGAAGCCAAAAGTATGGATGGAAGTCTGTAGTTAGGTAGAAAAGTTAAGAGATAGCACTGTGAGTGTTAGACACGCACAGAAAAATAATTATCCAATTATGAGATATATGGGAAAAAAATATAGTCAATTTCTTTGGATTAAACTGTATAAGATTATGGTTTACAACAAAATAATTACCATCATTTTTAGATGTTTTGTGTACAAAAAGACGAGGATGAAATAAGTTAATCTGTTTTAGCTTCTCAGGGTCCTGTGTTAATGTGGCAGAGAATAATAATTTTTGAGGTCGAAGAGGCTGCTTGTAGAGAGAATTCAAAGAAAGAGGAGGAACTGCTCCAACACCTGTAGCATACATAAGAATAAATTTAAAAATTACATATATATATATTTATTTATCTCAAATAACAAAAAAAATAACCACCAAACACAGTAAAAAAACCCAGAAACGTAAAAAACTAATACTAAAAGTCGACTTTTGTGAGATCTCGAATCATCAGTTTGTACAAAATTCCAAAATTACAGTTTTGTGGTTATTAGAGTTTATTTTTTCTAAATTTTTAGTTTTTGTTTGATGCAATTTTGAAATTTTGTACTGACTGATCATCTGGGATCCGCAAAAGTCAACTTTTTAGGTTTCTGTTACTGTGTTTGGTGGTTATTTTTTTGTTGTTATTTCAGGTTATTTGGCACAGTGGTCAGTATGTTGATCAATTACTTGAATTTTCACAATGTTATATTTATTTATATATATATGTTCATATGTTTTTATTATATATATAAAAACAAATGAAAAAAATGTTCAAGAACAAAATATTTTTAGAACATTTTTAGGAACAAAATATTTGCAATGCATTTATGTAGAAATGGTATCGTTTTAAACTCCTTGTAGGTATAAAGTTAGATTTACATTGATTACTGATAAAAGTAAGGTCACCACCCAGTTAGTAATAAGCATACTGATACTTTCAAAATAATTTTGGTATATAAAAAAAAAAAATGCGTATTTACAAAAAGAAGGGCTTCTATATTTTATCTTATATTTTTATTAAGTTATACATTTTCTATTACAAAAAAATAATTATTCAACAGATAAGCTTTTAAATAATAGTAGTGAATAAGTATTTATCCGTTGATACATTCTGTATATATATAACATTTGTAATATGTTTAAGTTTTTTTTTTTAAAGAATATCCTAGAGCCTATATTGTATATTGTACCACTGAATAACCAGTATAGTTTATTATTCTAACTTGAATTTGCCAAATTCCATTGACAATTGTAATTATTTTTTTAAATAAAATTTTAATTATTTACCACCATAACACATTTGGATTAGTATATTATATATAAATATATGAGATATGTACATTACTGAAATAAATTGGAAAAAAAATTGGCAATTTTGTAGATTACGCTTATTAGATCATTATCTTATTTTCCGATTTGATATGCATTATTGTTTTTTGTATATAAATTATAACTTCTTCTCTTAATTAAAATCCTTATCTTTTTGGACTAAATTTATTGTGAGCTTTAAATTATTTTATTTAGAACTATTTTTATTTGAATATTTATTCAAAATTATATTTATTTAAATTACTTACAGATGGACTGCCAATAAAATCCATATGATAAAAACAATATCTTAGGTAAAATTTTAGTCTGGGGTCATTTATCTTTTACTTACATCCTATTCTCTTAAATCCTCATTTTCTTATACCTTCTGCCCGGCACAACTTAAAATCCTGTGATTATCATTCAACTCATAAAAAACTGAGTCAATAAAATTATTGTATAGAGAAGGTACATTAATTTTTAAACAGTTTCTTCACTCCCTTTTCTTTATCCTTAATAACTTCGTCCTTCAATGAATTGGATTGGCTGTTACTATGATTCTATCTCTCATGTCATCCTACTGTTATTGTCAAATGTTACAGAGCCACATATAGTTGTAGTTGGTTAGCTATATTGGCAAATCTTATTTCCATGACTTCCTTGGCTCAACCTCCATCTTATGTAAAGTGGAACACCTGTTGTTACCTTTAATAATTTTATTGTAAAATTATGTTATGTTTTTTAATATTATTATTTCCTTTTGCATATGAGGTCTATAAAGACTGCTGTAGTTTTTTTTTTTAGATTGAATTACTTTACCAGCATTGTAATGGTTGTCTACCATAATCCTGTCAGTTCTCCTTCAGAGTCTTTGGTTTTCTGCTCTCTCTCTCTCTCTCTCTCTCTCTCTCTCTAATGGAAACATTTAAAATGAATATAAATTAAAAAGGAGAGATCAAAGGATATTCCTTTTATCTGTGGAGCAGTTAAACAATTTTTAATGGATCTATATAATCTATAATTGTATGATGAGAATGAATAATTTATTTATATTACATTTACAGAATGAAAAAAATTAACTGAAATAAAATGAATTATCTTTTCTACTGTTAACAGTTAAAAAAAATACAACCTCCGGAAGTTATATGATTTTCTAAATGATATAGCCAGTCATTTTTAATATTATCAATAACTCTATCTGCTTCATCAATGACAAGAAATTTAAGGTGGCAAAGACTGAAACCAGGAGTCTCTTTGATATGTTCAACTAATCTACCTGGAGTAGTTACCATAATATCAACTAGACTTTCATATCCCACACCAGCTTCTATAAAAAAAAACATAAAAAAAAACTTATTAAGTACTGAGACAAGAAAAAAATAAAATACCACAATTAAAATAAAATTTTAAATTATTAATTTTATTTAATTAGATATCCAATATTTTTTTCAATTCACAAACATAGTTAGTTACCAGCCTAAAGACTGTCCTGTAAATTTGTGCGGTTTGCATCAGTTCGTAATAATGAAACAATAGTGATTCATTAAAGTAATTTTAAATATGTATTTTTGTGTGTGTAAATAAACAAAAAATCAACATTAAAATAAAAAAATGTTAAGCATTAACAATGACAAATGAAACTTAATTATCATTCAAACAATCTGCAGTACAAATTTGACTTGCTTGATTTACTCAAGTTAATTTTTTCTTTAACTCAGATAAATCAACATTCCATAAAACTGACAACTGACTCTGACATCAAGTCCGAAAAGCTCAAAATCATTTTTGAGCTTTTAATAAGTGGCCATTTTTGGCCAAATAAATATAAGCCCAATTTGCATTATTTTCAGGAAAATTATGTGTATCAACTGAAAACATGTAATCCCTCCAATAACTGTGAGAAATAATATAAAATTAAATGAATGGTAAATTCCCATTAAATTCCTTGTTAAGGGAAAATAGATTTTACCTGTATTAGTCTTCATTTTAATTACACTTAAACTGTGTAACATATTTTCATTTCAATGTTTATTTGAGATTTTTTTTGTTTCATATTTTAGTTCATATTCCCAGATAGAATATTATTAAAAGATGCAGCATTAAATTAATGGATTTTATAGAAAAAAAATTAATTAATTATTTTTCATAATAATTAGATACTTTAAATTCATTTATTCAAATAGTAACAACAGGCTGATACTACGTTAAAGTTACTTTTTTATTTTTTTTTATGATGGTTGAGAAATAATTCTGAAGCATTTGAGATATATTAAGCCAGATTGAGATTGGGAAGTTTCTGAATAAGAGGCTAGCATGTTATCACTTACCAAAGAAAGGTAACCTTTACCATAAATTGTTCATAATATATGCAATTTAAGATAGTTGATAATATACAAGGCATATTCATAAAGTAAGGGCCGTTTGGTCATTAAAAAAAATTAACTCATGAGAAAAGGTCTTTATTTACAGTTTTAGTTTACTTTTTTATTTACTTAGTTTACATAGTTTACTTATTTATCTACTTCACTTTTCTACATAATCGCCAATCAGTTCTAAGCATTTTTTGTAATGCTGCACCAGTTTCTTTAACCCCTTGGCATAGAAGTTTGCCACCTGGGAATTGAACTAGTTGACAATGGCAGTCTTGTGTTCCTCATCATTTTCAAAGTGTTGTCCACCAAGCCACTTTTTCAAATGCAAGAACAGGAAGTAGTCGCTAGGTGCAAGGTCAGGAGGATATGGAGGGTGGTCAAAAATTTTTCAACAAAATTTTGAATCTTCTTCTTGGTTAAGGCAGCGGTGTGAGGATATGCATTGTCGTGGAGGAGGATTACGCTGGATGACAGTTTCCCACGTAGTCAATTTTGGATCGCATGTCTCAGTTTGGTGAGCATTTCACAGTACACGTCAGCTGTAATTGTTGATCCATGTTCCATGAAATTAACCAAAATAAAGCCCTTTTCGTTCCAAAAATGGTAGCCAACATTTTTCGACTAGAGTAAGGAGATTGCTTAAACTTTTTTGGATTTGGGGAATTTGAATGGCACCACTGTGTTGACTGTTGTTTGATTCTGCATTGGTGTAGGATATCAATGTCTTGTCAGCCATAACAATGTGGGAAAACAAATTGTCTCCATCTTGTTGATAGCAGTCCAAAAACATTTGCCCACTACACATTCTTTGCTCTTTGTGTTGGTCGGTGAGCATTTTTAGTATCCACCTTGCACACAATTTGAGATATCCAAGCTTTACTGTGACAATTGTGTAGATAGAGGTGTGTCCAACAAGTGGAAATTCATCAGCCAGAGCACTAATCATCAGTTACAGTTTTTGGTTCATTTGTTCAACGATTTCGTTTGGGCCTGCCACTCCGCTCTTCGTCATGCACATTTGTGTGGCCATTTTTAAAGTCTTGACAACATTGTCTAACCTTTCCTTCACTCATTACTGCAGATCCATACACTAGGCACAACTCCCAGTGAATTTCAGCAGCTGAAGATTCTTTTGCACACAAAAATCGAATCATAGCATGCACTTCACAACTGGCAGAAGAAACGATTGTTGCGGACATTATGATCTGTATTCATCGATTTGGACATTCAAGATGTCCGGACGAGGCCTACAGTGAAGGCAAAAGCTGAGTTAATAATCACAGATGTAAATGTCTACCAAGGCATTTACATCGGTGGCATCCCAACGAGGCCAGGCTTATTACTATGATATGTAAAGAGTCAGAGAGCGATAGACGACTCCCGTTAAAGCCCATCAGGAACAGGGGGGGGGGGGGTGACTAGGCAGGTGTCTTCCCCTCTTCCCCTATGGGGTTGGGATGTATTCATCAGCAGGCAATCGACTACTTAATCAAAACAACTGCAGTGGCTTCATAAATAGCCGACAGATGACCCTGCATGTATGAAACTACATTCAGACCCACTAATATTTAAATATAAGCCGACGACTCTTACTTTATGAATATGCCTTGTATTTTGTGTTTAATTATTAAGTGAAAAACACGGTACTTGTTTTTATTCCATTTCCATTTACTTAATGAGCATATGAAGATCCATCCATACATAAAAATTGACATTCTGAGTAAACCTGCAGCTTTTCTAAATAATATTACCTAATGTCTGCATGATTATATTAATTATATTATTATATTAATAATATAGTAGTAACAGTTTTCAATTTTTGTACATATTCAGAAGTTTAATCATAAAAGTAATAATTTATCTAGTTTAGGCACTATTTGAATAATTATATTTGTAATGGAAGTAATAATTTTATAAAAAAGTACTTTAAAATAATTTATCTTACTTATGCTTTCTTTTTTACTTTCTTGTACAAAGTAAAGGAAGTAATGTGAACATGAGAAAGTTTGGTTTTCAGATTTCAATGGAAATATCCATTTTGACTAGTTTCGGTGTGATGTCTACATACATATGTATGTACGTACACATATATATATTGGTTAACTCAAAAATGATTAGCCGTAGGATGTTGAAATTTTGGATTTAGGACTGTTGTAACATCTAGTTGTGCACCTCCTCTTTTGACTGCAATTGACAACCAAAAGTGTCCAAAAAAGCCCAAAATCCAAAAAAAATGGATTTTGTACTTTTTCTTAACTACAGTAACAAACCCTCATTGGGAACTTTCAGTGATGTATCATAAGTGGTAGTTATTTTTAATGGTTCCAGAATAATAGCCAAACGAAATTTTAATTAATTAAATATTTGGATCTTATAAGGGGAAGGCACATCAGTTCGAATCAGACTTCATCTCCTTTTTTTTAACTTTTTTTTTTTAATTTAAATATATTGATTTATTAATAATTATTAACCTGTGATTGTAAAAATTTTTTTACGATATTGAATTATAAATAATTCAATATCAATAGTTATTAATGAAATAAAATTTGATGTACTTTTCTTTTTAAAAAAACGTGTATATGTAATTTAATAGGTGTAAAAGGAAGTCATACAGTGTACACAAAAAAATTTTTTCTTCTTGCAGTATATACAAATTTTTTTAATAGATTCAATTTTTGTCTAGTCCTTTCATTATTTTCAACATTCAATCAAACTACTTTCTTTATCTACCTTCTAAATTCTCCATATTTTGTGAAAGGCTTGTTATGAGGAATGCATCTTAGTTTGGCTTCCACACTGACTTCCACCTGTTACATTAATATAGTATGTAAAAATTAACAACAACAAAGAATGGTATATACAGAGTCTACTTGCCAAAGGCAAGGTTTTGGGCAGCTGAGAGTTCTCAATTTCTCCCTTCTACTTTTGATTTTTAGCATAACTCTATGCTTCAAATCTTATGTTAACTGGTTAAATCTTGTTAACTGGTGTCAGTTGGATTCCTTCCATCTGTGCAGAACTGTTGTAACATAACTTTGTCATCCTGTTTCTTACACACTTACGAGCCCTAATAAAAACAAGGCTTCATAATCTTTGAAGAAATCATATAGATCTTGTGGCAGTAAAAAACTGACAAAATATTCATATTAATATGAATCACAAGTTATGCAATGTATTGGAATTTATATTGGAAAGTTGCATTAAAAAAGTACCTATAGAATGGTTAAAATTTATTTAACACCTCTATTAAAACTGTATTAACATGTTATATATATGGGAAGCATGCCTTTAGAACAACAATTGATAAATGCCATAATAAGGTACAACATGTTTTTTTAATGTCCAATTTTGCACTGCATAAGTGAATTCAGTTTTATAGAAGTGTCAAGCAGTTCTTGGCTTGGTTCAATTTTCTGTAGAACAGAAAAGACAAAAAAAAAAACACAATTTAAATAAAAATACTAACTATGATATACGAGAAGCTTCTGTTCTTGTTGAAGTGGCATTGCTTTTCCAGTAACAGATAATACATGGAGACCAGTACCAATAGTATATTGATTAAAAACCTGGGCGACTTGAGCAGCTAAATCTTGAACAGGTACTACCACAAGTGCTCCTATCCTTTTCAAAAATCTCTTTCTAAGACGCTAAAACACAAAGTAAATACAACTTATCAATAACAATAACAATAATAATAATAATAAATGTCACAAGCAACATTACTTTTCATAGATAATTATAAATAACATCCAAGTGTGAACTGAGTACCACTTTATTTAAATATACAAAAGTGGTGGGATGTAAAAGTTAGGTTTACTAACATATATACAAACCGTGTAATTTCAGTAAAAAAAAAAACATTCTATTTCAACATGGTTAAAGGCTTACTGTGACACATGATCGAGAAACTAAAAATCTGATGTGGACACCACATAACATCCTTGTACGTGTATTAAATTACATATAGAAATTTTTTTTAAATGAAAAGTACTTAAAATTTTATTTCATTAATTACTTCTGATATTTTTTTATTGTTATTATTGAATCATTTTATGTAAAACTTTTTTACGAGACGTTAATAATTTTATAATAATAAATCAACATATTTAAATTTAAAAAAAAAAAAATAATCAGATGTTTCACCAAATCTGATGTGGACACCATATGACTTCCTTGTACACCTATTAAATTACATTTTCACATTTCTTTAAAATTAAAATTACATAAAATTTTATTTCATTAAAAACTTGTTTTTTTTTTGTTTTTTTTTGTCTTCAGTCATTTGACTGGTTTGATGCAGCTCTCCAAGATTTCCTATCTAGTGCTAGTCGTTTCATTTCAGTATACCCTCTACATCCTACATCCCCAACAATTTGTTTTACATACTCCAAACGTGGCCTGCCTACACAATTTTTCCCTTCTACCTGTCCTTCCAATATTAAAGCGACTATTCCAGGATGCCTTAGTATGTGGCCTATAAGTCTGTCTCTTCTTTTAACTATATTTTTCCAAATGCTTCTTTCTTCATCTATTTGCCGCAATACCTCTTCATTTGTCACTTTATCCACCCATCTGATTTTTAACATTCTCCTATAGCACCACATTTCAAAAGCTTCTAATCTTTTCTTCTCAGATACTCCGATTGTCCAAGTTTCACTTCCATATAAAGCGACACTCCAAACATACACTTTCAAAAATCTTTTCCTGACATTTAAATTAATTTTTGATGTAAACAAATTATATTTCTTACTGAAGGCTCGTTTAGCTTGTGCTATTCGGCATTTTATATCGCTCCTGCTTCGTCCATCTTTAGTAATTCTACTTCCCAAATAACAAAATTCTTCTACCTCCATAATCTTTTCTCCTCCTATTTTCACATTCAGTGGTCCATCTTTGTTATTTCTACTACATTTCATTACTTTTCTTTTGTTCTTGTTTATTTTCATGCGATAGTTCTTGCGTAGGACTTCATCTATGCCATTCATTGTTTCTTCTAATTCCTTTTTACTCTCAGCTAGAATAACTATATCATCAGCAAATCGTAGCATCTTTATCTTTTCACCTTGTACTGTTACTCCGAATCTAAATTGTTCTTTAACATCATTAACTGCTAGTTCCATGTAAAGATTAAAAAGTAAAGGAGATAGGGAACATCCTTGTCGGACTCCCTTTCTTATTAGGGCTTCTTTCTTATGTTCTTCAATTGTTATTGTTGCTGTTTGGTTCCTGTACATGTTAGCAATTGTTCTTCTATCTCTGTATTTGAACCCTAATTTTTTTAAAATGCTGAACATTTTATTCCAATCTACGTTATCTAGGTCTTTTCTAGGTCTATAAACGCCAAGTATGTTGGTTTGTTTTTCTTTAATCTTCCTTCTACTATTAATCTGAGGCCTAAAATTGCTTCCCTTGTCCCTATACTTTTCCTGAAACCAAATTGGTCTTCTCCTAACACTTCTTCCACTCTCCTCTCAATTCTTCTGTATAAAATTCTAGTTAAGATTTTTGATGCATGACTAGTTAAACTAATTGTTCTATATTCTTCACATTTATCTGCCCCTGCTTTCTTTGGTATCATAACTATAACACTTTTTTTGAAGTCTGACGGAAATTCCCCTTTTTCATAAATATTACACACCAGTTTGTATAATCTATCAATCGCTTCCTCACCTGCACTGCGCAGTAATTCTACAGGTATTCCGTCTATTCCAGGAGCCTTTCTGCCATTTAAATCTTTTAATGCTCTCTTAAATTCAGATCTCAGTATTGTTTCTCCCATTTCATCCTCAACTTCCTCTTCTTCCTCTATAACACCATTTTCTAATTCATTTCCTCCGTATAACTCTTCAATATATTCCACCCATCTATCGACTTTACCTTTCGTATTATATATTGGTGTACCATCTTTGTTTAACACATTATTAGATTTTAATTTATGTACCCCAAAATTTTCCTTAACTTTCCTGTATGCTCCGTCTATTTTACCAATGTTCATTTCTCTTTCCACTTCTGAACGTTTTCTTTAATCCACTCTTCTTTCGCCAGTTTGCACTTCCTATTTATAGCATTTCTTAATTGCCGATAGTTCCTTTTACTTTTTTCATCATTAGCATTCTTATATTTTCTACGTTCATCCATCAGCTGCAATATATCGTCTGAAACCCAAGGTTTTCTACCAGTTCTCTTTATTCCGCCTAAGTTTGCTTCTGCTGATTTAAGAATTTCCTTTTTAACATTCTCCCATTCTTCTTCTACATTTTCTACCTTATCTTTTTTACTCAGACCTCTTGCGATGTCCTCCTCAAAAATCTTCTTTACCTCCTCTTCCTCAAGCTTCCTAAATTCCACCGATTCATCTGACAACTTTTCTTCAGGTTTTTAAACCCCAATCTACATTTCATTATCACCAAATTATGGTCGCTATCAATGTCTGCTCCAGGGTAAGTTTTGCAGTCAACGAGTTGATTTCTAAATCTTTGCTTAACCATGATATAATCTATCTGATACCTTGCAGTATCGCCTGGCTTTTTCCAAGTGTATATTCTTCTATTATGATTTTTAAATTGGGTGTTGGCAATTACTAAATTATACTTCGTGCAAAACTCTATAAGTCGGTCCCCTCTTTCATTCCTTTTGCCCAGCCCATATTTACCCACTATATTTCCTTCCTTGCCTTTTCCAATGCTCGCATTCCAATCTCCAACTATTATTAAATTTTCATCTCCTTTTACGTGTTTAATTGCTTCATCAATCTCTTTGTATACACACTCTACCTCATCATCATCATGGGCGCTTGTAGGCATATAAACGTTAACAATCGTTGTCGGTTTAGGTTTTGATTTTATCCTTATTACAATGATTCTATCGCTATGTGTTTTGAAATACTCCACTCTCCTCCCTATCTTCTTGTTCATCACGAAACCTACTCCTGCCTGCCCATTATTTGACGCTGAGTTAATTACTCTAAAATCACCTGACCAAAAGTCGCCTTCCTCTTCCCACCGAACCTCACTAATTCCTACTATATCCACATTCACCCTATCCATTTCCCTTTTTAAATTTTCTAGCCTACCAACCTTTTTTAAGCTTCTAACATTCCACGCTCCGACTCGTAGAATGTTATTTTTTAATTTTCTGGTGACCCCTTCCTTAGTAGTCCCCACCCGGAGATCCGAACGGGGGACTATTTTACCTCCGGAATATTTTACCAAGGAAGGCGCCTCCATTATTGCTATGTGAAAATGCAGAGAGCCACATTTTCTTGGAAAAAAAGCAGCTGTAGTTTTCCATTGCTTTCAGCTGCGCAGTACTCAGAGGACTGAGTGATGTTGATACGGCCGTTTAAGTCATTGTGACTCACGCCCCTAACAACTACTGAAAGAGCTGCTGCCCTCTTTCAGGAATCATTCCTTAGTCTGGCTCTCAACAGATACCTCTCCGATATGGTTGCACCTTCGGTCCAGCTACTCTGTATCCCTGAGCACTCAAGCCCCCTCACCAACAGCAAGGTCTCATGATTCATAGAGGAGGAAAAAAAAAACTTCTGATATTTTTTATATTATTTTTTTTTGTTGTTATTATTGAATTATTATTAATCATAAAAATTTGTTTACAATGAGAGGTCAATAATTATTAATAAATCAATATATTTAAATTAAAAAAAAGTTAAAAAAAAGATGATAAAGTCTGATTTGAACAGATGTGCATTCCCCTAAGATTCAAATATTTCATTAATTAAAATTTTATTTGGCTATAACTCTGGAATCAATGAAAATAACTACCACTTATGATATATTATTGAAAAGCTCTCAATGAGGGCTAATTACTGCAATTCAAAATCTGTATTATTTGGAATTTTGGGCTTTTTTGGACACCTTTGGTCCAGTCAATTGCAATCAAAAGGGGAGATGCACAACTTGATGTTACAGCAGTCCTAAATCAAAAATTTCAACATTCTATGGCTAATCGTTTTTGAGTTATGTGATACATATGTACATACAGACGTCATGCCGAAACTAGTCAAAATGGATTCAGGGGTGGTCAAAATGGATATTTCTGTTGAAATCTGAAAATAAAATTTTTCACGATCCAATACTTCCTTTACTTCATACAAGGACGTAAAAACAGTGTAATCACTGTTAAAATTAATTAACTTAAGTAATAGTTTGACAGGTAATAGAATACCTCATGGTAGTAGTAATTATTTTCTAATATAAGTATTGAAGTTAAATTCTGGTTAGCTCTGTTGAAGTCTTTGGCTCAATGGATTCGCCTACTTGGTTTTTATATGAACAATCTTCAAAGATAAAAAGTCTAAAGTGAAGAGATTGGTGCTAATCAGCTTATTCTTGCGAGTTACTGGCTGATAAATGAGGCAAATTCATTGACATCTTGGTTCATCGACTGCTACAGAAGTGTGACATCAATTGGAAAAACTGTAGCTTTGTAGCAAATAAATTAGTTATTTAAGGATGCATGAAGCAATTTTTTTTCATTAAATTTTCTGTTTATTTTAAAAATTTAAATCTTGAAACATCCAAAAAAATGAGGCTGAAAGGATTGGATAATATCAATCACTGAACAATATCAATCCACATATACGCCTCTTTATATGATCAATCCAAAATGGAAGTATTTTAGTATCTGTAAATCAGCATAATTATCCTATTTTAGTATAGTTTTTGAAACATTCTATTTGAACCCATTAAGTTTTTTTTATTTTTCTCTAATGTTTCTCCATAGATACAGAGATCTACATTCAATATTTACATTAAAAAAAACATTCTTTAGTAAACACTGAAATGTCACTTGTCACATTTTTTTATCTGATGGGAGGATATTTCCTGGACACTTTATGTCATTATTTCTTATTTGCAGTTTACTGCACAGTCAAATATTGTGAACAGTTATTAAAGTCGTAACATAAAAGACATTGGATCCCTACAAACATGTTGGGGAATTATAGAGATGTATTTAAACTGTACATGTTCTGACTTGTCTCAAATAAATCATTTTCTAAATATGATAAAATTTCTCAGGTTTAATTTAATTAACTGATTTCCAAATGAAATCTAATTAATTATATGATTTTTGAACAATCATTATGGACTCTTCAATGTTTTTCAAATTCTGTCAAATTTTAATGTCTATTCCATAATCAGGATCTTCCAAAATGTTTTCTTATTCTTTAAAATTTGAAATCACAGTCAAATAATTCTGTAGTTCTTACAGTTCAGTTTTTTCTATTTATAATTTGTTCAGCTTAATTTAAACTCTTTTTTCTGAAGTAAATGATTCATTTTTTTTTTTTTTAGTTGCTTAGAAAACGTGTACTGGTTGTAAACAGCTTATATACTAACAAACATCTTTAATTATTTTTTATTACTTGTAATGCAATAGACCCATGAGATTAAATAAAAGTATAGAATAGTGTGAATGTTCTGAATTAATAATATGTTATTGAGGTTTAAATGCACATGTAAAATTCTAAGAATAAACTGGCTCAGCTATAATTACATAAGTATATTTTACCTGGATAATTGGAAGGACAAATGCAAGTGTTTTCCCACTTCCGGTAGGTGCACTCACACAAATATCTCTTGACCAAAATCTTAACCCAGGACCAGAACATTGTTTTTCAGCCAAAACCCAAGGAATTACCTTCTGTTGAACTGGAATATAATATATAACAAATAAATAGCGTACAAAATTAATAATTTAAACAGTAATTAAAGTCATTGAACATAACTAAAAAATGACCAGTGTTGAGCATTTACAAACTAAGTACACTAACAGTATCAATCATTGTGATTCCTACTTTATGAATATTATTTTACAGTTAAAATTATCAATAGAATTAAAGATGAATGAGAAAGAAATTCCCAACAGCATGACAGATTAGCCTAGGAGAGTAAAACACAAATGGAAAATCTTATAGGTTTGTAGGTAAAGGGATGTTATCCCATCACCATAAGATCTGTAACTATGCCTGATGAGATCAGCAAACTGATGCTCAAGGGTGCAGGGGGCAGCCCCCTGGACCCTTGAAGCATTCGTATTCTCATGTTTGTGAGAATATATATTTTTACAGAAATATTTCAAGAAAAGAAATATTAGTGTGTAGAAAATATTTTCTGAACATTTTGGTGTTTTTATATTTAAAATAGGTTTAAGAAATGAATAGATATAGAATTTAATAGTTTTTAATAGAAATATAATGGTTAGACTAGCCATACTGATAACAGGGGGCTTAGGGAATGTCGACTTCTTCGTTTAGTCTTGTCTATGTTACTGTGTTAGTTGCCAGTTCAGCTGCTGCTATTGGGGTAGAGCAGACCACATGATGCGCCAGCCGGATGCACGCCAATGACTCTACCACTAAATAAAGAATCTTTTTCTTTTACTAGTAAATATTAACTAACAATCCCTTTCTTTTATTAACATAATTAATAAATAATAATATGTAAATAAAAATACAAATATAAAATATAAATAAAAATAATTTACGCTTAGAAATTAAATTAAATAATCTAAAAATTAAATGAAAACGGACTGCTTCTAGCGGGAGAGTCGCCATGCGCAGCCAACCAGTGTACCACCATTGGTCTGCTCTGTGCCAAAAGCATCTAAAATAAAAATGTGAGCACCTACAACAAACAAACCCATGCACTATTTTTTTTATGGAGAGTGATTGTTAATTATTAATTTATTTCTTAAATAAATAGTTAATTTTGGTAATACAAGAAATACAAAAGCAACAAACTACTATAACTTCATTGCAATCCTTTATTTTCCGCATCCCCAGAACTGAACCCGCATCTACGGAGAAACTCAGCTCCAGGGCGTGCCATTGCCTCAAACTACCTTGTCAGTTATCCTGGGCCTGGCTAATGCCGGTCCCAAGTCACCACCCAGACAGCTAGGATTCGGTCTTGAAATGCCTTGCCTCTAAAGAGGGGGCCCCAAAGGGAACTCCTCATCAAGACTTCAGTCTTTGAATGCCATGCCTCTAACAAGGGGACCCACGAAGACTCCCCCACTGGGACTAATAAGGGGCTCCCTCACTGGGACTCTGGTCTTATGCCTCACCTCTAATGACGAACCCCAAAAGGGATCCCCATCAGGACTGTGGTCTTAAATTCCCCCAGCGCCATTGCAATGGAGTCCCAGCCCGATCATCAAAGGTGGGACACCGGAGCCCACCACTCCCAAGACAGGACTGTCCTTTGCAGGCACCATGTCTTCACTGCGCAGGTGAAGCTTTACAGCCCCTTCCCCAAGTTGTGTGCCCAGCAAATTGCAGGAAGTGCATCAAGCCTCCTGCCAACAGTCCTTCTACACTTGACCGGCCTCTCTGCAATTGAAACAATCGATCCAGGCTAGCACAAGACTTAGCCTTATGCCCTGGGCACCAATAATGGAAGCAACGTTCTGCAACAGAGCGCCTCACAACCCTACAGGCCAACCATCCTATTTGAATTCGACCATCAACCAACTTGTTGGTGAGGTTGAGCAGCACTACTACTGTAACCATCACTGCAATCTGTAAATCTATTCTCTTTTATTTGGGCTTCTTTATCAAGAAAATCCTTAGCAACTTATTCTTTTAGTAATTTTGATGTTAAAATCTGCATGAACATTTTCTTAACAGAGAAATGTGTGAGTAACTAAACTACCTTCATACTGGTATGCTTTTAACATAAAAAAGTAAAGTTTTTTTTAAACTTAATACTTATAAAACATTAAAAAAATGCATTATCAATACTTACCGGGAAAAAAGTAGTGAATATTATTTTTTTTAAGATTATTGATAAGAATTTTATCAAAACCCTGGATGTTTTCAATCGATGCAGCTTTGTCTTTGAAGGAACCAGATATTAAAATTGGCTTTGACAACCATTCAGGAAGAACCCTTTTAATCTGAGAAAAAATTACAGATGATTATTTAAGGAAATATAATAGGTTATGAAAAAAAGAAACAAAGACAAAGATAAACGAGACAAAAGATAAGATAAGAGCCAAAAATAAATAAAGAGATAAGAGACAAAAAAAAAAGACAAAATAATAATGACATTAATGTTATTGAAAATAACTTAAAAAATTCTGAATAATCTTTATTTTACACATTGCTTTTTATTAAATGATTCATTCAATAACCACTGTACAAGATAGAATTTTACTTATTATTTATCTAATAAATTCAATGATTTCCAGAATCATTGAACAGAGTCATCATACATTTCCAAGAGTCTTACATTAATCTCAAAGTTTTAAAAATAATTATAAAGATCATAAAAATCACTCATTTTGAACAGATCAGAATGTTTAAGTCAAATATTTATTTAAAATTTTATTGAGATGTTACTAGAATGTGTCAAAATTAAAAAAAGTAACATTTAATGACATATAGAAAAATGCTAGTTGCAATATGTAGACAGATATTAGATTTTACTAATAACTGGTCAATACAGATTAAAGTGTTTGAATTTATTGTCTTTTTGTTTGTGTTTTCTAATAAAAATTATTTTAAGGCATGTACGCTGTAGCAACAAAAAAGATTTTGAAACTTTACACTTTCAGTGAGCAGAGTTATTTTCAGACATTCCAGATTATTATAAACATAGAAAAATACAAGTGTTAATGAATAGTGGTACAAAACTTGTGCAAATGAAAGAATATATTGATGTTTTGCAAAAATCAAATGCAATAAAATTGTTAATATCTATAGGAAATTTTATATCTGTTAAAATGAGTGCAGGGCAACATCTGTGGTACCATTTCTAAAGGGAGTTTACTTTATTTCTAAATTTTAAAACAATATGAATACTAGCTTATAATCAAATGTCACCCTGTCCCATAAAAGAAACAATCTTTGTAACTTTACAAAATTGAAAAAAAAGATCTCAAATTGATTTCAATTTTATGTTTACGTAGTTTAAAGTTTGAAACAAAATTTAGGGCAATTAAAAATATTAACAGCATTGAACTACAAATAAAAAATGTTGCGCATATGTATAGCATCAAGTCCAGGTGAATACCAAAATACTTTAGACAAATATTTTCATATTAGCATAATTAGATTCACGTGACCTTGACCTGCACTAAAACCAAATAAAATTTTAACATGTCATGAAAAAATTAGTCAATTTAACTAGCTGTGTCACTAAATAATCAAAAATAGAATAATAGAAGAGACAATGAATAAATTATTATACAGAATAAACTTGAAAATAAAAGTATAAATGTAAATGCAAAACGGAATAAAAAATGCACTCCAAGTAAATCTTAGCGCATACAATGAAATCAAATAAACATAGAAGACAGACAAACATCCAGGCACCTCCAGACATTTTTCAAGAGCACTAGCACATTCATTTTATAATCTGGTATTACTAATAAGAGGAGATTGATAGAACTGTGTGGTTAGTGCCCTAGAGACAAAAAAAAGGTCTGTTGCTGTTTCAATAAGGAAGAATTTGACCCAACAATTATTGTTCATTAATACTAGAGTACCAAAATTGAATAAACTAATACATTATAACTAGAGTTTGCATCAATAATTTTATAGAAAAAAACATATGATATGCTGTTCAGGATTTCAGTTTGTAAAATAAAATATTTACTTTATTCTATAAGATAAATAAATCACAATCAATTTCCAATATATAATAATTAAAAATTGCCTTTAACTTTTCTTTATGACTAATTCACATGTAACAAATATTAGTAATTTCTTTTTACATTTTTGGAATGGTTAACAATCATGAAGTTATAACATCAATCACCATCATAGTAGATGTTATTTTATTTCATTGCTAAAACAGAAACCAGTTTCATTACATGACTACGGTCACTTAGCCACATTTATGGGGAAATTAATAATGTAGTAAATTAAAATAACTGCTGATAAAAAAATGTACTGTAGTGCTGAACAGAAAATACAGTTCTAACATTTATTATTATTATATTATCACTTATATTGACTATTAGTAGTGGCCTTTAATACAGAAAAAAAACTGAAAAAAATTATGAAAGAGCTGTAATTAAATCAGCAAATTATTCTGATTAATTAATTTTTCATCATATACAAAAATTAATTTGGGTTCTGTACAAAAATTACAATAATGAGAGTACTCATCATAGATAAATATATGTAGCAGAATTCTTTAAAAGTGCCATAAGAAATATAAAATTGCATGATACACAATATCTTTTGTTTAAAACTCAGAAAACGATCAGATACAAGTATATATAATATTTAATTGAAATATCAAAAAGCACTAGGTGGTTTATGTCAGTAGAATTAAAAATATATATGAGGATGCAATTGTGGAGAATGATACTTTTTTTAAACAGCTACATGCTGATATAGATTTATTTATTTAAATTAATGTGATAATTTTATCCCAAAATGAACAAAAAAACTCAAAATGGCAAATTTAATATGCTTTCCTTAGCAAAAAAAAAAAAAAAAAAAGTTAAAAATCTGCACTGTTAGGGCTTTTCAAAAAGGAAATTAGTTTTCATAAACTTTTCCATGTTTCAAATTTTTGCTGCAACTGGGGTAAAATATTGAGAATGTGATAATTTAAATATACCAGACTCGCTACTTTGGTTCACTTGTCTGTTCATTTTTATAAAATTATATACTCTGTCATACTGAAAGCTGGATATTAGTTGACAGTCAATTAGGAATTATCAGAAAATAGATCTAATACATATCTATGAAAAAGAAATATTATTTTACTAACCGCTGATTTATGTTTGAAACTGTGTCCTCCAATAACTGTAAATTCTGGTTGATTTTCTGTGGTAAGATCTTCAGGGATAATATTTTCTGAATTAAAATTACCATTCATAACATGATCTTGGATCATATCGTTTTTTACCTCACTAGAATTAAAACTGGTTGATCTCTTATTTTTATTTATTTTTTTTTCAGTATTTCCTTCTTTGTCAAATTGTTCTTCCTTTTCACTTACTTCAGAGTCAGTTGATTTCCTTTTCTTTTTAATTTTTTTTATTCTACTCTCACTGTGTTTATTTTGTTTACCACTTACATTTAAAAGACTAGATTCTTCATTAGGTGAAACTAGATGGTTCTTCACTACGTCAATTCTATAATCTATAGATTTTATTTCATTTGTACTATTTTCTTCATTACTGATGAGTTCCTCAGTTGAATTTAAACTAACATCATTCAATGTTTTCCTTTTCCTCTTAATCTTTTCTACAGTTCCACCTTCTTTATTTGCAGTATCAACTACCAATTCAGAATCATTTAATTTTCTTTTTCTTTTATTCTTTTTCTTACTTTCTCCTATATCATTTCCTTGCTCCAATTTTTCATTTAACTCATCATTAAATCTTCTTTTGATTTTATCATATTTTTTAACTTCTTCAACGGTTTCATTTTGTTTTAATTTCCTTCTTTTTTCAACCTTTTCTAACAGTTTTTCAAAATCATCTTTTTTATTTCTATTTTCATACTCCTCGCCATCTTCTCCTAAATATCTGCAAACAAACAATAATTGAATGAATTCTAAAAAAATAAATAAAGATAATAATGTTTATCAGATAAAAAAAAAATATTTTGAGAAACCAGAGACGCTCAGAGACATACAAATGCCGTTTAGTAGGGTAGTATCAGTTGTGAAATCTCATTGCACAATCTTTTAGATGCAATAATATTGTCCAGTTGCTGTCATAAACTCTAAGGGAATCAATTGAAAAAGTACACCTTCAGTAAAAAGATTTATTTCTTTTAGTGTGACAAAATAATATTTTGACATGGTTGCAATGTAATAAAAAAATTTTCCAAAGACTATTTACAATTTATTTAAATCTATTTTTTTTGTTAAATTTTTACATATGCTTCCTTAAGGCACAAAACTTAAAAAAGACAACATTTTTTTTGATTGTTTTTATATACTTTCCCATTACATTTATAACATCATATATCGCTATAGGTGGGAAAGTATCACATACTTTTTATGTAGTATGAACAATTTGTAAGGATATACTGTGACAAATAAGTATGCTAGTCCCATTGAAATTGACATACTGTTAAACCCTTTCAGTGACACCTTCACTGTATTCATCATAGGGACTGGTTGTATACGGAAAATCATTACTCTCGTGAAAATAATCTGACTAGAGCTTTGTTCAGGTTTCATCATGAGCCACAGCCATTAAAAAGATTAGATTAGCGAATGTAAAGGAATAAATTAATGAAACTTTTTTTCCATAAAACAATACACTATACAAAGTGAGAAAAAAAGAGAATTTTGTTTTTTATTAAAAAGAATTTACTTATTCTTCTATACTCAAATTGTCCTTTACAAAGTAAGTCTTCCAGAGATGTGACTACTCTGCTAGAGTTATGAGTATCAACTTATGCTAGAGTTTCTTCCTACCCTCAAAATTTTGGTGGAACGCATTTCTTTATATAAGCTTAAGTTCATTAGTAATTTTTGTTTTATTTCATCTATCACTGCAATTGCTCACTTTTAATGTTCTCTTATCACCAGGAATAAGAAAAACCTGCAAGTTACAATACCTGGAGAATATGGTGGCTGCACCATTAGTATGATGTTATTTTTAACTAAATAATCAAGAATTAATAGTGAAGTTTGAGCTGAAGTGTTATTGTAAAAAATCGAAGAATTGGTTGCCACCATTTGTGCTTGTTTTCTTCAGATTGCCTCATGTAAATGGTGTAAAACTCCAAGTAATACTGGATAACATTTTACTGAACTTGGTTCTTTTTGCAGTCTTAGCTCTTCAGGAGGCTTCCATTGGCATGACTGGACCTTCATTTCAATATCTTAATCACACATCCACATTTCATCACCTGTTATAACATATTTGATAATTTTGATAATCAGCGAAGTAAGGTAACAACTGTTCTGTGATGTTACTTTTGTTAAAAATTCACAAGTTTTGAAACAAATTTTGTTCCTACTAACTTCATACTTAAAATGTCAAATCCATAAGAGATTCCCATCTATTCAGCAACTTTTCTGATCCTGATTTTGACAATAAATTATTGATGAGTTGGACATGCAACATTTGTTGTCTTCAAGGTCTTCTTGAAACCATTAGTACTAGTCGCTAACCCTTGGTATCAACATAAAAATCTTAGCTAAAAGCTTTCTCTAACATTTTCATTTCAGTTTATTCATTTTTAAGGCAAAATTTAATACAATTGTTTGTCATTTTCAAACAAAATAAATTTATAATAAAATATGTCCTAATTACTCAGCTGCCAAATTTAAACTCTAATACGGCTAAAAATACTGATATACATTATTTAAAGTAATACCATCAAAAGGGAAAAAGATGAACTCAATCGAAAAGACATAGCGCATAGAATAAAAAGTCTCTTTAATTTTTTTATGATACTTGGTATATACTGTTTAACTCACTACTGAGTAAGAACATTTTTTTTTTAAGTCTAAAATGTGGCAAAACTAATGCAATGGTTAGCAAAAAAATACTAACAATGTTAGTATTATAACACATTTAATTTATTTTAGGTTGACAATTAAACAAAAATTACCCAGTATAATTCAAATTAGTTTAGTCAGCTTAATAAGTGATAAGATGATTTTAGTTTGTATTTGCATTAGGCTTGTTATAAACTGATTGGCACAAAATAATTTAAAAAGTTTAAAAGAAAAGGTTCTGTTAATTGTTCAATTTTCATTTATAAAATGGATGAAAAAGGTGTTAGCTTAGCTGGAAAATACCAAAACCCAATGCTATAGGTGATTACACTGATCTTATTTAATGATCTTTACAAAAAACATCTTCTTCACCATTTGAGGAGGCAATAAACTGTCTGGCCCAAGATCTTTGGCTAATGCACTATCTAACTAGGCCTGTCATAGCCAAGTTAATAATAATGAATACCATTAACTCTCAACTGACGGATCTGATAAACATAAAAGTAATAAATGGATTAACATAATGGACAGTTAAGAAAATGGACAGTTATTTACTATTATGTAGAATTATAATATAATGTATCTAATGATATTTAGTAATGAATATCTAAAACATACCTTAACATTAGTAAAAAGAACAGGACATTTATTTACCAGTAAATAAATCTACGTATTACAACATTGAAAAATGTTGTAATTAACAAATAAATTGGTGGCTTAAGTAACAAAATAAAATTTTAAGAAAAAATAAACAAAGCTACTAAAAACTTTAAAATAATTTTTTCTTATGTTTGAAATAAATAACCTACTTGTACAAACAGAAATTCTACATAATTAAGTAAACAATGGCATGAAATCCTTAGTACCGGTAAATATTAGCTGTTTCTTATGAGCAAAGATTTATCTTAACTTGAAATGAATTTTCCATGTTTTGAGTACAATTATTCATAATTATGTCATCTGTAATAAATAAGTAAATAATTATTCACATAGGTATAAAAATAAACATGGGTGATTCATAAATACTTTTTTCTATTTGTAAATTACACTGGTCAACATAAAATTTGGAACTGAAAAGGGAATAGGTGTTCTATATAGTATTTTATAGGCTGAATCTGAATATGTACTCTGAAACAAACCATCATGTAACATTCTTAAGTTACAATCCCTTAAATTTATTTGCTTCATCATTTGTGGTACAAACAATGCAAGTAAGTTAGTACGTCTGTGTTTCCTATTCACATGTGATTTATATTGTGATGCATGCTGTAGACCTATATTTGATATATAACATTTGAATGATGTCATTTCATGTCAAGCCAGACATGTGATGAAATTTTCTTCAGTACGAGTTCAGCTCTTGGTGTGACTTGCTGCGTTCTTTAGTTGTGGTAGTGGTTTTATCATAAACAAATTGTAAAGATTGTTTTATAAGTAATACCATAAATTTGGTGAAAGATTTTTATGACAGAACAACATTTGGTATTATTTTATCAAACATCAAGATTTGTTAAATGGTGTGTGTTTTGCGCTGTTTTTATTGTACTAATAGTGAAATAAAAATTGAATTTTATGAAATATTTAATTAAGCATTTATAAATAAAAACTTAATTATTTTTATAATTTAGTAAGTATTTTTGTAATATTTCAGTTTACTTTCATTCGTTAAAAGAATTTGAATTTTACAATAAATAAAAATCAGACTCGTAAAAATTCTCCAAACATCTTTTATTATGTTTGGAGAGAATTCTCCATGAAAACGAATCTGCTGAAAACTGCTTACAAACAGTTTTTTGACTGTCCCTTGGGAGACCAAGATAAATCCTGGGCTCCACATGCAGCAAGCATCACGTGATACCTGTTAAACTAACAGTGTTTTTTGTGTTTGTGGGACAGTCAGGTTACAGATAAACACTATGCAGTTAAAGACTGGTCAAAAAGAAATCAGCTTACTCCAGGAAAGGAAAATGTTGTCAATAATCACCTTGTGGAAGCAGATTGTATTATTTTATCACCTCTACACATAAAACTAGATTTGATAAAGAATTTTGTAAAAGCATTAGATAAAGATAGACGACTTAAAATATTTAGCTGTGGTTTTTTTCACAATTAAGTGAAGTCAACTTAATCGAGGGAATATTAACTGGGTCATAAATAAGGAAATTAATTCGTGAAAATATATCTGACATCAAAGTGAATTTTAAGAACTAGCAGCATGGAAGTCATTCAAAGATGTAGTTACTGGTTTTCTTGGAAACAAAAAAGCTGAAAAAGGAAAATAAGAGAAAAGGGATGTAAATATCAGAGTAAAGGGAATGTAAATATCAGTAAAATAAAGATAAGAAAATTTTAATTGTAATTATTATTATTATTTTTGTATTCCATTATTTAAGAAATTTCTCAATATTTTAAACGATCATAACTAAAAATCTCAGGGTTATGAAGAAAAATTGATTTCATTTTAAGATTCAGCATTAAATATAAATTCTAATTCACCTACTTTTATCTCAGTTCCGAATTATTATTTTTTTTTTGTTGATCTGTTAGTAATGGAACAACCTTAAAAATTAGAGAACAAAAATACTAGTAATTCAAACTCTAGAGTTTATTTTGACTAACCTGTTAACAACAAATAATGCCATGACGAAACGTAGATTTAAAGTAGTAACACACCAAATTACAAACAACTTTACGTACCTAAAAACTTATAAATACATAATTATAACGAAACAAAGTTACGCACCATGAGAAAACATAACCACGCTACATTTGAAGGTTATATTTTGTCATCATGTGCAAGTTTACGGTAACACTTAATATCGATAGTAAGTAGTTCATTCGGTCTCGCATAACAACATAATCATTTATGGATGAGTTTTCAACATCTGTGTGAAGAGATGTTTTTACTTTTATTCAGCTATTTCGACAGCTAGCTGTCGAGTAATTAACTTTACGACTGTATAGTTATTAACTACAGTCATATAGGTAATAATTTATCCAATTAAAAAATACAATTTCAAACTCTCATTCCTCCACGAATGATGCGAAGAACGACAAATTCCAGATAAATACGAGATATCGAAATCGATTATTAGATGTCAATTTATTTTGTTTACTTTGGATTGTGGTAATTTGTCTATTCGGTACTTAATTTGTAACTATGTTTTTCTGTTAGAGAGTTTATTGTAACGTATAACAATAAAAGAGTTTATTTAGTTTGCCAAAAAATTACAGTACGAAGTAGATAAGTAAATTATTTTTGTATATTTAATATTAGGTTAGTTTCTGATTGCCATTTATGTTACACTATTTGTTAATTATATTTTAACCAGTTAAACTCAACGGAAGTCTTTGTTTCGTGCCCAGAATTCTAGTTTTTATTCGTAAAGTTTAAATCTGTTAACAGTAATGTTCTATTGTAGTAAAGTTTTTTGCAGTTAATTAAACCATTATTTTATAATAAAAAAAACAAAACCTATTTATTGTTGCCTCTAATGATCTTGTTGCAGTAAAAATGCCTACAGTTGTAGTATTAGATGTCTCTCTGTCAATGGCAAGACCAATAACTTCACCTGATGGAGAAACAATGACTCGTTTACAGCTTGCAGTGCAAGGAATTAATAACCTTCTTGATTATTTCTCATTGTATTCAAAATTAGAATTTGTAGCATTGGTAAGTTTTATCTTAATTTATTTATTTTAGTGAAATATATTATTTTTTGGCCACATTGTTTATTATAAATTTTCAATGGATTTCAATAAAACTCTGTTCAAAATATATCAATCCTTTGAAATGATGCCTAGAATAAATTTATTTTTCATAAGTTAAAAAAAAAAAAAATTATATATATATATATATATATATATATATATATATATATATGAAAATCTCTGGGAGAGGTATCCAGATTTCCACTCAATTCCATTTCCTTTTTAGTGAAAGTCTTCTTTCAAGTATAAAGAGACATAACATTTCAAAATCTAATCTGGAAGCATGTGTCATGTATCAACATTAATTTTGTTGTTTTTTTCAGGTCACATTTTCATCTATATATGAAGTAATATCACCTTTTACTCGTGATTTTGATCTGTTAAAGTCTAAAATAAGTCAGTTAGAAGAACAAGATAAATCTTGCTTGGAACCAGTTCTTCAGTATATTAATAGTCTTGTTCTGGGGGAATGGGGAAGTGCTACTCCGTGTCAGGTATTTCCTAGCCTTACATGATCATGGTTTCTTATCTGTTAAAGAAAATGTAAATATATGATACTATTTAAGTAATGAAAATAATAGTATGGGGTTGTACTCTGATATATTTATATACATATATAAATAATTTTGATAATGATTTGTGTTGTTGATGTTAATTAATACATTCAATACCAGGGATGTGGTTGATTTTATTTTTTCTAGAAGCTAGAGATGCCAGTTGTCATCAATGATCCTTTTCAACCTTAACTGTCAATTTCCCATCATGTGTTCATATAATTATATTGTTCAAGTTTTTGTGATTTGTTATTTTATTTTTTTTAAATTTATTTAACTGTTGTATTATTGTTAGTTTATTATATGTACATGAAAGTTAACCTGTTCTCATTCTTGGATTCCTACTTCATGTTAAAAGATCTTCCTTTCATAAATATTATGCTATATACTCCTCATGGTTTAAAAAGTAAAACTTTGATTGAGAAATTGAAAAAAAAAATAAAATAAGAAATTATATGAACTAACTGTAATTGCTATTACAGACATTTAAAAATTTAGTGAAATAATAAAAAATTGATTTTATTAAAACTAACATAAAATTTGTGAGACGGTTTAGGACTTTTTCCAATACTTGATCACTGTGAAGGTTTGTAGGTTGGTTTCTACTGCTATCATAATTGGTGGAAGTGATTTATTTAAATTATTTGTACTATAGTTGAGTTCTGAATATTTATAAATAATAAATTAATAACACTTAACTTATTACATAAATTATTTTGTTTGCTGTTGACTAGTTTTATCCTAACTTTTTGACATCTTCCTTAAAGTAAAATAGTTGTGCACTTTTACATGGCTAAATATATGTATATTACGTTTTAATTTAGAACATCCAAATAAATAAAAAAGGATTAAAAGAAATATCACAGACATGAACAATTTACAAAATGTTATCCTAAGTGAACAAAATATGATAAAAATAAAATGTTGCTTTAGGAATAAAAAAATTCTTACAAAACTTAAGACAGAAAATTATAAAAATAATTTAAATAAAAATTAATGATAATGAAATAACAGTAAAAATAAATGAATTTTTCTAGTGATTATAAATAAAAGTAACTGTATAGATAAGATTAATTCATTTTTAAATAATAAAACTAATAATAATAAAAGATTTGTAAAAATAACAATCCATCAAATTCCACAATCTCTGGACTTTTATAAAATCTTAAAGGTACCTATTTGACCTTTAATAAATTATGTGATGTTTCTTGTTAGAGAACTGTTAAATTTCTTTGTAATTTTTAAAAATAAAATTAAATCTTGAATATATTCACTATTAAAAATAATACTGAATTAGTAAAAATTAAAAAAAAAAATGTAAAAAAATCATTACGACATTTTAGTATCCTATGATATCAGAAATATGCTATAAATATAGTAAAAAAAGTATTTAGTGAAAATAATACATCATCAGTCATTGATGAAGTAATATCATTATTAAAACTACAGTATATACAAATTAAAGTTATTTTATGGTAATTACTGTTTATAAGAATGCTTAACGATAGGTTCATCTTTTGTAATGTCAGAAGTATTTTTACAATATATTGAAGACATAGTAGTTACCGATATAAACAAGTGTAATCTAAAATTATTGATATTATATGTAGGAAAATTGCTTATGTTAATTAAGATAAATGTAAATGTATATAGAATTGTAACATGCAATTCTAAATGTCAAATTGTATTGTTGCCCCAGCGAATCTACGAGCGTGACGTCGCATGCTGACATTTTATTACATTATTGTTTTCCAAAACATTATTTTTGCGCGTAATTATTGTTTATATATCATATTTCGACTTACAAACAATAAATTTATGTTACTTTGTGTTCAATTCTTTTCACTTGAGTTAATAACTCAGTCTTGTAAATAATAAAAATTCCTTAACCAATGACTAATGCTCTGATTGTTATTTTGTACAGGCTATAAAAATTTATACATGCAGTTACAAATTATGTGTTTTGTCATGATTATATTTAGATCCGTCATTCGTAGTACACTATGTGTGTATAAAGAAATAAACTTTAGTCTAATTTATAAAGTGTTCAGTGAAGGTGTGTGGATAGTGTTTTTGTGCAATCATATTATTTTATAATTACTCATTGTTTTTCAAACATTTTTTGTAATATATTTTTTTTTGTTCATGTGTTAGTGCAGTTTGTTATGGCAGAATTTAAATCTGTAGTTAAGAAAAAAAAGTTAGGAGTCCTGCATGTAACCCACCGGGTTGGTCTAGTGGTTAACGCATCTTTCCTAATCAGCTGATTTGGAAGTCGAGAGTTACAGCGTTCAAGTCCCAGTAAAGCCAGATATTTTTACATGGATTTGAATACTAGATCGTGGATGCTGGTGTTCTTTGGTGGTTGGGTTTCAATTAACCACACATCTCAGGAATGGTCGAACTGAGAACGTACAAGACTAACACTTCATTTACACTCATACATATCATCCTCATTCATCCTCTGAAGAATTATGTAAACGGTAGTTACCGGAGGCTAAACAGGAAAAAGAAAGGAGTCCTGCATGTGAAATTATCAATAATGTTTATAATTTTATGGAAAAAGAAGCTCTAAAAGTAGGTAAATTAACTGATAGCAAACATATAATTGGCATTCAAAAATGCGAAGAAAAAATTGCTGCTGCTTGTGGGATATTAAGAACACAGGTTCAAAAACTCATCAGAGAAAAAAGACATGATTCTTCAATCAACATCCTAATCGTGTTCTTTTAGCATGCTGAAAAAGTATAAACGGTGTTCAAAACCTGTCAGTAGACTGCACAGTTTTGATTTAGGTGTAGTTAAATGAACAGTTATGAATTTCATTCAAATAAGAATGAATTACCTACTTTAAAAAAAAATAAAGCAAGAACTTCAGTCATCTACTGATTTTAAAGGCAGTGCATCAACTTCAGCTGTTATTTTGAGACTTAGGTTTCAAAATGGTGTAAAATTGAAAATAACAGAACTTTTAATTGAGAAATCCGATATCAGGTTGAAGAGAATTGAATATTTGCAGGCAATGGCTAAGTACAGACAAAGCAATGCTATAATTGTTTATATGGATGAAATGTACATTTTAAGTTTGCATTGTTCAACATGGTCATAGTCTGATAGTATTGTTAGGGGACTTCATGTGCTGATTAATAACAGTGGCTGTTTAATAGTAATTCATGGTGGAGGAGAAATCAGTTTTATTCTGAATGCATTACTAATTTGGAAAGGCAGTTCAAAAAGTAGTGACTGCCATTACAACATGAATACAGACACTTTCATAAAATGGGTGCATTAAAAATTGATACCAAATCTTTTACCAATGTCAGTGGTAGTTGTTGATAATGCTCCTTATCACAATACAGGTATTGATAAAGCGCCAAATTCTAACTTCAGAAGTAAAATATGGCTGGAGAAAATTCATATTCTGTATAGTTCAAAAATGCTGAAACCACAGTTATATAACTGTTAATATGAATTACTAAAGTTACATAAAAGTAAAGTGCAAAAATATCAGTTGGATGAACTTTTGAAAAAAAACATTGGCATCGTGTTCTTGGACTCCCACTGTACCATCCTGATTTGAATCTGTTCAAGATGGTATGGTCAGCCATAAAAAGACATGTGGCGAGTCATATTCTTTCACAAATGTTGAAAAATAAAACTACAGAGAAAATTAATTCAATAAATGAAGATGACTGGAAACCCTGTTGTGAAAAAGTAAAAAAATATTGAAAAAGAGTATGAAAAGTGGAACCACTGATAGATGAAGTGACAGAACGTTGTATTATACGTATAGACTGTGATACTGAAAGTGAAAATGAAAGTGAAAATGAAAGTGACAGTGATTCGTTTAGCCAGGATGGTGAACTTGCTAGAATTAGATGCATGAAGAAAATTCAAGTTAACCTTTTGTTTATTATAAAAAATTAATAATTTAGTACAAATAAAGGTTATAAAAAATTAATTACATGTTGTTTATAATTAGTAAATGTAAATACAATAATTATTACTGTGATTTGATAAGCGGAGTTGATGTTTTCAGGTCGAGTAATAATACGCAGTCTGCTCATGACATCACAAGCTCGTACATTGGCTGGGCCTAGTATAATCATACACAGTATAATGCAAATTCAAATCATTTATTCTTACCAAATTTGTTAACTTTACCAAACTATGAAGGATCATATAGTGAGTGTCTTTCTTTCATTCTCATCACTTGTTGTCAAGTTAGCATTATAATATGAGGTGAAGCTTCATTTCATATGAACAACTGTGTGAAAACATATAAAACTGAAACAAAAAGATAGAACGCTATCTATTTCATGAAACTTTTCATGTAAAAAAGATTTCACTAATGTATAGTTTGCAATTTAAAGTGCTATGTTGTAGATTAACAAAACTTGTTTCACAATTCATGTTTGTTCATTGTTAAGCCTTCCTTATTCAAAAGAAAAAAAAAGCTCAAAGAAAAGTTGTTTGAAGTACTGTTTGTGTCATTCAAAAAATAATAAAAGAAATAGCATTTGATCACTTCTAAAAAATCTCTTATACAGGTGTTCCACAAAGAAACTTTCGGGGACATGAAAAAAGTATATATATAAACCTAAGTAAAAAACCCTTTGTTTTCGAGTTATGGGTAGCAAAAGATTTCAGCTCTTCTAATAATAAACCCTACTGTAATTTTTTGGATCCAGATTAAGCAGTAGTTGGTGGTTTCTTATGTAATTTAAGCTGGGAAATAGGATAAAACAAATCTTAGAACTGTAACTTCAGTAGTTTTTAAGATTTCTGATGTAAAACACAAAATTCAGTGTCAAAACATAAGTTTTTTTTTAGATTTGTAATACAAAAGCTTTGTTAAATGACTAATAAATGTGAAAGATTTTGTAACAACTTGTAGAGAATTTAATTCTCAGAAAATTAATGTAAATATAGCCAATAAAAAATTGGTTTTTATTGAAGCAAAACAGACAAAAAATAGAAAGAAAATCGTGTTATTCTGTATCTAATAAAGATTATTCTTAAAATAAATAATACATGAAATAATAAATGTTAACAGAATAACAAACCTCAGTTACAGTAATTGTTTGAAATTCCCTTCTTCACAATATACACAGCAGTCTGCCTGATATAAATTACTTTTGATGGTATCTCAGGATCGTTTCATATAAATTCAGTAGCATTTCATATTTTAATGAGTAACTTTTCTTTAGTATTAACTTTTTGTTGGTATACTTGTTTTCATATGGCCTCAAAGTAATCTAGTGGTGTTAAGTCAGGTGATCGTGGTGTCAAGTTGATTGCTCCATCATGTCCAATCCAGTTTATGAAATTAGCATTCAAGTGATTTCTAGCTACTACTGAAAAATTTAGTTTTGCATTATTGTGCTGAGAAATCATTAGCAATGTAGTTTGTAAAGTTACAGCCTCCAAAAGAGCCAGCAAATTGTTTTTCAAGAAGTGAATTTATGGATCTCCCGTAAGGTTTTTATTGAAAACAAATGGTTCCAGAATTTTGTCATAAATAATGCCATACCAAACATTAATGTGAAATTTGTGTTGGAAACTAATTTTCACAGTACCATGTGGATTGTCTTCGCTCCATAAATTACTATTTTTAGAATTGAAGACTCTGTTTCTTGTAAATGTGACTTTATCATTAAATAAAATTGAATTTACCTTATCAGCATTGTCTAGAAGCCAATGACAGAAGTTTAATTGCTGGGATAAAATATTGGCTGCAAATTTTAACCTTTCTGCAGGCAGAAAGGATAAAGATTTTCTTTCCTAGGATGCGCCACACTGTTTTTTTGACAAACCAGTGTGCTATGAAATTCATAGCTATGCTGAATCACATGATGTTCATCATTAGCGATAATTTATTTGACATTTAACATTGAATGACCCTTTTGTTCATAAATACTGATACATGGAAGAAAAGGTTTTTGTATTTGGAATCCGCCTTCTAAGAAATCTCTCCTGATAATCACATCAAGCTGCTTCAGAATTTCCATTACAAAATCCATAAACAAAAATTATATTGGCATATTCCTCATTAGAAAATAGAAATTACATTTTTACACTACAATATAACATTACATTTCCAGATCAAACGAAGTATACAATTTTCATTGTCGACCAACTGGGTATTGCCAACATATATAATAGATTTTAAAAAAAATACTTCTTAGGTAACATACATTTCAATTTAATTTTTTATGTATGTAAATATTCAGTAAATTTTTTTAACCTGTGTAAAATTTTTCCAGCTAAAATATTGTTTTATAAATTTCATATTTCTTTTGAAATTATTTTCAATAGTGTTTTTAAAAATGTTTATAAGATACAGAAGGAAGAATACAATTTTCTGTTTGCTTCAATAAAAAACTGATTTTTAAAAGTTTTGGCTGAATTAAATTAATTTTTCAGAATTAAATTCTCTACAAGTTTTGTTACTAAATCTTCCACATTTATTAATCATTTAACAACTTTACTCTATAATTTGGATCCCAGAAATCACAGTAGCGCTTAGAAGCGAAATCTTCCACTAAGCCGTTACTTGAAAACAAAGTGTTATTTTCAGCCGTAGAAAATGTTCTGAAAGTTTCTCAGTTTCTTCATGGGATACCTATGTAAAACAGTTAATTTGAGTATAATAAACCTTCATCTCAAAATGAAATGAGGTACAGCCAACAAAATTTGAAATCCTTGTTGGTAGTCATATTTTACCTACTTAAATATTTTACTGTATAAATGAATTATACCATATAAAATAGTCGCGTTAACTATGGGTATTTATTATTTATGTTTGAATTAAAATTTATAAACATCATATATTTTTTTTGTTAGAATCTATTATTACATTTTCTTTAAAATTAATAAATATTAAATGACTCGCTTTTAAAATTATCTCTGCCGCTCTGAGTTGATTATTGACTTCTTCTCCCTGGCATTACTGTGTATTTGTAACCTTAGAGTAAAGGCACTATTATTAGTGGAACCTGTAATAAAAAGATCAGAAACTCCTTAATAGTATACAAATTTTGTGTTTGTAAATTTGTAACAGGCATCATTAACATACTCTGTTGAGGAATAAGGTATCATTATTTAAAAAATTCTCATTAATTTTTTTTTCTAAAGTGTACATTGTGATGAGCATGATATGTTAATTGAACCCCAATGACCATAGTACACCACCAGTATCTACTGTTTAGAATTCTAATAAAAGCACTAACCTTTACTAGTTTTTGAACTTCAGAGCATTTGATTGAAAATCAACTGTTAAACGACTGATTTGCTAGTTAAACAACCATTAGACTGGTCCAGTGAGCTAGTCTAAATATTAATAAAAGAATAGCTTCACAAGTTAGTATTAATTAACTTAAAAATCTCCATTATCCTCTTCCATTAGACTTAACAATAATAATAAAGTTAATTAATAATAACTTTAAAAATCTCCTTTAAAACTGCGTTACCATCATTGTTGGCAATTTTCTTATTTCACCATTTGTAATTTTTGTTAACAAACAAAAAGTTAAAAAAAGTAGAAAATAGTTCAGAAATACTTGAGATTGCTAACAATAATGTAGGTTTTTAATGGGAATAAAGATAGTTGAATGACTGAAAGATATTTTTGCAACAAGTTTTGTTATTCTATTTAGATAGTTCACTTATATTAATATTTACCTTCGGTAAAAAAAAATAAATTAACATTTTAAATTTGGTAAACAGATTATTTATTATGTTACTGTTTTGCAGGTTATTTTAATTACAGATGGAAGTGTGAATGATGAAGTAATAACTTTCTCACAGTCAAATTCTCCATTGCCATTTTCATTCCCTGGCAAATTGTTAGTTGTTGCACTTGCACCTCCTGATTCGCCACTAACAACTTTGCATTATTTAATTGAACTTGCTGGTGGTGAAGGTTCAGTAATTATACCAGAAAATCCATTGACAGTCACTTCTATACAGAATGTTTTTCATAAATTAGCAGAAGAGAATTATACTTCATTTTCTGGTACCTTAAAATGTGGGAATTTAGACTGTAAAGTGATTTTATCTCCAGCACCTGTGGTTAGTTACTCTGATTCATTTATTATATTATAGTTGAAGATCTGCAGCTGATTTCAAATAAATTTTGTTATGTTCTTTTCTATGACAGTTGGAATTTATAGTTGTTTAAATTTTAAACCTAACCAAATTGTATAATAAATGTTTTGTTATATATTTTAATCAGTTCTGTTGTTAACAATTTTAATAATGTAGTATCAGCAATTATTTTACGTTTGATTGTTTTTGTCTGTTGCACAATTTAATTTACAAAAAAATGAATTGCAAACTAGAATATTCTGTAAGAAAAGTATGATGTTTTAAAAATATAAAATTTTGTAAAGAAGTTGTAATATCAGAAGTTTAAAATTTTTTTTTTTTGAATTTAAATGGAAATGAAATTATGAATTTCTCATTTATTAACTTCTGAACCGCTATATTTGAGGTGAATTTTAGGGGTAAAGTCATCATTCCCCTAAAATCATTTTGTTCAATAAAAATAATATTTTTATTTTTTATATTTATAAAAGGATTGAATCTGTTACATTTTACCATTGATAATGTTAAGGAAAAGATTTTAATACATATTCTGGGGGCCAGGGATTGCAAAGTTACTGGCAAGAACTCTGGTAGCAGGAATTTATCATGTGTCAGGAGGTCATTGAATTGTTTAATGTGGATGAATTTTAATATATCAAATTTTTTTATTTGAATAAATTTAAACTTTTGTGTTAGGTAATATTAAATTGTTTTTTTATTGAGAGAGATTCTATAAAAGTACAAATGGAATAAAATATGTCACATATTTCATTCTAATAAACATGTTTATTGATCTATTTTTAAATTTGGCAAATCCTGTATTCAGTTTAAAAAATAATTAAAATAAAACTTGTATGTTTTATTTATTGATACTTATTACAGAAACATTTTCTTTTAAATTTATAAGGATATGTGGGTCACTGAATAAAGTTGCTTTGAAATTTTTTCTCATTAGATTTACTTATTTACTTAAATTAAAAACAGACCTTTTTTTGTACTTTAGGTAGTATTTTAGAAATATTACTTTTATAATAACTTTATTATTTAAAAAATTTATATCCTGACCATTATTTCTTCAAAGAATTTAAAGTAGGTTGGGATTCCAAATGACTTTTTAGTAATGTTTAAATCATTCTCTTTATTTGCTATTTTTATAATGAAAAAAATAGTAATTAACAGTAAAAAGAGGTTTTAGGTAACATCATTTCTTAGGTGAAATTGGAAAAAGCTTTACTGAAGGTTTGATAGTTATTACATTTTGAACAGTGATTAGTTGAACACCTTCTTAACTCTATATTATTCTTTAATAATAATAAAAAAAAAAAAAATTGAACAGCTGCAATAACTATGTATGTATTGTATAAAATTAATTCCCATGAAAAATAATACAATTAAAACTTTAATGGTGTTGTGTTGCTGAACTCTACCTAATGCTTGGAGCCATTAACTATAATTAATAAATTAATGAGATGAAAATATTGTCCGATAGCTGAATTTAATCTGAGTAGATCACTTGTATATACTATGATCATTCAGAAAGTAAGAATCGTTTGCACATCGCTTCACTCACAACATTGGGTCAAGACCAGATGGTCTCAGTTATTGTTCTGCTAACACTGTACTGACATGGAGTGATTTTGCATGTTACAATGAATAAAAAATTCAAAATCCTGCTGACAGGTCATATATTTTTTAAATGCACATGTTTGTCCTTTGGAAATTCATTGTTACATTACTGCTGTGCAAGGTGACAATATAATGAATGAAGGAAAATGGCTTCATTTATTTATGGCAAGGAGAACATTTGTTCATGACAAGCAACACTCAGGACACACTACTGTCATTACTGAAAGAGCAGATTAAAGAGAAGCAGCTTGCATGAAATTGTGAATGTTCACCTAAATTACCGTAAAATTTGTACCTGGTGCATCCCAAGAATGTTTACAAACAATCATAAAAAATGCATGTCTGCTGTTTTGTCATAATTAGAGCAGCACCATAAAGTTGGCGATGAAGTGCTAGATCAGTGGTGATGAAATATGGGTTTTGCACTACACAATATAAGAATAAACACCAATCACTTCAGTGGCACCATTCTTGATTGACTTCAAAGCCAAAAAATTCAAACAACACTTTCAAAACATAAAGTGATGGCCATAATTGTTTGGGATTACCACAGAGCTTACAATGTTAGCTTATGCCTTGTGGAAATACAATTAATGCTGACTTTTATTCAGAAAATTTGCAATTAAAAATTGCTGGTGTGTCTTTTGACTCGTGGAATGTGTTTACTTCATGACAATGCAGGTCCACATCCGCAAAAAAACTTATTAACTACTTAAATATTTTGGTGATTTCCACCTGTTTACATTGAAGTAAGTTTCTTGGCAGGAACCACTATCAAAGTGTTGATGACATCAAGACAGCTATTCGTGTGTGGTTTAATGGACTGGCAGCAACTTCTTTGACAATATGAAAAATGATGCCAAGATTTGGCAAATGCTTGAAGATAGGAGGTGATTATGTGGAAAAATAGCTTAAAAATGTAGATTATGATGCATATATTAAAATTGAAATAAAAACTGTTTTTTTTTCTGGACAACCTTCGTACCATGCGTAAAATATGGACTGCACAATATATGTGAAAGTTTTTTATTGAGCCAACTAGCTGATACAAATGTTTTTAGATTAAGGTTATCTAAGTTTCTTTCAGTTGTTTTAGTTCTTTTATATTAATTAATCATTTATTCTACACAGCCATACACAAAGGTCTCCGACTTTGTTTGTGAAACGTACAGTTTATCTGGAGTACTAGAGATATGTGGTTTTATTGAATTAGTGCATGTCGGTAGTCCAGCTGCAGTATCAAGGCATCTTGTTTTACCACATCCTGGTGCTCAACCACCACCTCAGCCTGCTATAAAAATGGAAATAGATTCTGATGATGAAACTCATGATGAAGGTAAAACTCCTTCATTCTGCGTACTCCTACATGGTTCCTTGAAGGTAATTTGATTGTGTGTTGAGTTAATAAAGCTTTAATTATTTTATTTAGATTGGAAGTTTCTGAAATACTTTAATTGTGTAAGTTTTGTTTGAATAGCTAAGTCATGAAAGACTATTGTGATCAAAGTAAAGATAAATGTTCAACTTTGTATGTATGAATTATTACTGTAATATGATTTTTTCCGTACTAAATTTTATATTAATCATGAGGGTTCTTCAGATTTACTAATTAAGAGAAGAAAAGAAGTACTGGACTGCTTTAGACATTTTTGCCAGAGATCGTAGTTACAATATTGTTTTATATGAATGGGTCAAACAATAAGAAAATTAATATATTATATGCATAACATTCAGTTTATATTTAAATTTATATAAGTAAGATAACTTGTTTTAGTGATTTGGGTGTTTAAACTTGGTTATAACGGGACCATCGTTAGGTATTGCTTCAGAGGATGAGATGAATGACGAGTAGTGTGTGAAAATGTCATGCCTGACCTGGATTCGAACCCAGTCAAATTTATAATTATAAATATTAGGTGAGTCTATATCACCTATAAAATTTCTAGATTTTAGTAATTATAATTGGGTTAAGTCGCATCAGACTGTAATAGACGAGTTAAACAGGTGATCATCTTGGTTTTTCTATTTTTTTTATGCTAAAATTCACTTTTAAACATAATATAATTTCTTAGTGCTGACAAATTCCATGCTCATTGAATCTATTGTGCTTTATATATAATGCACAATAGATTCAATGAGCATATATTATTACGATTAAAAACTTGTTAATTTCTTTCATTAGAATATATATAAACACATAATTCAGTGAGCATGGAGTACGTCTGCACCAAGAAAGTATTTTATGTTTACAAGTGTACTTTTTAACATTTATAGTAAAGCAAAATATATATATATATAAAATAACAAAGATGATTGTAGTCTGAAACTGATAACAGGAATATTAGGATATAATGGTGATATAGGTATTTTTAATGTTTTAACATTTATATTAATAAAATATTATTTAGAAATATTTTAAATATTATAAATACAAATATTTTTGGATTTTGATTATTTAAAGAATTAATTCTTAAGCTTGAAAAGTAAAATGCTAATCTTTTTCTCATTATAGTGAAAGTACATTAACTTTAATGAGATATCTGTAACTTTTTCTATTTATTATAATCTCTCCTTAGTGTGAAAATAAATTATTTAGGTTGATTGATTAATAAATGGAACAATTATTATAGTAAATATGTTATCTAGAAATAACAAATCAGACCTCTGGTTTCAGGTTGAAAATATGGCTGCAATGTGTCAAGTAGGAAAAAACTGGTATGGAGTTCTTTATTCATGGGCAGATTCCAAGAAGAAATCTAATTTGATGTTGACATTATTAGAGCCTAGTGTAAATTCTGTTTCATGGCTTGGAAATTTCAATTACCTTGGTGTACCAGAAGATCCTGAACATCCAAGTAAGTTTTATTTGTGAACATATTTTATTTATGTATTTATTAAGCACTGACTGCTATAATTTATTAACTACTGTAATCAAATGTTAATGTCCTCTAATCTTTAACATTCTTATTCAATAATATAGATATTGGACCTTGTGTATGTGTGCCGAGGATGCAGGTATCTGTGAAACAGTTGCAGCCTTAATGTACTTCTGACATTCTTCTCCTGACTAGTTGCCCTACAGCAAATAAAAAAATAGTTGCACTCATCATTGTTTAACTTGGTACAATGGTAACTAATTAATTAAAATTGCTATCAGCTACTGCCATTTATCTAAGATTTTACAACCTGAGACATTCTAAATCTTTTAACATCATCAAACTGAGTTTATTGTCTTGTCCAGTTCCTATTCTTATATTTATTTATTCTTTGTTCTGAAACTTAGTTTAAATGATTTTCAAAATATAATTTTAAAAATTTAACTTTAATATAGCTACTGATGTTTCAGATCCTGAAGAGGCTTTTCCTGTTCGCCCGGCAGAAAAACGTAGTTATTCACAGAACTGTGTTGTATGGATACGTCAAGCTGGATTACAGTCAGATATTCAGAAAATACTTAGGCATGCCAGAAAGTTACCTGATAAAACACAACACTTTTATAAGGTATTATTATATTAAAACTAGTCCCTTGATATAGAAGTTTCTATGAAAGTAGACTGTTCATTCAAGTTCCTCATCTTAGGTATTTATCAGCTATATTTTATTTTTAAACATTATGATTCTCCCCTAGCTAAGAATTTGTAAACACGTTAGAGAGCAATTTTATTTCAAACCTAGTGAACAAATTGAAGTATTGTATTAATTTGCTTTTAATCAGGATTGAGTGCTCATAGTTTGATTACTGACTTATCTGAGAACTAGGTTTTAGTCCCATATCTTATGTACATGTTATATCCATTTCATTCACCACTTTTTAACCCCTTACTAGTTTTTTTTTGTTTACAGAAATGAATGATATCTTGTTCTATTCTTTTTTTCTTGGTTTAATGTATGTACTTTGACTAATAAATGACCTAATATATAATTTAAAAACAATTGTATTGCATGCAAACATATTTTATTATATATACACAAACATATGCAATATTTGCAGAATTTTAGTCACATGTATATAGAGAATATTTTTATATTATACACTTATATACTGAAATATTTATAGAATTTCATATGATAAGAAATATAGTGCTCACAGTCAGACTACACAAAATATTGTAAATAAACAACCTGCCATTACAGCCAGGTCAACTGATTATGATCAAATACACATGAAAATCCCTTACTTTACACTGTGTTAAAACTAACAACTAGCATTATCTATTATTGCAGAATAGTACTAAAAAAACAAAAAAAATAACTACGTAAAACAATGGAATATTATGTGACAGAGAATGAATTAAAACCAGACAAAAAATTGATGTCACAATATTCCAACAAAGGCCCTAATCGTGCACATTGGCTAAGTTGGAATATTTTGTCAAAGACTGGTAAAAGGGGGTTAGTATACTGCAGAAAAATTTATATTCTTTAAAAATTATGATTTCAGGAGTTAAACAGGGTAAGGGGGGTTAGTATACTGCAGAAAAATTTATATTCTTTAAAAATTATGATTTCAGGAGTTAAACAGGGTCAGAAGAGCTGCTATTTCTCTTGGATTTATGTCACTGCTTGATGGTTTAGCAGCTATATTAGAAAGAGAATGTACACTTCTTCCTGGAGGAGCTCATCCAGATTGTGCTTTACAGTTAACGCATGCTGCTGGAGTATTACGTAAACCGTATAGCAGAGATCCAAAGTATAATGTTTTGCCAATGAGAACAAAATTTACTGATGGTGATTAATATTGAACTTAGTATTAGTTGTTCGTATCTGTATTGCTTTTGTTAATAAACAGCTGAGGAAACTGTTTCTTACTTTATTATCAGCAGTATTTCCTTTTTTTAAAATAAATTTAAAACAGGAAATTTTTATTTAAACTGATTTTTATGTTGGGTTCATGAAGAGTTAAATTAGAAAACGTTTTACATACCTTCACCATGTAAAATAAGGATGAAAGAGAATTCTTAACATTAAACTCTGATATTTTTAGAGATTGTCTTGCTTTCAGATATTCCTGTATTTATATTATCTTCATAAATAGATTTACTAGAAAAAAGAAAACAATGCACATGGAGTTGGTCACACACAAAGTAATGTGGTACAAGAGACAGTTAATCTATAATGCACAATCATTATTATGAATAATGCTTATAGTTCAACTGCTTACGATGTTTTTGTGTAATTATTTACTGTTGCTAACACTTTAGGAATAAAACAATTTTCTTTTTTGTAATTATCATTAAATTATTTATTAGCAGCTGTCATTGTTACAAATTTGTTATTTTTACATTTATTCCAATATAAAAATTTATAAATCAGATTTATATAAAATGAAGGGAAGCCTGCTATCTCTTGATATTATCAAAGGTGTACTAACAACTGCAGATTTTATTGAACTGATGGGTTGAAAAAACATAGCAACTGATTAGAAAGACAATTGGAGTAATATAGAAATTTCTGCCTGATGTACAAAAATACAGGACGTATTCTTTTGCATTGCTTTTTACAAAATTTTTCATTAGTCCCAGCTTGATATGGAGAGGGGGTAAAAATATTTTTTTTGGTTCAACTAAGGGCTCATGAATAATATTTTTCCCATTTGGAGTTAAGTTGTCTTCTACTTTTT